>NC_090646.1:436404659-436720515 GCF_040937935.1 Hyperolius riggenbachi
ATGTTCTGCAGAACCCGAACAGTGGCGAACACTGTTCGCCCATCACTAGTCTTGCTCTACTTATCTTATTTAGATAATTCAGGGTAGTTTTACCGTAGACGACTATTGTAGGCTAGCCTTCCACACAGTACATGGAGGACGGCGCAGGGAGCGCTTTATATTTACCCGTTTGCTGTATTGGTTATCCTCTTCTCTTCCTCCACCCGTGGCTATGCAATGCCGATATGCTTTTCTGGGTCCACCACCGAGCAGCCCTGTAATGATTACATTATCATCTGGGCCCCAATCACATGTCAAATTATATGATTGGGACCAAGAAGAGGATGTCAGCATTGCAGCACCGCGTGTGGAGATAGAGAAGATGAAGAGTAGAGCCAATACAGCATCCGGAACAGGTAAATATGAAAGGGATCCCTGTGCCACTCTGCAAAGGCTGCCAGGCTGGGGAAGGCACACTGGGAAGGGGGGAAAATGTGGCCTGCACCGTATATATAGTTTTACTAATGTGGCTGCTAAAGGGTTAAGAGAAGCTCTGGGCAAAATTGATAATTCTCAATGAATATTTGTTCCCTAGCTTAGTTCAGTGCTAGAAGGGATAGATTATTTTTTTTAATTAATATTATTCACATATCCTTTGGTTCAAATATGTAGTAGCTTCAAGTGGATATCTTTTTGCTTATCAATATGATGTTTCATAAGTTTTTCTGCTGAGTAACATCCTACACATTCCCACACACTTATGTGCACAGGTAATCCATTTTCCCTTGACACCAAATAGTCTAGCTACAGTAATTTTCACTTAAATGCTAATTCTTTCAGTTGTCTGGCTAGGGGATCTGAGAACCCTGCAGGTGCTTCAGTAGATGGTGGAAATCAGATTAAAAGTGCTGGTCAGCAAGATTTCCTGCAGACCTCCATACCTAAATATCCTCTTTTTTATGCGTTCCAAATAGTGGAATGAGACCAGTTTGGGCATTGTATGTTTTCCTGTGTGAAATGTGTTATGTGTATGATGTCATGACACAGCATAAGCAAGTCATTCTTAGAACTGGGGAATCTGATTGGAAAGAATGATTAAACAAAACGGTGTCCAGTTATTCTTTTCTTTGGATCTGCCATGACCTGGATAAATGAGAACCTTCACAGAATTCTCCTTTTCTGTTGATTTGGGGCCTGAGATCACCACACTCCAAGAAAAATCCACTCAGTTCCTGTTTGGGCATTATAATGTGGGCTAAACTTGCTGCCACTACATTTTTTATGCAATCTTAATAGGAACCCAAGTATCTCCACTATATTCTTGCTCCTTTGTCTGGTAATTTTATGCTAGAGTTCAATAAAGTGCGAGGATGCTTGTCTACTCAAAAGGTTGTAGTCTTATCCACCATATAATGCAAACTCACTCAAGCTTCTTTATCCCCCATCTCCTTGTACTGCTCACCTGGTGAGATTCTAGAACAGTGTTTCATTTCACAATATTATTGTTGCAAGTGTTTCATTTTACATTATTTTAACACACCAGTGACTAGGGTTGCTCGCAATGAGCAAACTATGATTATGTTTAATTACGCGTAATTTTCTGCAATTATGCGTAGCGGAATTACATGGGTGTAACCAGCTTTTACCTACGGTTGTCAACCGTAATAACGCATTAAATTACGCAATTATACGTAAGCTGAACATAGTTGTTAGCGGACGATTAAGTCCATATGGGTAAAAAAAAAAAAAAAAAAGTTAAAGAGAAATCGAGAGCCCAATATGGTGTAGTATGTCAAAATTGATTGGATAAATGACACAGTGAGATGGTAATACTCACAAACACGGGTTACCACCTAGGTAACCACTCATTAGGCAGGTAAGGAGATTAGACCTGTCCTCACTCAGGATTAAGAAGTCGCTCTCTGTAGATAGGAAGAAAGGGGGTAGATCACCCCTCCCCCTGGGGTGGACTCAAATATATTGGTAGGTGAACAGAGGCGCCAGAAGGATAAAAGTACATAAAACTTTTTAAAAAATTGCTGGGAGGAAGTGGTGGACTCGCCTCCGTTAAAGTCTGTAGACAGAGGTGCTCTGCTTGCTATAACTGAATTGCTGTTGTTTATCCCCTGCTTATTGCCTGAAGAAGTGGGCTGTGCCCGTGAAACGCGTTGCATCTTTGGGGTATTTTCAATAAATGTGTATATCTATATATTTACAGTTCTTGGTGTCTGCTTTAACGGAGGCGAGTCCACCACTTCCTCCCAGCAATGTTTTAAAACGTTTTATGTACTTTTATCCTTCTGGCACCTCTGTTCACCTACCAATATGTATGGGTAAAAAAGTCCGCATTCATTACCTGTTTCAATGCGTAAATTTTCCTTGACAATGTGTAATTTTTAAGTGTATATCTGGTACAATTTGCATGCCTATGCATGATTTTCATCCATACGCGAAAAAACGTACGCGTATAGCACAATCGTAAGTGACTTCGCAATATACATGTGAACTATGCGTAACAGCCGTAATTACACATAGCAGAAGATTTTTAAGCGTAAATTCATAAGCGTAATTTACAAACTTTGCTTTACAATTACGATGCGTAATTATGAATTACGATGCGTAATTATGTTTAGGCGTAGTTTCTGCTCACCCCTGCCAGTGACTCTTGTAAAGTGTGTCGGCCTGCTGCAGCTGTGAGCTTATGCGGTTGTGTATACCTAAAATGATGTAAAATGAAACTCACAAGTCTTTGTTATTGAGACTTTCCAGAGTGGTATTAGTGGAATCTGAAAGGAATGAGCAAGCCAGGATAGTGAACTGGATGATCATAATGAATATGCAGTAAGTGGGACCACAGCTTGATGTTCTGAATACAGAATTTCCTAACACAGCACTGTAGTCCAGCATGGAACTGACCACATGTGAACACAAATGGAGAAATGGAGAAACACATGTAATTTAAAGGAAAACTGTTGTGAAAATGTATACTTTAAAATACATGTATATACATGCTCTCAAGAGATACATCTGTCCCATAGTAGAACACACCATAAATTATGTTGTTCCACTATCATTTACTTATCATTAATCTGACAGCTTTAAACCTCTTACTGGCAAGGTTTGGACCCCCTTGGACCTCAATCTCCTTATGGGAAGTTCTCGAGGATTCATTTATTCTTTAAAAGCACTCCCTGAAAAGGACTTATACAAAAACACCAGCTACCCGGCCTTGCTTGCTTGCCACTATTCTGGCAGCTAGACTGTGACACTGCTATTCAGGGAGTACTTTGGAAAATAAAGAAAATAAAGAAAATTCTGAGAATGAGGAAAAAAAACTAAAACCTGTTAATCAGAAGTTTAAAGCTGTCAGAGTCAAGCCCGGAATTGTGGAAAGCCCCCCTAGGCTGGTTCCTATTTATTTGTAAAAAAAAATGTTTGGAATCATGTATGATTTTCGATCCACTTCTCACATGTACACCACTTTGTATTGGTCTTTCATGTGGGATTCCAATAAAATTGATGCATGTTTGTGGCAGTAATGTGACAAAATGTGGAAAACTTCAAGGGGGCCGAATACTTTTACAAGCCACTGTATATATATATATATATATATATATATATATATATATATATATATATATATATATATATATATACTTTATGTAAAGCTCTTTTCGCTGTATAAATACTAAATTATAATAATGATTTACACACTTTCCACAAGAGCACTAGAGTAAGTGGTACCCTTTAGTATTTGCTATGCTGCCGGTACAGCAATACAACACTTTTTACTTTCCCCTCTGTGTAATTCGCATGTGGCAGTTACTGTATTAATGTGCAATATGTGTTGCGTGCGCGAGGGAAAATGCTGGCTGCAGTGTATCCTATAGGTACCCGCTGGAGTACATGGAGGGCTGTGCTGCTTTATAGGCAGAGTAGCCTAAAGTAAAGGACCCTGCTTCCTCTACTGCTTTGTGGGAGGTATGGAAGTCATTGGAATGATCCAACTTTACTTATGCAGCCTCCCTGGGGGTATTATATGTAATTCTGAAAAATTCAGGTTTATTGTGAGAGAATGTTTGTGTTTGGTGTGGGTAGTTGGTGAATATGTTGTTATTTTGAGGGGGAGGGGGGGGGCAGTTGGTGACATCGTGCCTTGGGCGGTGCAAGCTACAAAGCCGGCCCTGGTCAGAGTAATAAAACCTGCTGCAAATAACAGCTGCATAGGAAAAAAACTAGTAATTCACAGTGCATTTTACTCATGGAGAAATGTACAAGACCTTGTATACGTACAGTACATGTGTATTTTGACTTTGACAGTTTTCCGTGATAGTGGTCTTTTAAAAACCTCCTTTTTAAATGACAGCTATTATAGAATACATACAAAGTTAACAAAATATCTAAGATTCACAGTACAAAAATGAGTACTTGCTTTGTACTTTTGGAAGGCCCAAAAATTAAAAATTGTAACATTACTATACATATACATGATATTGCGCATGTGCTGTGCAAAAATTAGGAGTTAGGAGAATAAAAAGTGCTTTTTTGCACTACTTTCATTAAAATAAATACAATTTCAACAAAAGAGTATGCATTCCCAGCACCCACCACCCATACCAAGCCACCTTAACAATTTTTCTTCCATGCAGACTGATATTCCCCATGGAATTTAGAGCCTACCAGTGTAAGCCTTCACACCCTTAGCAATACTAGCCTATTTGATCCATACCACTATGGGGAGGGGGAAGGCAGTATGCCTAAGGGGGAAAAGGATTTTGCAGGGTGGGTCGGTCCAATATTCTGGACACAGCTTGCACGGTAGCTTGTTTCCCTAATTCTGTTGTGACGTGGCATGCCTTGATTAAGTCTACTTCATGTGTCTGTTGTCATCCTAGCTTGTACTCAAATTTGCAACTTGATTGCTGACTGCCCTCGACTTTTATTGATTGCCACCTGCATTGACCTTTTGCCTGTTTCATCATATTACTCATATTACTTGCTGCCAGCGTTGACCTGTTCATTATTGTCTGCCCCATTGCCCAACTTCTGGATTATACCAGACTGCTTACTATTTTTTTTTTAAATCAACTAGTTTTATTGATTTTTTGTGAACAGAAAATAACATACAACTATTGATTGTAAGCATTAATCATACATTTGTACATACAACTTTGCAGCTCTAATACAAAGAGTTATTTTTGCATATGAGAGAAACTAGACAGTTGGACGTCTAATTCTACTATTGTAGGTAATAACAACTGGGATTGACATATAGTTATACACTAGGGTAGACAAAATTAGTATGTGGGTTAAGTCTGAGGGTCTGGTAAGGAATAATCCTTAATGATTGGGGGGTGACAAGTTATATATATATATATGTAGTCAGAGAGGGTCCATTAGATCTCTAATACTGGATTCAATATAACTCTGCAAAATCTAAACATTTGTTTAGTGGGTCTGAAGATTATTCTTACATATGGAGTACCACTCGAGCCAGAATTTCCAATGCTCTAGGAAGATTTTTTCTTTACAACAAGTTCTAGCATACATATGTTCATATACACTGTTTTGTTGTACTATAGTAATTACTTGCGAGATATTCGGACAGTTATCTGTTTTCCAATTTCTGGAAATGGAGATCTTAACAGCAAGGATAATATGTAAGATTAGAGTTTTCAGGTGCGATGGAATCATGCTAATATCTAAATGGAGCAATAGGGTTTCAGGTTTTCAGGGTAATTGAACATCTGTGATATCATAAATTAGCTGAAGACTGCACACTATTTGCTAAAATTTACCTCCAGCCTCACCAGACATTAACAAAGTATGGGCTTATCTGTTCTCTCAGTCTACAGTAGGGCAATCCCGGGGACCATGACCACTGGTAGAAAAGTAGTCTGCTGTCCACTAGCGGTAAGGGCCCATCAACTAACTTAGACACTCCGCACCCTAGGGGCACACTTAACCATGTTAACAGTTTATTGCTATCTGTGATGGCATTTTATTGTGTTTTTATTTTTGTTTTTTTGCTTTTTATGGAGCTGTAATTAGTTTTTTCTAAATTGGGGGAATTATGTGTGTCAAGGGGCAAATTCATTTTTGAAATGTATTTTATTTTTAAAAACAGACCCCTCCTGGAGACAAAAGATACTACTTTCAGCCATTATTAGTAAGAAAGACATAAAACATCAAGCGACCATCAGGCAGGTTCTGGGCAGATTCACCCTGGCAAGATACAGTATTTACAAAAACAAACTAGAATTCCTATGGAAATTAACAGGCTCTGTAATATTTGGATGAATAAGAATTTACTTGGAAAAAGTCCTCTAAAATCTACAAGCTAAAATAAACACACTCCTATATTAGAAAGCTGAATTGACTTTTATGTTGTTGTTCAACTCTGAGGCTCTTTCAAGAACGGTTAGTCTTGGTACCTTTGCTGAAATTATTTCTTTGGAACTACAAGTAGATGTCCCACTTCTGAAATATTGGCATTTATCTCTCCCATTTCAAAAATGTATTTACATTTTACAACCTATTTTTTTTACAAACTGTGACCTTCAAACTATGCAATCTCTTTTTTGGAGAAGCATTGCTCCTTATCAAACTGAATAGAGCATATTACCTTAGATTACTGGTTTGATACCTTTTTACAAAGTGTGAATATTTTGAAATAACTTTTTCACATATGACTGCTCCGATAGTAAGAGAGACACAATTCCCAGTTTATGAGTAAAGTCCAAATTAAATAGCAAGGAATTCAATAAACACATATTTATAGATATATTTTACTGTCGTGTCTCCATCCATTTAGAGAAACCATTTTATAATAAAAAATGTTTCCCATTAGACAACAAAGAGCTCTGGAACATTTAAAATGTTGATGTTTAAAATGGAAAGCAGATTAAAGACAAAACAGTCTCCTGCAGTTCCATCACAATGAAAATTATGTTAAATCTATGTTTAATTTAAGTCACAAGTATGTGTACACAGTCAATTAACTAATTGAATTATTAACACAGAACCCTCCCTCTACCTATTTCTGACCCTAACCACCACCCCTAACCACAACAAATTTGCCAATGCCTAACCCTAACCACCCACCTCTGATCCCAAACTCTGACCATCCTGATGCCTAACCTTAACCACCAACCTTTTGATGTTTAACCCTGACCAACCCTCCTGATGATGCCTAACCTTAACCAACTATGCCTAACCTTAAAACCCCCTCCCCATGCCTAAACTTAACCCCACACACATGCCTAACCTTAAAGCCCCCCATGGACACCTAACCTTAACTGTCCCCCTGCTGCAAACCCGCTGCAAAAATGCTAAATATCGTTTATAGAAAACGGAAAATTATAATTTATTGAAAATCATTAACTACTGTTTATAGCATATCTGGCAATGCTATTTATAGGGCATCTCCATCATCCAAATTTCCTGCAATAAGCAATATTTGTACTACTCAAAATAAGTTGTTCCTGATTCAATTACCTTACTGATATTACATTTCTCATCTTGTTTTTAATACTGTACTTCTTTGCTTGTTGGATGTTTATAAGGTTTTATAAATAAAATTGAGGAAAACAGATAAGGAGAAGTAATTCATGCAATAAGTTTTGTGCATCAATGCCAGTGGCTGAATTCTTATTTTTGCTTCATGCTTGGGTTCTTTTTTAGCATTAGGTCTGTTTTAAATCTAGCAAAATATAAACAGTCTTTGTGGTGGTCCTTCCTATGTCTTAAAGAAGAACTCCAGTGAAAAGAATGTAATAAAAAAGTGCTTCATTTTTACAATATTTATGTATAATGATTTAGTCAGTGTTTGCCCATTGCATCATCTTTTAAATCCCTGATTTACATTTGACATTTATTACATGGTGACACTTTTACTGTTGGCAGGTGATGTAGCTGCTGCATGCTTTTTTGACAGTTGGAAACAGCTGTAAACAGTTATTTCCCACAATGAAGCAAGGTTCCCAGACAGGAAACTGCCAGGAGTACGTACTCAAGAGTTTCTTTTCAATTGAAAAGTTCTGAAAAGTCGTTTTAAAAATAAGTTGAAAAATTATCTCCTGTGAGAAAACTCAGGAGAATAAGTGAATTGCATTTGGACCCTGGTCTCTTCGAGTGCTGCGGGGAAAAAAAGGCTGAATGACAAAGTCTTGGCTAAGCATCACTAGGAGGGTTAAGCTACATACCAATATAAAGCAATAAATAGATAAAGGAAGTGTTTCTGATGCTGAAACCAGGCTCATTATCATAGAATTTGGTATCCTGAATAATGTAATACATCCTACTATACTGAGGCCCATATGCAATTACCTTTTTCTCCTGAGTTTTCTCCTAGGTGATATTTTAACAACTTGTCATAAGATGCCTTTTAAGCCACCAGCAAGCAAGAAAATACTCAAAATACATTTGATAGTACTTTTTCACCAACATTTGGGTACATTTGCAATAGTATAATGCTGAAAAGTAGGTTTAAAGAGAAGCTGAAAATGTATCTCCTAGGAGATAACTCAGGTGTAAAAGACAATTGCATATGGCCCTGAATGTCATTACGGTTCCTCTTTAACAGAAATAGGCCCATATACAATTAACTTTTTCACCTGAGTTTTCTTCTAGGAGATAATTTTTCAACTTCTTTTTAAAATAACTTTTCAGCATTTTGTAATCTGAAAAAGTACCAAAAAGTAAAGAAAAAGTATTATCAAAATTATTTTGAGTATTTTCTTGTTTGTTGGTGGCTTAAAAGGGATTTTATGACAAGTGTGAAAATGTCAACTTGGAGATAACTCAAGTGAAAAAGTGAATTGCATATGAACCATAATGTGGAAAATAATGTGATTAAATTAAAGAGCAAATATCTGATCCAGTTAGATAAATTTTATGTCGTAAATTCAAGTTTTAAAAATTCCTACTTATGACTTTTTCTTTTAAGCAATTTTGAGATGGTGCAGATGGAATAGTGTTCAAAAGAGCGCACATTCTATGTAAATGTACTATGTAACATTGACAATGCTTTTAACACCGTATCAAAAACATTAACTGCAGCAATGCTACACTCAGGGGTAGTAGACTGGGTATAAACCCCATCTCTATCATGCAAGAAGAGGCTCTCATTTGGCTTCACTGTATGAATATCATGAAGCTAAATAATCCACTTGTGTTTCGCGTCAACTTGTTTCAGATTGCTTTTAAATTGCATATTGTAATGTCTGAGCTTTTATGAGACCCAAGAAAAGCGATAGGTAAAATAATGAAGCTGTGCTGAAAGAATGCAAATTATTTTTTCTATTAAAACCAAAATTTATGGTATAATAAATAATCGAGTACAAGCCTTCGAAAAGTTCAGAAACCAGAAAAGAGGCAAATGCAGCAAATCCAATTTTGTGAGATTGACTCTAGTAAGCAATAAGCGTAAAACATAAGCAAAAGTGCTTAGACTGGGAAAACAAGCAATTTGTTGACATATTTTCAAATGTGATGTAAATAATAGAAATCTGTGCCTCAGTTTTGTCATAGCTAAGTTCAATAAAAGTAAAGTGAATATTTTTTCATTACACACAAAAGTAATACAAATCCTGTCTGTTTAATATATTTCATTTCGTGTTCTTGTAAGCAGATAGAAATTGCTGTTCGGATTTTATATGAGAGTACAACTGAATGCCATTTTCTCCTGTTAATTGCTCTCAGTGGTGTCCATCTATGTCTTTTAAAAGCTTGTCTAAAGAATGAAATGTTCTTTTCAATGTCAGAAACTTATAAGAAAATTTGGTTTAGGGTTGTAAGGACAGTTAACAGCATTATCATCAACTTTCAGTTCTAACCCAGAAATCTTCTGTTTCTTAATGCTGGCTCCTGGTGTCGACGTTTGGATTTGTATATATAGCTAATTGTGTTCTGCATATCAGTCAGAAGTAACTTATTCCTTTAACTGTATTGCTTTCTGTTGTGAATGGGACTAGGACATTATTATAAAGTGCAGCTTATGCTACTCTGAGAAGGTAGCGGGCGGCACTGCTGGTGGTGGTGATTCTACACCTTATGTAGCCCACTACCTTATCTGCATTGTTTTCTGCTGTCAATCAGGCCTGTATTATATTATTGTTTGGCAAGTGCAGAATATATTATCAGTACTAATTATTTATGCAGGAAAGGGAAGGTTCACTGTCAAGAAAGCAACCTTAACACAAAGTAAAGATTCCAGACTAGAAAAGTAATGCAGCTTTGGCTTACAGTCAGTTTTTGGAATTTAAAAGCAGTTTGTAATTTGAAATGAAAAGGGTATTTTTACTAACATTACATTAAAAAAGTGAGTCATCCTGATACACGTTTATAGCAAAGCTGTAGTGTAAGTGGAGTTACACTGTAACTCTCTTGCTGACAAGTGTGTAGAGAAATGACACCAAGAGCCCAATATAGTGTAGTACGTTCTAGAATATGGAAATTGTAGGAGAGTACAAAATGTATATACTCACAAACCAGGGCTACCTCCAAGGCAACCACTATGTAGGCAGGTGGGGAGATTGTCCTGCCCCCTCTCAGGATTAAGAAGTTGCTCTCTGTAGATAGGAAAAGATAGGAAACCCATCTTTAAAATTGTTAAAAATGCTTGGGAGATAATGGTGGACTTACCTCCTATAAGCAGACGCTAGAAACTGTCAGTTAATGAAACATACAAGTTATTGGCATACTCCACGATAGGTTGCAACACTTTTGCAGGCAATATCCTGCTTCCTCAGGCAATTAGGAGTAGGGGAGTATTCAACAGTAGTGGGTCCAGGATACGCCAGAGGCGCCTGTTCACTACGTAGTACTCTTGCTGACAAGGTCTAACCTCCATTTTGCCCGACTATGTAACCCACACAGTTTTCCTTGTTTTGTATGCATCAAGAAAATGCACACTACAGATTGATTATGACAGATATTTGCATTATATTAGGTGCTTGTCTCTTTAAGATATCTGTGATGCCCATTGTGGGTGTCTCTTACCTGTGTATACATTTCAGCCTTGTTGATTTTGTATCCTGGCTATGATTAAGGAGCTATGCTTGCTCCGATACCCAAGTCTGGTGAAGTGGAGTCTCCCTACATCTGTTTGGAAATGGCGCATGGACAAACTAGCAGCACAGGAGGAGCTCAGTAAACATACCTTGAACATTGAATATGCATTAAGTGTGAACTGCATTAAAGAAAAACCCAGTGAGTGCCATTGCATTTGTCACTGAATAGGAATAACATTTGTAATTTTAACATTTCTGCTGTTCTCACTAGTGATGATCGTAATCAGCAAAATTACGATTTCGCTAAATTTTGCGTAAATTTTCACTACTCCTATACCTAATTACGATTTGCAAACTAAATTGATTTCGTAGTCATTTGTCATTTCGCATAAAAATTAATGTAATTTTCGCGTAATTTCGTGCTGACTTTGGGGGTTAATAGCAAAGCCCCCATACATGCTATTGATACCAAACATGCTATACCTATGTTAAAGGGAATAGTGGGTACAATGGAAAAAAATAATTTCCCAAAAAGACCATATCATTTTTGAGAAAATCAATTTTAAAAATGCAAAGAAAAAATGGTTTTTAAACTTTGAAAAATGACAGTTTAAAACCCATTTTTCTTTGCTTTTTTAAAACCGATTTTCTCAAAAACTACAATGTCTTTTTGAAAAATTATATTTTTGCCTTGTACCTAATAGTCTCCTTAACATATGTACCAATTTTAGTAGCAATAGCATGTATGGGGGATTTGCTATTAACCGCTAAAATCGGCACAACATTTTGCAAAACTGCGTGAAAATTACACGAAAAATTATGCAAAATTATGAAATACTACTATTACATAAGTAATCAATTATGATTTTCCTTGAAATTTTGCATTATGATTGCTATGTGTAAATGCGATTTTCAATGCGAAATTTCGCACATGCGAGATTTCGGCCCACCACTGGTTCTCACCACTCTCACACCAAAGCAAAATAGTTTTTAAATAATATATACAATAACTAATTTCACTTTATATTACTCATTCAAGAGTTTCCTTTAAAAATACGGCTACTTGACTACCTTGTTTAGATTGGAAAAATATGGAAAAGCCATGGTATGAAAAACAAATAATATTTTATTTTATGCAATATTATTGTGGCATAGTTTTAGCTTTACATTAGTTTATTTTTTTTAAATTATTTTCTTCTTGTTAAATGTGTAATTACTGTGTTTTATATTAACTTTATGTTAATGACCAGCTGTCTCATATAGATGCACAGCATGCAACTGTAATATAATTTCTCTACGCAAGTCGTTTTTCATTTTTTTCTGAGTTTGCAATCTATTTCTTGTAATACTATGTATTTTTAATAATTTAACTGACACAGTTCAGTAGACTTTGATAAGTGTTCCTATATTTTATATTAACCTTTATTTTAATAGGCATTATGATAATATATCTTAAGTGGAAGTTCACAAGATTTCAAAACTAAATCTATACATGAAGTTCACTTTGAGTTAATGTTTATAGAAATATTGCAATACCAACTACCTTTCCAAATATTTTTTCATGATCGTAATTCATACTAAACATAATACAGATTTGTATGTATCCCAGTCAGGGTTTGCTTGTCTTTGTTGCATAAAGATATAGTTTTTGGAAGACCTCAAAAATACATGAGTTTGGTCAAACAAGGGCAAATGTTAAAGTATGATTTAAAGACAATTTTGTACAGAATGTAAAGTAAAAATATAAGTGGATTTATAAAAGTATAGAAATCCATGTAAACTGGCATACGGTACACAGAAAAGATTAAGCTGAACAATTTGGTCTCCTTGCCAAGCCTCAGGTGTCCCAAGGAGGACATCAACATCAACAAGAACTTACACAACACAAGCATTGGTTGTGACAGATTAAAGCAAGCTTTAATGCAAACTCTAGCAAAAGGGATCAAAGGATAAAAAGGCATAGTCAGAGATGTGTCAAAGATGCACATCAAAACACTCATTGCTTGTAGAGATTTAGACTGCTGGAATTAACTCTAAACATCCCTACTGGTCTTTGAAGCCATCCATCTCACTATAGATAAGTCGTAGGCTTGTGGGGAGGCAAGACCAAAAAGTTGTTAACACACTAGATGCTGAAAAGGTCAGATCAGATGAGAAAACAACAATAAAAGGGTGTCCCTGTATTAACGTTCATCAATGCTTTTAACTCCTGTTTTCTGTCATATTTCATGTTTTTGCTAACAAAATTTACAGTTCAGTAACATCGAGCTCTCATGGGAAAAGTATTGTGTTAAATCTTGCACATACATCACTGCCTAGGTATGAAATCACACACACATTATCTCATTCAGTATAATGATTATCCATTATATGTTTTCAGTTCTTTCCCATGTGTAAGTTAAGGACTAATGTAAGACATGCCTGAAGCAACTCTAAACTGACAATTCACAGCTAAGCTGTTGTTTGTTTTGTTATATAAAATAAAACGCTTACTTAAAGTGGTATGAAACTCAGAATGTATTCTTTGCTAGCCTACTACCAAAAAAAAAAATCTTCAGTGGGAAGCTTCAGCTGAACACACAAGCAGAAAGTGAAACAGGAGTCAAATTCTCAATGGATACATTTTAATATATAATTACAGCTGCTATGCAATAAATTGCAATGGTAGCTTTCAGAGCAGATAAACTGTACTTTGGGA
Organism: Hyperolius riggenbachi; assembly: GCF_040937935.1. Taxonomy (NCBI): domain Eukaryota; kingdom Metazoa; phylum Chordata; class Amphibia; order Anura; family Hyperoliidae; genus Hyperolius; species Hyperolius riggenbachi. The sequence continues at coordinate 436,418,349 of NC_090646.1, forward strand.
ACTTGTAATTTTTAACCACTTGCCGACCGCCCACTGCCGATGGGCGATGGCAAAGTGGACGCCGAAAGGACCGCAATACGCCCAAGGGCGTTGCGTCCTTTCGGCATGCCAGGGGAGCGATCGCGTCACTGATGACGCGCGCTTCCCCCGGCAACTGGCTCTGCCCACCCGCAACGACAACCCGCCGGCCTTTCGGAAGCGCCGGCGGTTTGTTAACCCTACGATTGCCGCTACAAAGTGTATAATACACGTTATAATGTATATAAAGTGTATTATACAGGCTGCCTCCTGCCCTGGTGGTCCCAGTGTCCGAGGGACCACCAGGGCAGGCTGCAGCCACACTAGTCTGCACCCAAGCACACTGATCTCCCCCCTGCCCCCTGATTGCCCACAGCACCCCTCAGACCCCCCCTGCCCACCTCTCAGACCACTGTTTACACCCAATCACTCCCCTAATCACCCATCAATCACTCCCTGTCACTATCTGTTAACGCTATTTTTTTTATTAGGTCCCTAACTGCACCCTGGGGACTCCTGATCACCCCCCCTCACCACTCAGATTCTCCCCAGACCCCCCCCCATACCCCCCCTGTGTACTGTATGCATCTATCCCCCCTGATCACCTGTCAGTCACCTGTCAATCACCCATCAATCACCCCCTGTCACTGCCACCCATCAATCAGCCCCTAACCTGCCCCTTGCGGGCAATCTGATCACCCACCCACACCAATAGATCGCCTGCAGATCCGACGTCAGATCACCTCCCAAGTGCATTGTTTACATCTGTTCTCTACCCTAAACACCCACTAATTACCCATCAATCACTACCTATCACAACCTGTCACTGTTACCCATCAGATTAGACCCTAATCTGCCCCTTGCGGGCACCCAATCACCCGCCCACACGCTCAGATTGCCCTCAGACCGCCCCCCCTTATCAATTCGCCAGTGCATTATTTACATCTGTTCTTCCCTGTAATAACCCACTGATCACCTGTCAATCACCTGTCAATCACCTATCAATCACCCATCAATCACCCCCTGTCACTGCCACCCATCAATCACCCCCTGTCACTGCCACCCATCAATCAGCCCCTAACCTGCCCCTTGCGGGCAATCTGATCACCCACCCACACCATCAGATCGCCTGCAGACCCGCCGTCAGATCACCTCCCAAGTGTATTGTTTACATCTGTTCTCTCCTCTAAACACCCACTAATTACCCATCAATCACCCCCTGTCACCACCTGTCACTGCTACCTATCAGATTAGACCCTTATCTGCCCCTAGGGCACCCAATCACCCGCCCACACCCTCAGAACGCCCTCAGACCCCAGCCCTGATCACCTTGCCAGTGCATTGCTTGCATCTATTCCCCCCACTAATCACACCTTGAGACACCCATCAATCACCTCCTGTCACCACCTGTCACCCCCTAGCACACCTACCCATGAGATCAGGCCCTAATTTGCCCCGTGTGGGCTCCTGATCACTCGCCCAAACCCTCAGATCCCCCTCAGACCCCCTTCCGATCACCTCCCCAGTGCATTGATTGCATCTATTTTCCCCTATAACCACCCCCTGAGACACCCATCAATCACCTCCTGTCACCCCCCTAGCACTCCTATCCATCAGATCAGGCCCAATACAACCTGTCATCTAAGAGGCCACCCTGCTTATGACCGGTTCCACAATATTCGCCTCCTCATAGACCACCTGTCATTAAAATTTGCAGATGCTTATACCTCTGAACAGTCATTTTGAGAAATTTGGTTTCCAGACTACTCACGGTTTTGGGCCCGTAAAATGCCAGGGCAGTATAGGAACCCCACAAGTGACCCCTTTTTAGAAAAAATACACCCCAAGGTATTCTGTTAGGTGTATGATGAGTTCATAGAAGATTTTATTTTTTGTCAAAAGTTTGCAGAAATTGAGTTTTATTGTTTTTTCACAAAGTGTCATTTTTCACTAACTTGTGACAAAAAATAAAATCTTCTATGAACTCACCATACACCTAACGGAATACCTTGGGGTGTCTTCTTTCTAAAATGGGGACACTTGTGGGGTTCCTATACTGCCCTGGCATTTTAGGGGCCCTAAACCGTGAGGAGTAGTCTAGAAAACAAATGCCTCAAAATGATCTTTGAATAGGACGTTGGGCCCCTTAGCGCACCTAGGGTGCAAAAAAGTGTCACACATGTGGTATCGCCGTACTCAGGAGAAGTAGTATGATGTGTTTTGGGGTGTATTTTTACACATATCCATGCTGGGTGGGAGAAATCTCTCTGTAAATGGACAATTGTGTGTAAATAAAAATCAAAAAATTGTCATTTACAGAGATATTTCTCCCACCTAGCATGGGTATATGTAAAAATACACCACAAAACACATTATACTACTTCTTCTAAGCACGGCAGTACCACATGTGTGGCACTTTTTTGCACCCTAACTGCGCTAAGGGGCCCAAAGTCCAATGAGTATCTTTAGGATTTCACAGGTAATTTTGCGACATTTGGTTTCAAGACTACTCCTCACGGTTTAGGGCCCCTAAAATGCCAGGGCAGTATAGGAACCCCACAAATGACCCCATTTTAGAAAGAAGACACCCCAAGGTATTCCGTTAGGAGTATGGTGAGTTCATAGAAGATTTATTTTTTTGTCACAAGTTAGCGGAAAATGACACTTTGTGAAAAAAAAACAAATAAAATCAATGTCCGCTTACTTGTGGCAAAAATTAAAATCTTCTATGAACTCACCATACTCCTAACGGAATACCTTAGGGTGTCTTCTTTCTAAAATGGGGTCATTTGTGGGGTTCCTATACTGCCCTGAAATTTTAGGGGCCCTAAACCGTGAGGAGTAGTCTTGAAACCAAATGTTGCAAAATGACCTCTGAAATCCTAAAGGTACTCATTGGACTTCAGGCCCCTTAGCGCAGTTAGGGTGCAAAAAAGTGCCACACATGTGGTATCGCCGTACTCAGGAGAAGTATTATAATGTGTTTTGGGGTGTATTTTTACACATACCCATGCTGAGTGGCAGAAATATCTCTGTAAATGGACAATAGTGTGTAAAAAATCTAAAAATTGTCATTTACAGAGATATTTCTCCCACCCAGCATGGGTATGTGTAAAAATACACCCCAAAACACATTATACTACTTCTCCTGAGTAGGGCAATACCACATGCGTGGCACTTTTTTGCAGCCTAACTGCGCTAAGGGGCCCAAAGTCCAATGAGCACCTTTAGGCTTTACAGGGGTGCTTACAATTTAGCACCCCCCAAAATGCCAGGACAGTAAACACACCCCACAAATGACCCCATTTTGGAAAGTAGACACTTCAAGATATTCAGAGAGGAGCATAGTGAGTCCGTGGCAGATTTCATTTTTTTTGTCGCAAATTAGAAGAAATGGAAACTTTTTTTTTTTGGTTACAAAGTGTCATTTTCCGCTAACTTGTGACAAAAAATAAAATCTTCTATGAACTCACCATGCCTCTTAGTGAATACTTTGGGATGTCTTCTTTCCAAAATGGGGTCATTTGGGGGGTATTTATACTATCCTGGAATTTTAGCACCTCATGAAACATGACAGGTGGTCAGAAAAGTCAGAGATGCTTCAAAATGGGAACATTTACTTTTGGCACCATAGGTTGTAAACGCTATAACTTTTACCCAAACCAATAAATATACACTGAAGGGATTTTTTTTTATCAAAGACATGTAGCAGAATAACTTTCGCGCTCAAATGTATAGGAAATTTTATTTTATTTGAAAAATGTCAGCACAGAAAGTTAAAAAAGTCATTTTTTTGACAAAATGCATGTCTTTTTTGATGAATATAACAAAAACTAAAATTCTCAGCAGCAATCAAATAGCACCAAAAGAAAGCTGTATTAGTGACAAGAAAAGGAGGTAAAATTCATTTAGGTGGTAGGTTGTATGACCGAGCAATAAACCGTGAAAGCTGCAGTGGTCTGAATGGAGAAAAAGGCTCTGGTCCTTAACCACTTTACCCCCACGCGTACGAATTTCTCCATCCCTTTTTCCATCCTTTCACCCCCAGGAACGGAGAAATACGTACTTTCCGCGCTCCTGCCGCTGCCCGCGCTCCCGCTCGCTCTAGCGCGCACTCCCGCTCGTAAACACGCCGCCGGCCGGTCGCCCAGAGATCAATGAACGGGAAAATCCATTCCTGTTTGTTGATCTAAGCCCCGCAATGATCCGCTGCTTCTCCGCTAAGCAGTGCGATCATTCTGAAAATAAAAAACTTTCTCAGCCACCTAGTACTTCCTGCAAGCATCCGGAAGGACGCTTGCAGGTTGCATTAAACAAAAAGTTACTGTTACCATCTTGTGGCCAAATAGTAAAACTACACCCTAAAGCATTTTTTACATACAAATAAATTAGTTTTACACTAAAAATTAACTCCTTACCTCCCACACTCCCCAATTTTTTTTTTTTTTTTTGTAATTAAAAAAAAAAATTACAATTAAAAAAAATACATAAATAGTTACCTTAGGGACTGAACTTTTTAAATATTTATGTCAAGAGTGTATAACACTGTTACTTTATAAACTATGGGCTTGTAATTAGGGATGGACGCAAAACTGAAAAAATGCACCTTTATTTCCAATTAAAATATTGGTACCAAACATTGTAATAGGGACATAATTTAAACGGTTTTATAACCGGGACTAATAGGCAAATACATTTCATGGGTTTTAATTACAGTAGCATGCATTATTTGAAAACTATAAAGGCCGAAAACTGAAAAATAATACATTTTTTCGTACATTTTTTCCTATTTTCCCATTAAAACACATTTAGAATAAAATAATTCTTGGCATAATGTCCCACCTAAAGAAAGCCTAATTGGTGGCGAAAAAAACAAGATATAGTTCATTTCATTGTGATAAGTAATGATAAAGTTATAGACAAATGAATGGAAGGAGCGCTGAAAGGTGAAAATTGCTCTGGTGGTCAAGGGGTAAAACCCCTCAGTTGGGAAGTGTTTGAGGGGTAGAAAGACTGTGGTCCTCAAATGGTTAAATTGACAATAATACAAAAGCAAATATGATAATTGTATGGGTAATAAAAAAGTAAAAAAAAAAACACATTTTTATTGAATGTTATGTCAGAGTTAAATCCCCTTTAATGGATTTGTTTTTTCTTTTTGCATTGTTTAAATTAATGAAGGCTGTGGAGGCAAAGAACAATCACCCATCAAGCAACCTAGTCTAGTACCCTGGGCTTGAGGGGATCCAGGGACTTGGCTACCTCCCCCTTTTAGCTTCTTCCCTACCTCATCTGAGCAACAAGGCCAGGGCAACAGCCAAATCTGCTACCTTGCCTAGTGCCCTATTTTGTCTTAATCCATCTCTGCATGGTAGTTCCCCATTGGATCTACCAGTGGTAATAACACCGCCTCACACCAGCTATCTCAGTTTTAGGAACTTGTAACAGATTAGGACCCAAAAAGTTCTTCAAGTCCTGTTCCACTCTAATTACAAGTGTTACAAATTCTGCAACCCTTTACTTCACCTGCTGGTGGTAATCTTAAATACATTAGCTTTTGTGGGTGTTGTGGTCTCCAGTTTCTATATAACACTCTACTAAAATTAGAGTTTGCTTTTGGTCCAGAGTTCTGACCAGAGATGCAAATAGTTCTGGCTTGCATGAAAAATTCATACAAATTGTATGCAGCTTAAAACTTGGCCAATCAAAATGAAAGTGAGGTAAATTTGATTGGTCCAGTTTCAAGCTGAGTACAATTAGCATGACATTTACATACATGTCAGATTTATTTGCTTCTCAATGACCATCACTGATTCTTATACCATTATATGATATGGCATTTTGCATGTGGCACCTCTGTTGTGGAAATTTGTTCTCAACAATTACCTGGCTGACTAGACAGTATTATATTCTAGCTTGCTAGCAACAGAAATACTTAAGCTAACATGTATGCTATTTAATACCCTTAGGTAGGGCCATACACCAGTGTTTCAGGCATTCAATAAGATTTCTGCAACCATAAACATGATTTCTTGTGTCCTTGCTTATTCCCAGCTGCTGTTTGGGTGTTGTTGTGGCCCAGGGAACTGGGTATAGCCCACAACCTTGCTAGACTCTGGCACGAAAATCACTTTTATTTAGTTTGCAATCATTTTGGAAGTTAAGTAATAACTCACACGTCAATTATAACTGCTTCCAGACCAGGCTGTTTAAAATCTACACCCTGCCGTCACTATGACAGCATTCACATTGGCTCACAGTGATCACATAGTCAGGAGCTGATTTCAGCTCACAGAGCTCTGCTGTGAATGTCATAGTGATGGCAGAGCGAGTTGCCTTCCATAACAGGAGAGTGGCGTGAATGGCGAGAGCAATGGGTCCTGGTGGCGTGACATCGGTTTGCCCCATTTTTTTTTGTACCAGCAGTCTCTTGTACTCAAGGGAACCTGTGGGGACCCTTAAGTGGTTAAATAAGCACTAATTGAAGCAAAATTTAAACCATCAAGTTTTTATACTGTCAGTATTATTGTTTAGCAAGTTTCTCATCACTAGGTCATGCAAAAATGGATGTGTACAGCAGCACCATCTTCAGCTGATTGGGATGAAAGCACTTTTACTTCCTGACTGCTGTAATTGTTGTTTTTTTTGCCATTGACACTAGTTATAGTTGTAATTTGCATTAGGCCAAGAATCTAAACACTATTCAGAAGTTTGCTAATGAAAACATTTGAACTATATAAAAAAACACTTGTTTTGATGACAATGGCCTCAATTCACTAAGCTTAACTCCTGTCTTTAATAACTCTTCTGAGCAGTTTTACAGCTATCACCATGGTGATATCATTGTGATAACTGTAAAACAGCTCTGAAGAGTTATTAAAGACAGGAGTTAAGCTTAGTGAATTGAGGCCAATGACCGTTACAAGCCTTTGTCACCTAATGGAAGACATTTTTCATTTATTTACTTATTTTTATACCCCATTAAGTTTGCTAGATCACTTATGTTCTCCAATTTCCCCCAACATGATTAAATCAGAATTTCAGCTTATTTTTGGAGCAAAGTGTACAATCCCAAATTCCAAAACATAACTGCAAGGCCACTTAGCTATGATAATCATTATTTTCAGCAATATGCATTTTGGGTGAAACTGGATAGAAAGTGTAAGGGCTTTTTTCACACTTGGGGTGATTCTACAGCATTTGCACTGTGATATCCAATCACCGGCGATTGGCAAATCGCTAGTGCAGAAAACAATCATACAATCGCACTTGCGATCCCCCAGTATTTGCAATACTATTTGCAGTATTTCTGTGATTTTCAGTGTGCAATCACTTGCGATCCCCCAGTAATTGCAATACTAATTGCAGTATTTCTGTGATTTTCAGTGTGCAATCACTCGCGATCCCCCAGTAATTGCAATACTAATTGCAGTATTTCTGTGATTTTCAGTGTGCAATCACTTTAAGATGTTGAAACAAATGGGTGTCAGGTAAACAACCACACGTAAATAAGTGTGTAGATAGCAATTATTTTTTCTGAAGTCCATTCTATGAACTGGTTATACATAGCATGGTATTTGTTATCAGCAAACAGAGTATATACTTTGACAAATGTATCATCTATATTTCTTAAAACAATGAAGCCAAATCATTGATTGTAATTTTTTTTTAAACTTATTTATTAATCAGATAATCACGATGACACTATAAGCCATTCATTCTTCATTAGACATGTAGACTTTCTAACTATTGCAATGGAAGCGAAGTTTGAGCCAAGAATAAATTAACTTTCAGTCCCGGGCAGTGAAAATGCTATCTGAGGCCACAATCAGAAACAGCAATTACTTTTCCAAAGATGGGAAATGCAAGGCTATACATAGGAAAAGGAAATCCTAAAATCAATTTCAATTTATAGTGTACAAATTGCGAGATATTGCATGTTTCCATCAAGGCCATCTGTTCTGCAGGGATACTTTTTAAGTGATGTTAGATGCATCTGCTTATTGCTATTTAAAGACATTTACAAACAGGTTTTCCACTGATATCCTTTAGAATTAGAAAGGGTGACATCATTAAATATATTTGTATGAAGCTGTGTACTCAGTGAGGAGCATCAACACTCTTATTTTCCAGCTGCACATCACTTGGATCACTTGGAGATATTGTCTGAGGCTGATCTTTAATTAGAATTTTTATTTTACAGCTTACGTGTTTTCAGTACATTTGATGTCATAAAATACTTTATGGCATACTGTTTTTAGATAATCAGTGTTATCAAATTTTATATGAAAATATGAGTCAGTTTATACAATGTTAGTGTTAGGTTAGATATTTGACTTGCTGTGCATTGACAGTTTGCAGTTGACTGTTGATAAAGATGTTTACTATTGTTGTTGCCAATTGCAAGTATATGACAGGTACCCTTTACACTATAAAATATGTTTTAATAGATGAGACATTTGATGAAGTCCTCAAATCTAATTAAGAGCTATAAAAATACAGACCTTCTTGATGGCTGTTTGATTGTTTTATCAATCAAAATTAATTGGGAAATGTCATTCCTTGCTCAGATTGAATAAGCAGTAACTCAGGGAGCTGTGGGTAGGAGCGGATTGGCGGCTTTATATCTTTGTCCTACATAAGCAGCACAAAGCTAGTGGCAGTGTAATCAATATCAGATCTCGAATGTGATCTAATACTGAGTGGTACAAGGTGTTAAGTAGATAAACAATTGATATCAGGGAGTTATGAATGCTTGATATACAACGTTTTTGTCTTGCACACACTAAAGGATTCCACTATGGTTCATACAAGGAGTGCTGAAGCTGAAAAAAGGGGATTATGCCCCTTGTTGAACATGTGCATATGAAGAAGCAAGCACATCCAAGAATTATCTTTATTGTTATCGTGCAAATAAGTTAATGTTTCAGAGCCACGCAGGGCCCCTTTATCAAAGCACATGTTGCTCAAGGCAACAATCTGTCTACCACTTCAGGGTAAACCTAAAAGGTTAAGAGGGGAGTCTCTGCTCCTCTTTGCACTCAGACGTGATGTATATCCAGCAAGCGGCTACAATGGATGCACATGGCATCTGTGAATGTGAAGAGGAGGAGAGACTCCACACTTTTAGAGAGAGGCGGTTGCCCTTTGGGTGATGGTGGGCGTGTGGGAGGGAAGAAGGATCAATGTCCCCAGCCACAAGCACTCTGCGGTGAGGAGGAGAGCACTGGCTGCACTTTGGGGGGTTAATGGCCACAATACTTTACGCAGTGCTGCCATTAACCCCCCCCCCCCCCCCCCCGGTCTCTAAGTGCAGTCATTGACTTTGAGCCCCTAAAAAATTCCAGTTTAAGAGGCTCAAATAATGTGGTCGACTTATACATGAGGTTGACTTGTATCCGAGTATACACGGAATGTTATACAAGACAGTTTTAAATAAATACAGCACATGTTTGTGGCTGCACAGAGTAGAATGGAGTTAGCAATAGCATTGACAGATGCATGTTATATCTGGGAGGCAGCACCCTACATCTTATTGACATGCCTAATCCTCCATGCTAGTGCACGTTTTTAGTATATTTTTATCCATAGCAAAGAAGGTTTTACACAATTAGATTTTTCTACGATCTGAAGTTAGCTTTGGAATATTATATGGGGATTAATTTGGCACTAGCAGATTAAAAGCTGGAGGCTGAGGCCGTATACCCCAGAGACGTACCTCTGTAATCCTGTAGGTTGTTATCCTGCACAGCAGTAATTCACTAAAAATGTAATGTTTAAACATAATGACTATTTATTACACTGTGCAACATAAAGAGCACTACCGGTGGAAGAGTTTTCATTAACCTCCTTGCCGGTTATCCCGAGCTCAGCTCGGGGGAACCTGCGCAGGAGGATATCTCAGGCCCCGCTGGGCCGATTTGCATAATTTTTTTTTTGTTACAAGCAGCTAGCACTTTGCTAGATGCTTGTAACTTTCGATCGCCGCCGCTCACCGCCGATCCGCCGCAATCCGCCGCGCCGAGTCGCTCCCCCCCGCCCCAGAGCCCTGCGCTGCCTGGCCAATCAGTGCCAGGCAGCGTTGAGGGGCGGATCGGGATTCCCTATGATGTCCCGACGTCCATGACGTCGGTGACGTCATCCCGCCCCGTCGCCATGGCGACCGGGGAAGCCCTGCAGGAAATCCCGTTCTCAACGGGATTCCCTGCATACTCTGATCGCCGAAGGCGATCGGAGTGGGTGGGGGGATGCCGCCGCTTAGCGGCTATCATGTAGCGAGCCCTTGGCTCGCTACATGATTTAAAAAAAAAAAAAATTAAAAAAATGTGCGGCGCTGCCTCCTTGCCGGATTTTTTAGACCGGCAAGGAGGTTAACAGACTACTAGTGGAGGACGTCTTATTAATACATGCAAGAGGATTGATTAATGTTGAACTGTTTATTCATGTAGTGGGACTTTATCTTTGTTAATTGTTTAATGTTGCTAATTGTTTATATTGATTAATGCATGTGCTATCGCTGGATTTAATTTAATCACAGGTTTCTTCGTATGCTGAATGCAGTTCCTAGCACTGGGGAAGTGCAGTTGTTTTTTGTTCTTCAGAGAGAGCCTTAAGAGGAACTGATGCACAGAAAAAGAATTTAAACTTCTTCACAACTGCTGCATCGTGTACCTTCAGCCCTCTGGACTTCAATTTACTGCCAGGGGCATTGCTTACAATCAAAATGCCTTTTTCATTAAGATCAAAAGAGTAGGGCTGCAATGGTAGTTATAAGGGAGGTAGAAGAAAAACTAAGGGCTGCCCCAAACGAAATTAGTGACGTAATTCCATTCTCTGCATTTCATAGATGAAACCTCCACAGTGCTTATTGTTAGAGTTAGTCTGATCAGAATACTGTAAGTTAAATGAAGAAGTGACACACACTGTGACGTTGGGTAACCAGTGCTGGGCCGAAATTACGCATGCGCGTAATTACGCACCGTAATTTACCGTTATTTTACGCGTAAGTGCTACGCGTAATTTACGGCTTACGCGTAAGTATGTACGCGTAAGCCGTAAAGCGGGATTGTAATTACGCCGCCTACCGTAATAGCGTAGGGATGCGTAATTTTACGGTGAATTACGCGTAATTTTACGCGTAATTTCGTAGGCACAACTCCCCTTCTCCAAGAGTAGCCAATCAGTTATCAAGTTTGTTTGGGAGCTACATCCTAAGCAACCAATAGTATCTTCTCCCGCCCTTTAGTATATAAGCTGTCAGCCATGATCTGTGTTCTTTGTGGGTTGCTTTCACTTTCTGAGGAGAAGGAGTGAGACAGAGAGTGATACAGTTTTACACATCCATATTAAGTGCAATTCTATTGTATTTTCTTAGATCTTTGATCTGTGTGATTGTAAGCCTGTGTTAGGAAGTTGATTATTGTAGTTAGGGCTTTGTTTAGGCTTAGAATTCTGTTGTTTAGTGTTAGAGGCAGGGAAAACTGATTATAGGGCTTGTGATTTTACAGTGAAAGCGTAGATTGTAGAGACAAGAAAGGGCCTGTGATATGTAATAGAGTGAAATCAGTTAGATTCAGGGATCGTGTGCTGAGAGTGAATTGTTTTTTTTTTTTTTATCATTTTGATTATTTGATTTGATTGAATTTTATTTTCATTTTTTTTGTGGGGGGATTTATTTCAAGTGCGTTGTCCAAAAGCAATTGATATATAATTTGGACTAGCTCTCCAGTCCTCTCCTCCCTCATTACATTGAAATTTTAATTTGATTTATTTTTATTTTATTTTATACGTTTATCATTTGTCACTTTCCCCTACATTTCAATAAAACAATAACGTTTGGCACTTGCTGAACATATTCCCTACAATGTCTGGCAGAGGTGGAGCAGGCCGTGCCCGTGGCCGAGGAATTGAACCCACTGCAAAAAGATGTTTGTTTGACACCTTGACAGGCAGTGATCAAGAACCAGCAGCCCAAAAAGTACATCCCTATTTCACAGCAGGAAGGGGACGCTCTGCACCAAGCAGGGGATGCACTGTACCCGGCAGGGGTCAGTCCAAAACTGGCAGGGGACAGTCAGTTGGTAGTGGACAATCAGTGCGAGGTAGTGGCCAATCCTCAACAGGCACAGTGAGGAGTGAAGATGTAACTCCAAAAAAAGTCTACAACCTTATTCGCGATTCAAGGATGATGAAGGGCCCACGACGCCCCATTATGGAGAGCCAGGCTGCTGATATTGTGGAGTTTGTGACGAGAGATAGCGGTTCTCAGTCCCCCAATCTTCAGGCCCTGGAGAGTAGCAGCAGTACCAGCAGCACACCCATGCCTGCTCAAAAATCTGCCACCAACATCCAAAATGAGCCTTCACTTCCATATACTGCACATATTGCAGACCTTGTGGACAAAGCTCTTTCGCAGTCCGACCTAAACCTAGAGTCTGATGCCCAGAATTTTTTTAATGAACCTCAGAATGTTATCGATGAGGGATTGGCGGGTGATGATCATGATGACAACTTGTACCATGCCCGCGATCAGTCTCAGTCCTCAATGGGAGAACATAACATCCAGGATGAGTGCTCTCCCAACCTTCTTTCTCCCAATTATCCTGATGATGATGAGCTGGGTTCTTATAAGGGATGTAGTGACGATGATCTGGATAGGGACTATGACCCGCCTGAACATCATGATGATGCCAGCTCAGATGATTCAGAGCCGCAGAGGCTGCATCAGCATACCGTGAGACCTAGTGGAAGCAGTGGCTCCTCTGGTAGGCTTTTTCAAACGAGGCAGCAGCCACAGCCTGAGCCTGCATCTGAAAGCACGCTCTACCAAATTGTTGTGCCTGAGACTGAAAAAACAGTTAAAAAATCATCTAAGAAAGCCCCAGTTTGGAAGTACTTTACCGTTGATGAATCTGATCCCCACATTGTCATATGCAACATTTGTGGTCATAAAGTGCGTTTAGGGAAGGACTTGTCAAGAGCGGGCACAGGTGGACCACTCTCCCACATAAAAAAGCATAAGAGAGAAAATCAGCTTGTTCAGGAAGCAATGGGTAAAATACCCCGCACAGTGCCCCATCCTTCTTCCCATTCAGGTTCTGACATCGGCACCCCTTCCCCCTGCCTTCACTCCGCAACACAGTCTGGCAGTAGAGGCCACATGTCAGCTACCTCAATTGCACGTTTCTCGTCAGTGGCTCACAGCACCCAGCCCTTAATTACTGAGTCGATAAGGTCGACAAAGCCACTGCCTTCCCATCACAGCAGGATCCGGAGGCTGAATGGGCTGCTGTCACAGGCTATGGTCCAGCAGTTATTGCCCTACAGTCTTGTAGAGGAGGGTACAGCCATTCGCAAGCTGCTGAGGTTTGGCATACCAGAATGGCGGATCCCCAGCCGCCATTTTTTTGCTAGGACAGCAATACCTGACCTGTATCGCCACACTGTGGATAATGTGACCCTGTCCCTTGACTATTCTGTAGGCAACAGGGTACATCTCACGACGGATTGCTGGACCAGCAGTCATGGCCAGGGACGTTATATGTCCTTTACGGCACATTGGGTCACCCTCCAATGTCAACAGGAGGGTTCCAGTCCTGGGGCGGCCAATGAGCTGGTTGCGCCGCCCCGTGGTGTCAAGGGGAACAGTTCCACACTTGCCTCTAGTCATGTCGCAACCGCTACAGCTGAGGCCCCCAGTAAGCGTGCCCGTGGGACTGGCCACAGCAGAGTGGTACATCGACGCTGTCAGGCGGTTCTGGGCTTAGTCAGCGTTGAGCAGCAGAGACTTACTGCACCAAATGTCCTGGCCATTATCAACGGACAGGTGCAGAAGTGGCTGACCCCAAGAAGACTCCAGGCTGGTCATGTTGTATGTGACAACGCAGCAAATCTGATTGCCGCCCTGAATCAGGGCAACATCCCCCATGTGCCATGTTTTGCCCACATACTCAACCTGGTGGTGCAGCGCTTTATACGCACCTACCCAGGTTTGAGTGATGTGGTGCAGCATGCAAGAAGAGTTGTATCGAAGTTACGTTATTCTTCAAATGCCAAAGATTCGCTGTCTAAATTGCAGGAGAAACATGGCCTGCCCCCCCATAGGCTCATTGCAGACAGTGCAACACGTTGGAACTCCACACTTCGCATGCTGAATAGGTTGTGCGAGCAGAAAAAGGCGGTTGCAGAGTACCTCCGAGGAGGACATGGCACCCAGGGCGCACCTGCCCGATTCAACCAGGAAGAGTGGCGGCTGATGTATCAAGTCTGCCGTGTCTTGTCCCCATTCGATCAGGCTACAACATTCGTAAGTGGGGCACAAGTCTGTATCAGCGAAGTGATCCCTCTCGTGTACATGCTGGACGAGAGTCTGAGTAGCCTGATGGCAGCTGGGGAGGATGCGCTTGATGAGCTTGAACAACAAAGCTTGCTCCAAGCCACCCAAACTCAGGCACATGAGGAGGAGGAGCTTACTTTCACACGGGACTTACTTGAGGTGCCTGACCATTGTGAGGAGGGAGAGCAGGCCAGTGCGGCATCTGTGGTTCATGGGTGGGTAGACATTGGAAGGCAGGACGAGCAGCAGCAGCAGTCAGAGGATTTTGATGTGTTGAGCAGACCGGATGATTTGGAGGCGCAGGCTCATCTCTTCCCCATGGCTGTTCATATGTTGAAATGCTTACGCAGAGATCCCCGGATCCAAAACATTAAGGAGAGGGATGACTACTGGTTGGCCGCCCTTTTAGACCCTCGATGCAAGGGGAAACTGGGTCAGTTCATTCCAGCAAGCCGGCAGGAGGAGAGGATGAGGGAGCTGCAGCAGGCCCTAATACGTCATGTGCAGGAGGCCTTTCCACAGTCTGAGATCACAGCTATCCCCACTCATCGCACCCAGCAAGTAGCTGAGCCTAGCAGACCCATTCTTCCTGGAGACCTTTTTGGAGCAATGAGAAACTTTTACTTCTCTGAGCGTCCAACAATAACAACAAGAACAGTAGAAGGAAGTTTTCACCAGCGGGTGAGCCGCATGGTCAGTGATTACATGGGGTCACTTGGTGCATCTGACAGTATGCGCACAGAGGACCCTATGGAATTTTGGTCCGCCAGACTGGAAACCTGTCCCGAGATGGCGCAGTATGCGCTTCAACTTCTGTCATGCCCGGCTTCCAGCGTCATTTCTGAGCGTGCATTCAGTGCGGCAGGTGGGGTGGTTACTGAAAAGCGATCCTGTTTGTCTACAGATTCAGTGAACAGACTGACCTTCTTAAAAATGAATCAGTCCTGGATTGATGGTGAATACTCAGCCCCTGCCCTCAGAGACAGAAACTGAATGAGATCGCTTTCAACTCCCTCTGATATACCTATGTGTCTATAAGATAACATTAAATATTTAATGTTCAGTTGTGTTCCCAACATTATTGTGCACTGCACAATTTGATTCAAAGGTACAGCAGTCTTCCCACTTTTATGGAGCTCTATGGTTACATCCCCCCCTCCCCCCCCAAAAAAAACCTTTTATTGATATCGTTGCTCACACCGTTACAGTGCACTGCACAATTTCATTTTTTTCTGCTCCTGCTGCAAAAGTATTTCAGTGTTCCTACCCTCATGGAGCACTGCTATGTCCTGCTATGTTTACTGTTGTCCCTGATGTTGCTGCTGTTTTGTTTATTGGTCTTCCACCTTTCCGGTGACTTTGCCTACTACCTGCCACCAAAATGGCTTTGGCTTACTGAGGGTGATGGTCAACTTACTATATGACTGAGCCGCTGCTCCTCTCAGGGCCACAAGCTAGGACTTTGCCTACTACCTGCCACCAAAATGGCTTTGGCTTACTGAGGGTGATGGTCAACTTACTATATGACTGAGCCGCTGCTCCTCTCAGGGCCACAAGCTAGGACTTTGCCTACTACCTGCCACCAAAATGGCTTTGGCTTACTGAGGGTGATGGTCAACTTACTCTATATGACTGAGCCGCTGCTCCTCTCAGGGCCACAAGCTAGGACTTTGCCTACTACCTGCCACCAAAATGGCTTTGGCTTACTGAGGGTGATGGTCAACTTACTCTATATGACTGAGCCGCTGCTCCTCTCAGGGCCACAAGCTAGGACTTTGCCTACTACCTGCCACCAAAATGGCTTTGGCTTACTGAGGGTGATGGTCAACTTACTCTATATGACTGAGCCGCTGCTCCTCTCAGGGCCACAAGCTAGGACTTTGCCTACTACCTGCCACCAAAATGGCTTTGGCTTACTGAGGGTGATGGTCAACTTACTATATGACTGAGCCGCTGCTCCTCTCAGGGCCACAAGCTAGGACTTTGCCTACTACCTGCCACCAAAATGGCTTTGGCTTACTGAGGGTGATGGTCAACTTACTATATGACTGAGCCGCTGCTCCTCTCAGGGCCACAAGCTAGGACTTTGCCTACTACCTGCCACCAAAATGGCTTGGGCTTACTGAGGGTGATGGTCAACTTACTATATGACTGAGCCGCTGCTCCTCTCAGGGCCACAAGCTAGGACTTTGCCTACTACCTGCCACCAAAATGGCTTCTGCTGACTTAAAAAAAAAAACTCACCTTTTTCTTGTTCAGTTTCTTGGTGTCCCCACCGTTAGGGTGCACCGCACTTTTTTAAATAATTTACCACCTTCTCTTGATTATAGATAGCTGTGTTCCCACTGTCAGGGAGCACTCCACAAAAAAAAAAAAAAAAAAAAAACACTCACCTGTTCCTGTTCAATTTCTTGTGTGTCCCCACCGTTAGGGTACTCCACACTTTTTATTATAATGCACCACCTTCTTTTGATTATAGATAGCTGTGTTCCCACTGTCAGGGAGCACTCCACAAAAAAAAAAAAAAAAAAATCACCTGTTCCTGTTCAATTTCTTGGGTGTCCCCACCGTTAGGGTACTCCACACTTTTTATTATAATGTACCACCTTCTTTTGATTATAGATAGCAGTGTTCCCACTGTCAGGGAGCACTCCACAAAAAAAAAAAAAAATCACCTGTTCCTGTTCCATTTCTTGGGTGTCCCCACCGTTAGGGTACTCCACACTTTTTATTATAATGTACCACCTTCTTTTGATTATAGATAGCTGTGTTCCCACTGTCAGGGAGCACTCCACAAAAAAAAAAAAATCACCTGTTCCTGTTCAATTTCTTGGGTGTCCCCACCGTTAGGGTACTCCACACTTTTTATTATAATGTACCACATTCTTTTGATTATAGATAGCAGTGTTCCCACTGTCAGGGAGCACTCCACAAAAAAAAAAAAAAATCACCTGTTCCTGTTCAATCTCTTGGGTGTCCCCACCGTTAGGGTACTCCACACTTTTTATTATAATGCACCACCTTCTTTTGATTATAGATAGCTGTGTTCCCACTGTCAGGGAGCACTCCACAAAAAAAAAAAAAAAAAAATCACCTGTTCCTGTTCAATTTCTTGGGTGTCCCCACCGTTAGGGTACTCCACACTTTTTATTATAATGTACCACCTTCTTTTGATTATAGATAGCTGTGTTCCCACTGTCAGGGAGCACTCCACAAAAAAAAAAAAAATCACCTGTTCCTGTTCAATTTCTTGGGTGTCCCCACCGTTAGGGTACTCCACACTTTTTATTATAATGTACCACATTCTTTTGATTATAGATAGCAGTGTTCCCACTGTCAGGGAGCACTCCACAAAAAAAAAAAAAAATCACCTGTTCCTGTTCAATCTCTTGGGTGTCCCCACCGTTAGGGTACTCCACACTTTTTATTATAATGTACCACCTTCTTTTGATTATAGATAGCAGTGTTCCCACTGTCAGGGAGCACTCCACACAAAAAAAAATAAAAAAAAAAATAAAACTCACCTGTTCCTGTTCAATTTCTTGGGTGTCCCACCCGTTAGGGTACTCCACACTTTTTATTATAATGTACCACCTTCTTTTGATTATAGATAGCTGTGTTCCCACTGTCAGGGAGCACTCCACACAAAAAAAAAAAAATCACCTGTTCCTGTTCAATTTCTTGGGTGTCCCCACCGTTAGGGTACTCCACACTTTTTATTATAATGTACCACCTTCTTTTGATTATAGATAGCTGTGTTCCCACTGTCAGGGAGCACTCCACAAAAAAAAAAAAAATCACCTGTTCCTGTTCAATTTCTTGGGTGTCCCCACCGTTAGGGTACTCCACACTTTTTATTATAATGTACCACCTTCTTTTGATTATAGATAGCAGTGTTCCCACTGTCAGGGAGCACTCCACAAAAAAAAAAAAAATCACCTGTTCCTGTTCAATTTCTTGGGTGTCCCCACCGTTAGGGTACTCCACACTTTTTATTATAATGTACCACATTCTTTTGATTATAGATAGCAGTGTTCCCACTGTCAGGGAGCACTCCACAAAAAAAAAAAAAAATCACCTGTTCCTGTTCAATCTCTTGGGTGTCCCCACCGTTAGGGTACTCCACACTTTTTATTATAATGTACCACCTTCTTTTGATTATAGATAGCAGTGTTCCCACTGTCAGGGAGCACTCCACACAAAAAAAAATAAAAAAAAAAATAAAACTCACCTGTTCCTGTTCAATTTCTTGGGTGTCCCACCCGTTAGGGTACTCCACACTTTTTATTATAATGTACCACCTTCTTTTGATTATAGATAGCTGTGTTCCCACTGTCAGGGAGCACTCCACACAAAAAAAAAAAAATCACCTGTTCCTGTTCAATTTCTTGGGTGTCCCCACCGTTAGGGTACTCCACACTTTTTATTATAATGTACCACCTTCTTTTGATTATAGATAGCTGTGTTCCCACTGTCAGGGAGCACTCCACAAAAAAAAAAAAATCACCTGTTCCTGTTCAATTTCTTGGGTGTCCCCACCGTTAGGGTACTCCACACTTTTTATTATAATGTACCACCTTCTTTTGATTATAGATAGTAGTGTTCCCACTGTCATGGAGCACTCCCAAAAAAAATAAAATATACTGAAACTGAATTTCTGGGGGGAGGGTGGAAGGGGTTCAGGTCTGGTTACCTATGAATTTCTGGGGGTTCAGGTCTGGTTACCTATGGATTACTGGGGGGAAGGGGAGAGGTCTGGCTACCTATGAACTACTGGGGGGAGCGTGGAAGGGGTTCAGGTCTGGTTACCTATGATTTACTGGGGGGAGGGTGGAAGGGGTTCAGGTCTGGTTACCTATGAATTTCTGGGGGGAGGGTGGAAGGGGTTCAGGTCTGGTTACCTATGAATTTCTGGGGGGAGGGTGGAAGGGGTTCAGGTCTGGTTACCTATGGATTACTGGGGGGAAGGGGAGAGGTCTGGCTACCTATGAACTACTGGGGGGAGCGTGGAAGGGGTTCAGGTCTGGTTACCTATGAATTTCTGGGGGGAGGGTGGAAGGGGTTCAGGTCTGGTTACCTATGATTTACTGGGGGGAGGGTGGAAGGGGTTCAGGTCTGGTTACCTATGAATTTCTGGGGGGAGGGTGGAAGGGGTTCAGGTCTGGTTACCTATGAATTTCTGGGGGGAGGGTGGAAGGGGTTCAGGTCTGGTTACCTATGGATTACTGGGGGGAAGGGGAGAGGTCTGGCTACCTATGAACTACTGGGGGGAGCGTGGAAGGGGTTCAGGTCTGGTTACCTATGATTTACTGGGGGGAGGGTGGAAGGGGTTCAGGTCTGGTTACCTATGAATTTCTGGGGGGAGGGTGGAAGGGGTTCAGGTCTGGTTACCTATGAATTTCTGGGGGGAGGGTGGAAGGGGTTCAGGTCTGGTTACCTATGAATTTCTGGGGGGAGGGTGGAAGGGGTTCAGGTCTGGTTACCTATGGATTACTGAGGGGAAGGGGAGAGGTCTGGCTACCTATGAACTACTGGGGGGAGCGTGGAAGGGGTTCAGGTCTGGTTACCTATGATTTACTGGGGGGAGGGTGGAAGGGGTTCAGGTCTGGTTACCTATGAATTTCTGGGGGGAGGGTGGAAGGGGTTCAGGTCTGGTTACCTATGAATATCTGGGGGGAGGGTGGAAGGGGTTCAGGTCTGGTTACCTATGATTTACTGGGGGGAGGGTGGAAGGGGTTTAGGTCTGGTTACCTATGGATTACTGGGGGGAAGGGGAGAGGTCTGGCTACCTATGAATTACTGGGGGGAAAGGGGAGAGGTCTGGCTACCTATGAACTACTGGGGGGAGAGGGGAGAGGTCTGGGTACCTATGAATTACTGGGGGGGGGGGGGAGAGGGGAGAGGTCTGGCTACCTATGAATTACTGGGGGGAAAGGGGAGAGGTCTGGCTACCTATGAATTAGTGGGGGGAAAGGGGAGAGGTCTGGCTACCTATGAATTACTGGGGGGAAAGGGGAGAGGTCTGGCTACGTATGAATTGCTGGGGGAGAGGTCTGGGTACCTATGAATTACTGGGGGGAGAGGGTAGAGGTCTGGCTACCTATGAATCACTGGGGGGGGGGGGAGAGGGGAGAGGTCTGGCTACCTATGAATTACTGGGGGGAAAGGGGAGAGGTCTGGCTACCTATGAATTACTGGGGGGAGATGGGAGAGGTCTGGGTACCTATGAATTACTTGGGAGGGTGGGGGATTAGGTCTGGCTACCTATATTTAACTGGATGGAGAGGTCTGGCTACCTCTATTTATATGTGTATCAGATATACATGCATGGAGATTTATTATCAGATGCATATATATATATATCTATATCTATATATATATATATATATATATTTTATTTATACATATACTGTATATACATATGTCCCCAATATCCACCAGCTGAGATCACTTGAAGCCGTATTCATGTGCTTGTCGGTTGCTTACTTGAACCACCAGCAGAAAAAAACGCAAACCTGCTCCAAAATATTCACTGAAACCTCCAGCAACATCTTTCAGCCCTCCTGAAACTCCTAGCGGCTTTCTGCCATCCTCCTTGCATGGAAGCCGGTGTGTTACCTGACCTGCCTAGAGTCGAGTGATACGCCTGCTGCCGTGAACAGAGTACGTCGGAAAGCCAATAGGAGCATGCTAGGAGCTTCAGGAAGGCTACAAAACGCCGCTGGAGGCTCGGTAAGTATTTTGTAATGCCTGCAAACCAGGCCCAAATTCTTCTCCCCCACCCTAAAGAAAGAACCCCTGAAAGGGACACTGAGCAGGGGCACAGGGTATGTTTTTAAAGGGACTCCAAGATCAAATTAAACGCAAAATGTGAACTTACCCGGGCTTTGCTGTAGCCCAGTGTTGGTCTGTAGTTGGCCGGCGGATCCTGGCGACACTCGTGCCGAGTGTCGGGCTCCTTCTTCCGCATACATCACGCGTAACGTCATTACGCCGGCCGCCTCGCGTCATCACGGTGGCCGGCGTGACAGTACGGCGCATGCGCGATTAAACCACGCATGCGCCGTACTGTGACGCCGGACGCCGTAATGACGTTACGCGTGATGTATGCGGAAGAAGGAGCCCGACAATCGGCCCGAGTGTCGCCAGGATCCGCCGGCCAACCATTTCTGAAGAGGCATTGGGAGAAGACCCGGAGGTACGTCGTGGGAACTACAGACCAGCACTGGGCTACAGCAAAGCCCGGGTAAGTTCACATTTTGCGTTTAATTTGATCTTGGACTCCCTTTAAGTATACCCAAGTGTAGATGAAGTGTATACACTTCCTCTCTTAATCCCTCTCCATCCCGGTATGCCCACTCTCAATGCTATTGAAAACATGGCTCCTACAGAAAGTAGAGCTGAAACATGAAAAATGATGTCTGTGGGTCCTTACAGCGCATGCGCAGTCTCTGTCTCCTCGAATTATTTTCCGACTCTCTGCATCGCATCATAGTTCCGTGCACTATGACGCGTGCCACAGAGAGGAGGGGAGGAAGAAAGTAGAGTAGCCTGAACCTGCATGCGCTGTAAAAGAGAACTAAAAAGCAATGAATAATTGCTACATATACTCTTTACACTTTAAATGTCTATTTTGCACACTGGTGCTTTGTGTTGGACACAGAAGAAGATCTACAAAATTAAGGGATTGCATCACACAAGCAATGTGACACATACAACTAAGTATTCTGCATAAATATATGTTTTTGAAATGCATTGTATTAACAATGTCATTGCATTTCTTTTGCGATTATTTAGTCCAACACAATGTGTCAGTGTCAGAGATCGTACAACAAAAGAGAAGAAACTTATCCTTTTTTAAGAAAAAAATTTATTTTTTTGTGAAAAGTTTTTCTTTTCTTTTTTTTTTTTTTTTAAAGGGGAACTTCAGCCTAAACAAATATACTGTCATTAAGTTACATTAGTTATGTTAATTAGAATAAATAGGTAATATAATCTCTTACCCACCCTGTTTTAAAAGAACAGTCAAATGTTTGTGATTCATGGGGACAGCCATCTTTGTCATGGGGGCAGCCATCTTTTTGGTTGAAAGGAGGTGACAGGGAGCAGGAGACACAGTTTCAACTGTCCTGTGTCCTGATCACCCCTCCCAGCTGCACACCCTAGGCTTCAAATGTCAAATTCAAAATGTTAAAAAAAAAAAAAAAATTGCACCAAAACAGCAGAACGAGAACAACAACATCAGAAATCCCATCATGCTTTGCCCGGATTCAGGGGCAAAATGCCCGGGCAGTTTTCTTCTGTACAGCTAAAAATGAGGCTTGTATAAGAGAAACAAAGTTCTGATGCTGTGAAACACCAGGCCTGTGAACCTTGCTGCATTGTGGAAAATAGCTGTTTACAGCTGTTTCCAACTGCCAAAAAACCATGCAGCAGCTACATCACCTGCCAGCAGTAAAAATCTTCAACCAAAAAAAACAAAAAAAACAACAACAAAAAAACCCCTCAGTCCACCCTACCCCCTGTCCCCTTCAATTGGCGGACCTCCTCCTCCACATTCGCCATATGCTGGCGCATCTCCAGCATCTGCTGCTTTAGTATGCGGATTTCCCGCTCATGCCTCCTCTTCGTCTTCGTCAGCCTCCTCACCTGGCCCCTCAGCCTCGTATATGTTGATAGAGGAACTGTAGAAAAAAATGTGCAAAATAGGTAAACCCAGCAATCCATCAACTTGTACATATTTCAATCTCATTGATCATCCCTAAAATTAAGAACCTGTAATGTAATACACATAACATAGCATTTACTTGCTTTTCCATAGTATGCAATGTTAATCATACAGTAAGAGAATTTTACCATAAAGCGGTGTACTGGCTCGACTAACATAAGCCCTCTGGCTATGATGGCTGGGGCCAGGTGAGGAGGCCCTTGACGAAGAAGGAGGCCTGGGTGCAGAGGATCTCCGGGGCCGGGCAGTGCGGGCAACACTTGCAGCTGTAGTAAGGAGTAATGAATAATACAATTTAATCAAAATATATGATAAAATGGATACAAAGTAATAACTTTATTGTTTGAACTACAATTACTTTTATTTCTATTTTCAAGTGAACTTTGATAAGGACCTTACTCTAAACACAGAACAAAAAATCATATTCTTATTCCTTTAATGTATTTATTATACATGAAAGAATATGACTCTTCAATACAGTAAAATAAAACTAGGATAGGCTTTAAAGTGATCCTTTGCGGCTATTGCGGCCTCCGGGACGTAATAGTAGCATAGGGGGCGATATTTTTGCTGGGAACACGAAGAATCACTCGCGTTCCCAATGCCTGTCGGTTCCTGACAGCGAAACCGGAAGTGGTCGCCGTGGGGTCCAGGAGGATCTGAGCGAGGCGGCGAGGGCACCGATCGACTGCAGGGGGCTCAGGGAAGCCACAGTTGAGTCAAAATCTTTTTCTTTTTTTTTTACAGGCTTAAGGATCACTTTAAAGAGAGCACTTGGAACGCAGACTGGGGCAATGGTTCATCTTGTAGTAGGAATACGACCCTGGGCACACAGTCAAGATATCAATGGTGTGGCTCCGAGACAACTCTGTGTATGTCCTTGAGTGGCCCAGCAAGAGCTTAGGCTTCAATACGATTGAATAGCTCTGGAGAGATCTTTAAAAAAAATTGCTGTGCAACAAAGCCGGAACATCCACAAGGCAAACCTAGCCACTTGCCTAGGGCCTGGAGAGGATATAGAGTCCAGATGGACGACAGCACCTATCAAATTTTTCTAAAAAAAAAAAAAAGTTAATTGATCATCAGTGGTTATCAAAAACCAATGTTAAGCCTAGGGGCCCATTTTTTTTAATAACTTTATTTGCATGAATGCAGTATAATCAGTACATATTGCACAAATATCATCACTATGCCCACACAGGAGCACAAAATAATATGTTTTAACCCATTTTGGAATAAGCCCCTAACAAAACAAAATGTGGGAAAAGTGCTGCACTGTGAATACCTTACGGATATATACTTTAACTGTACATACTGCACAACTCTATAGTATTCAGCCCATGGAATTATTTTTTAGGATAAATACATACAGCATATAAAACCCAAAATAGACATACATAAACTAATAGTTTGCTGACTTACATCCAATTTGAGCAACCACCCGCCTGAGCAGGTCCTGGTCCCTCCTCTTTAGGTCGCTCCAGAGCATTTGGACCTGCTTGGTGGTGAGGTCCCGCCGGTACTCGGCCCTCAGGATCCCCTGCACCCTTCTCACCACGTCCCTTTTCTCCCTCGGGGTGGTGAGGTCATACCGGCCTCTTGTAAATTCCTGGAAAAGAAATATTACAGTATTAATGACCACTGTATTATACCTTCATTAATTAAGAATCTTCTTACTTACAGCATAATGTAAAAGATTATAATATTATTCATAATGACAGTTTTCAAAAATTGTGGGAAGCAACCAACTATGACTTCGGGCAGATACTAGGGATCAACGATGACTAGTGCCACCTATAACTGCTGACATTGCTAGCCATAATAACTACATCATTTCATTTCATGTGTGATTGGACTGACAGAGAAGATCCTGTGACAGCAAGCATCAAATATATAATTGAATGGATTCCATGAACTGGCCGCGGCGTCTATAGACTTTGTGCCGGTTCATAGCCATGGGCGTCCGCACAAAATTTTCCAGGGGGGGGGGGTGCAAAAAGGCAGGGAAGAAGTGGTGCGCCGCAAATTTTAGAGAAGATGTGTGCGCCGAAAAACCTGAGGGTTATGTTGTGC
This sequence comes from Hyperolius riggenbachi, assembly GCF_040937935.1. Taxonomy (NCBI): domain Eukaryota; kingdom Metazoa; phylum Chordata; class Amphibia; order Anura; family Hyperoliidae; genus Hyperolius; species Hyperolius riggenbachi. The sequence continues at coordinate 436,443,503 of NC_090646.1, forward strand.
GGCGCACGTACGCGCCGCCCCCAAAAATGGGTGCGGCCATGGACCAGAATGTGGGTGTGGCCATGGGTGGCGACAAATTTTCGTTTACTTAGCAATGTGGGACATTAGATTAGGACAGTGGTGGCGAAACTTTTGGAGGCCGAGTGCCCAAACTGCAACCAAAAAGTCAACTTATCTATCGCAAAGTGGCAACAGCAATTTAAAACTTCATACAAACGTTTTAACTCATACATGAACATTATTGAAAATCCAAGTTGAAAATAAACTGTGAAGATAAACAATTTCTTTCATCCTACTCCTGAAAAATGTATTCGTTTTTTAGAACCTCACAGTTTTATTTTCCGTTTTAAAAAGCAAAAATGTAGGTTTAATGCTATTGTCTCATAGGATAATGATTCAGCTTTTCCCAGAGGCCCCCAACAAGACAAATTTAGCAATCATCATGAGGCCCCCAAGAAATCAACAGGCTCCCAACAAGACACATTCAGCAATCTTGAGGCCCCCAACAAGACAAATTCAGCAATCATGATGCCCCCAACAAGACAAATTCAGCAATCATGAGGCCCCCAACAAATCATGAGGCCCCCAACAAGACATTCAGCAATCTTGAGGCCCCCAAAAAAATCATGAGGCCTTCAACAAGACGAATTCAGCAATCATGAGGCCCCCAACAAGACAAATTCAGCAGTCATGAGGCACATAAATAGACAGGATTTCACATAAATAGGCAGAATGCCCCCTTAATATGGTAGACACCTCTCACCTGGATTCTCAATTCTCCTCTACTGGCTGTTGTGCCTGGCAATACTGTTTTTGCTTGGATTGGGGATGACGTGCGGGCTGAAAGGCCTTGCGTGATGCTGTGGCCAGGCTGGCTGGCGGTGATGCTGTGACCTGGCTGGCGGTGATGCTGGGCTGTGCTTGGCTGGTTGAAGTAAATGCTGTCCCCTAGTTTAGGTAGCGCCAGGAACCCCCAGGTTAGGAAGTGACAAGGACCCCCCCAGTAAAGTAGTGACAGGGACCCCCAGTAAGGTAGTGACAGGAGACCACCAGGTTATGAAGTGACAGGAGACCCCCAGGTTAGGAAGTGACAGGGGACCCCCAGGTTAGGCAGTGAGTGACAGGGACCCCTTTAGGCAGTGAGTGACAGGGAGCCCCTTTAGGCAGTGAGCGACAGGTGCCCCCTCCCTCTCTCTAGCCGCCGCTCTTCCCCCCTCACCTTGCAGCAACTTCAGACCTCGATCAGCGGCGACCCGACCAGTAAGTGCGGGCGCCGGACGCACCCGCTCTATATGCGGAAGTGATGTCACTTCCGCATATCAGTGCGGTGTGCTAGGTCCTAGCGCCCGCACGGCTGGTCGCCGCCTGATCGAAGGTCTGACGCGGCGGCCAGGAGGGGGTGAGCGGCGGCTACAGGGGGGTGAGCGGCCCAAATTGCGTTTACTTTCTGCTGAAATGTGGCCCAAATTGCGTTCATTTTCTGAAGAAATGTGGGCCAAATAGCGTTTATTTTCGACTGAAATGTGGCCCAAATTGCGTTTATTTTCTGCTGAAATGCAGCACAAAGTGCCTTCATTTTCTGCTGAAATGTGGCCCAAAGTGCGTTTGTTTTCTGCTAAAATGTGGCCTAAATTGCGTTTGTTTTCTGCTAAAATTTGGCCTAAATTGCGTTTGTTTTCTGCTAAAATGTCTATATTTGCTGCTTTGGGGTTACGGTTACGCTCCGCCCATACAATGTCATGACCACGCCCATTTTTTGGCGGGGCGCACTATGCGCGCCGCACACGCCCCCCCCAGGCCCGTTTTCCGGCGCGCTGCGACCCCCTCCCCAGCCGTCCACAGCCCACCCCCCACCTTCACTTGTCCCAGGTTGGACCCAGAAAAAACGGGTCACTGTAGTGAATATGTCTCACTCTACTATTAACAACAGTACTGCTACAAAATGCAAAGTTACAGAGATAAACTAAAAACAATTCTCTACTACAACACCTATGATATCCTTTTACATGGGACATATAAAGATTAGAGAAATGCAGTCAGAAACAGTAGCCAAAAACTATACATTCTGTTAATAGATTGCTTACCTCAATTAGCATAACTTTCATCCTGAGGGGAATCTTAGGAGGCATGTTGATGGCAGACAGTGCTGTGTGCGATGGCAGTGCTGATGCGTGTGATGCGTCCTCTCCACGCGTTTGCCGGTGCCTGCTCTGGCCAACTTCCTGTCTCTACGCATCAGCCAATCAAAACTTCCGCTTGTGACGTACGCGTGTACGTACGCGTACGGAGGCAAAGTACGCATGCGCGTGCGCAGTGCTTACAGAGGGGAATACGGAAGGCTGTACGCTTGCCGACTACACCATACGCATCGTTGGCAATCTAGTTCGCACATGCGCGGTACAATCACGGGTAACGCGTAAAGAAAATCCGCATGCGAGCATAATGTTACGCATACGGCTACGATAGCTACGCGGAGATGCGAAGTTAGATGGGACACTTACGGTATCCTTACGCGTAACTTCGTAAGTTTACGCGTAATTACAGTGATGTACCGTAAAAAATTTCCTACGTCGTAACCGTAATTGCGTAATGCGTAATAGCGTAAAATTACGCGGAATGATCCGTAAGCGTAGATTTTTCCATTACGACCAGCACTGTGGGTAACCAAATAATGGCATCAGGCATGAACCATGGAGGACAATGTGCCCCAAAATAACAGATCTCCTGCCATTTAGGTAGTCTTTAAAATATATTTCATGGTAATGCGTAATAGCTGTTTGCAGCACTTGAAATCAGACATGCACATTGACAACCTGAGCAAAACTTCATGACTAAACATTACACCGCAAAACAGAGTACCCATTTAGCTCAGGTGAGCTGTCTCACTCTGTTCCATAGCTACATTTACCTCATTTACCTCTCTGCCTGTACACAAATAGCCTCTATTCAAGGATATACAGTAGCCTCTTCCTCCTCCTTCCAACCCATCACCCTCCCATCCTAAAAATTGTAAGAGTTAAACTTAAAAGTTAATGTTTTACTTTTTTTAGGTTGACTTGCAACTACGGACTTCTGCCTCTGATTTGAGACCTAGCTAATTTTTTTTATAGGAAGAATTCTCTAAGGGCATTTTTACAGTGTATTACAGAACAACTTTTTTTGTCCACTGCCAATGTTAAAACTATGAGTTTTAGGGTAGAAGATTGAGACATGGCTGTTATTGTTTGCAAAACTGACACCAGTTGCTTTGTCTGCACAGAGCTGTCATCTGACCATGTCCACCTCCAACCTCTGTTTTCTTCTGTGGGGAGGGTCAGCTCTGTGCTCAGAGTAAAAGACTTGTTGGTTCCACTCCCTAGCTCCTCCCTGTCCTACCTCATGTTGAGTGATGATGGGATTAGGAGTGGATATGAAATAGAACCTTATAGACTGTTATTCAGTCTAACTTAGCTGTGTCTGCAAACCCAAACTAACAGAAAATAATACAAAATAATAATAATGCAAATATGGCTTAAATGCAATGCACACATTGTGCATTGCAAATTATAATATAGGTCAAGCAATATGCATAAAAATATAACCCTAAACTAGAGCTTGTAAAAAATGTTGTGGAAGCTACTAATGTGTAAAAACAAAGATATTTTAACATGAACCTGAAGTAAAAAAAACATTTATGAGATAGTTAAATCTATGTGTTCAAGCGGCAAATGAAACATAAGTAACATAGAAATGAGTTTCATTTTCTTTTCTTTTTTTCAGTTTAATGGCTTTATTTCAAAAGATTGCGTCAGACTGTCATCGTTGCTGTTTGGAATCACCCTCTGCCATATTAGGCTGAAAGAGAAAGACCTAATAACCCTTTGACTTTCCAGCACTGAAACTTTTTCAGAAGCCTTATCTCACTGTTACTCAGCTGCTTTAGCTATTAGCTTCCCAGTGCCTCCTGGGAAGTACAGTCCAGCAGATACAAAAGGACTGGCACCACTGAATGGATTATAGCTCTTTATTTCATAGAAGTGGCAGCAGTGACAGACCACTGTTTCGGGTAAAAACCCTTTCTCAAGCTGCTCAAAGCCAGCTTTGGACTGCAACTGCTAATCAGTCCTTTTGCCCTCTACTGCTTGCCTGACCGTCCAGTCCACAACCTTTCCCTGTCCCACCATTCAGTCCATCCTGTTACCCTGTTCTTTTTTTTTTCTTTTTTTTTTTTTAGTACAATCAGCAAGCTCATATAGTACAAAGCCCAGCACGCTCTTGTGCCTGGGTCTAGTTTTTGCATCATAGTCTTCATTTATTTATTCAATCTTATACATAATTTGCTAAGCAGTGCATCAAAGACTGCCTGACTGCCAGTCCAATCTGCAACAAGTTCCTGTTCTTGCTTTCTGACCGGACCTCCAGCCTTGCTCCAGTGCCTCAGCCTATTAGTTCTTTTTACCCTGTCTGGGTTGTTAATTTTGTCCACACCTGTTATCCTCAGTGGTGCTCATCTGAGCTAGGATATCCGAGATACTCGGATATCCTAGCTCTTTTTTCACTATTCGAGCTCGAATACCAAGCTCAAATAGTATTAGCTATCCGGGCTGTGCTATCCGAGCGCACTCGGATAGCAAGCAGCTATCCGGAGATATCCTAGCTATCCAAGCTCAGATAGCGTCACCAACTCGGATAGCGTCATGTCTGAGGTCACCTCGAGTCCTCACAAGCGAATCAGAGGGCTCCCAGCCCTCTGACTGCAGCCAATCACAGAGGGAGAGCCTGGCCAAGCCCCCCTCTATAAATAGCGGACGCCATCTTGCCTCACTCGTCCTGCTTGCGACTTACTGACTAACTGTACTGAGAGATTGCTCCAGTGCTTTTTGTCTGTGTGCAAGTGCATTTATATTGTTCTAAACCAAGCGTTTTTACACTCCAACACTTGATATTCAACTGTATTGCTTTGTATTGTAGATAAATTGTATTTTAGGCAGTTTAGTTTGTGTGATTAGGGACTAGGGAGGGAGACTGTCACTGCTGCAGCTGCCTGCTGCAGCTGCAGCCAGCAGCTAGGCCCTGTGCCTTCCCTGCTCTGTGCTCTAGTCTCTAGTTACCTGTGCTCTCACCTGTCCTACTCTACTGTACTACTACTTCTGTGTTAGATAGATTTGTACTATTTTGTAGTTAGCAAGGCCCAGCTTTACTGCTATACCTGTCCTGTATCTGCTCTCTGTAATCTAGTCACACCTGTTCTATTATTTAGCTAGACTCTTCTATTGTTTAGTTAGTAGTACTGTAGTGTACTCTAGTCTGTGTATAGGGACCGTCCGTCACTGCGTTACCTAGGGTCTTTGTGTGCGCAGTGCACGTCTGCGCTGTCCGCACCCTCTCGTTAGTGCTACACCCGTCCTATTGTTTATATTACTTCTATTGTGTATTCGCTGACTATACTGTACTGTAGTCTGTGTATAGGGACAGCGTCAGTCAGCGTCTTTGTGTGCGCAGTGCACGTCTGCGCTGTCAGCACCCTCTCATTAGTGCTACACCCGTCCTATTGTTTATATTACTTGTATTGTGTATTCGCTGAATTGTACTGTAGTCTGTGTATAGGGACACCGCCAGTCAGCGTCAGCTAGGGTCTTTGTGTGCGCAGTGCACGTCTGCGCTGTCCGCACCCTCTCGTTAGTGCTACACCTGTCCTATTTTTTTCTATTACTTCTATTGTGTATTTGCTGACTTGTAGTCTGTGTATAGGGACACCGCCAGTCAGCGTCAGCTAGGGTCTTTGTGTGCGCAGTGCACGTCTGCGCTGTCCGCACCCTCTCGTTAGTGCTACACCAGTCGTATTGTTTATATTACTTGTAATGTGTATTTGCTGAATTGTACTGTAGTCTGTGTATAGGGACACCATCAGTCAGCGTCAGCTAGGGTCTTTGTGTGCGCATTGCACACTCTCTCATTAGCGCTACACCGATCTCTGCTGTAGAGTACACCTGTCCGTCACCTCACACACCCACCACCACCAGTCCCACCCCATTAAAGTATCCCACTTGTCCCACCCGCCTTTACATACATAAGTTTTTTTTTTTTTTTCATTTGTATAATATTGAAAATATACGATGTCTGGCACTGGCAGCCGTGGTTTGGGCAGGGGCAGCAAGGGCAGCAAGGGCATCGCCAAGAGAGGAGGTCGTGGGCGTGGCAGCCGCTCCACCACCACCATGCACAGTTCTGCGTCTGCACCAGTGGCTATTCCGCCATTAGTCACTGGCCGTGGATGCCTTGGCCGCCCAACAGCTGGGAGTCACGCTGCAGAGACACAGCAGCAGCAGCGTGTGGCGCAGATGTTCCTCCCACCGCCAGGTCGTAGCCGTCCTATTGAGGAGAAGGACGCAGAATCTGTGGTGGAACTGATGGTGGATGAGCAGGCCACCATTAGCTCTGGAACCGAGTCCTCCACCCCCGCCACCACTCCTGTTCATAAGAGCAGCAGCAGCCGACTAGCACTGCCTGGGGAGGAGGAGGAGGAGTGCAGTTCTCCAGCCCCAGTGGGCGACACCAACACCCTGTCACTCAGCACCTTCTTATCCCCAAGCACAGCGGGGTTATGGAGTGCTGTTGTGGCAGAATTGGAGAAGTAAGGAATGTTCATGGGCACTTTGGGGGATGATGCTTTGGACAGTCAGACAGTGGTGACTGTCCATCTGCCCATGCATGTAGAAGGGGAGTTTGTGGGATCCCAGCAGGACATGTTTGCGGAGGGGGAGGATGATGATGACAGGGTGAAGGACAGAGACTGGGTGCCAGGTCCTGGGAGTGGGGATGTTATCAGCTCTGAGGAGGAGGAGGATGCGTCTGTGGGCCTCGCAGGCATGGGCAGGATCACAAGTGGGCGTGGTATGCAGGCCACACAGCGTGCTGATCCGGAGACGAGTTCTGCCAATGCCACCACCGGCCGCACCAAGAACCCCCCCCCCCCCCAACCACCACAGGGAGACCAGCGGCAGCAGCACCTTCCAGCCGAAGGGGCAACTTCACCTCCCCAATTTGGAATTTTTTCACCCTGCCATATGTGGACAGGGAAACACTTTCATGAGCATGAGGAGTTCATGAAGTTGAAGGAAGCTGGCAGTGGCAGTGGCAGACCCGCCACCACTGCGAAGCTGTCGGCAGCAGCCACCCGCCCTCCTCCACCTCCTTCAGCAGCACCAGCAGGAGTGCGCCAGAAACGGACTGCTCCTCCTCCCTCTGCAACTCCTGCCGCCGACACTGAGGCCTGTTCTGGCAGTCAGTCCTCAGTGGCCTCCTCTGCTCCCTCCACTGATTCCCGTGCCAGCAAAAGGCGTCGCCAGACCCTGCTCAGCGACACCTTCCAGGGGGTGGTCAGGGTTCTGCCTCCCAGCAGCCGTCGCGTGCGTCAGCTGAACGAATTGCTGGCACGGGCCATGTGCTCCCAACTCCTGCCTTATTCCCTTGTGCAGGAGGGGAGAGACATGCGTGCGCTCCTGGCTCCTGATGTGTGCAGCCCTCGATTGGCCAATCCCCAGCCGACATTATTTTGCACGCACGGCCATCCCTGCACTTCACCGCTCTGTGATGGCCAATGTCAGGAGAGGGCTGGAGCATGCGGTGGGTCAACGGGTCCACGTCACCATGGACTTGTGGAGCAGCCGGTTTGGGACAGGCCGCTATCTGTCCTTCACCGCGCATTGGGTCAGCTTGGTGGAAGGGGGTGAGGAGGGGGGAGCAGCATCGGGCACTGTCAGAGCAGCAGCAGCACCAACAATGCAGTGGGTGGTGCCACCATGCAGGGTCAGTGGAATTGCAGCAGGTTCCTCTGATCCGTTTCCATCCTCCGGCACACCAGCCCAAACCCCCCGCCTCAGCAGCAGCATGAAGCCCCGCCTCTGCCAAGTGCTGCTGGAATTGGTCAGCCTGGGGAAGACTAAACTGACGGTGAACCATGTCCTGGCCAAACTCCGAGAGCAGGAGAGGAATTGGCTGACCCCCAGAGGCCTCAGAGTCGGACAGGTGGTGTCCGACAATGGGGCAAACCTGGTTGCTGCAATCAGCAGGGGAGACCTGACCCACATCGCCTGCCTGGCGCACGTCCTGAACCTGGTAGTCCAAAAGTTTCTGCGGACCTACCAGGGGATGGACCGACTCCTTGAGGCGGCAAGGAAGGTTGTGCGTCATTTCCGGCATGTGCCTGCAGCCGTAGCGAGCCTGGAAGAGGTGCAGAAGGAGCTGCACCTGCCACAGCACCGGCTCATGATCGATGTTCCAACTCGCTGGAACTCCACCCTGGCGATGTTGGAGTGTCTGGTTGAACAGAGGCAGGCTGTCAGCCAGTACCTTGCACGAGCAACAGTTGCCTCCATCACTGCAACTGGGCATGCCGCCACCAACCTCCCATCCATCATCTCCACGGAGGACTGGGGGCACATGCAGCAGGTGTGCTCAGTCCTGGCACCCTTCCTGCAGGCCACCAACATGGTAAGCAGGGACCATGCAATGGTGTGCGAGTGGGTCCCCTTGGTGTGTGTGCTGGACAGGGCCCTGTATGCACTGCTGGAAGAGGGAGCGGCAGTCTTGGACCGGCAAGGGGTGCAGGCAGCTTCACAGGCCACCTCTGAGGAGGAGGGCTTGGAGTTGGTGGAGGTCCCTGACCTTGCTGCTGATGAGGGGGAGCAGCAGAGCGCAGCTGGACTGGTGCGGGTGTGGAGAGAGGATGAGGTGAAGGAGGCAGAGGAAGAGGAGGACTGCACTGTCAGCTCTGGGGCTGCCGATGATGTGCCAACAGACGTGGCCAGACTCTTCCCAATGGCAGCGCACATGCTGAGGTGCCTGCGCAAGGACCCAAGGGTGATCCAGATGAAGCAGAGGGAGGACATCTGGATCTGCATGATGCTGGATCCACGTCTGAAGGGGAAGCTCAGCCAGTTCCTGCCTGCAGGAGGAGACCGTGCGCAACAAATGAGGGATTTGCAGCTGTCCCTTGTTGAACGCTTGGAGGAAGCCTTCCCTCAGCCATCCAGCCAGCACAGAGGCAGCAGCAGGTGCCTGCATCCACCAGCAGCAAGCGCACACGCACCACAGACCTGCTGTCTCTGACCCAAGAGCTCTACATGAGTGTAGAGCTGCCAAGGACTAGAGAGGAGGTGCCTGCAGCAGCATCCCCTCCAGTCACAGGCAGCGCTTGACCCGCGTGGTGGCTGTCTACATGGGGTCCTTCAGCGGGCTTGACAGCGTGGCCCCTGTTGATCCCATGGAGTATTGGGTCAAGCACCTGCCGATCTGGAGCGAGCTTGCGTAGTGCGTCCTGGAAGTGCTCTCCTGCCCCCCTTCCAGCGTACTGTCAGAGCGTTGCTTCAGTGCAGCCGGTGGAGTCGTCACTGAGAAGCGGTCTCGTCTGTCTCACAAGTCTGTGGACAGACTAACGTTTCTCAAAATGAACCAGGCTTGGGTGGAAGGCGAATTCCTTTCCCCTGTTGTCGGCGAGAGGGGGACATGAAGTGGCGCACACACATTACACCTGCTGCTGCTGTATTTCTTCCTGCTGTCTGTGTCTCCACTGCCAGGAAACACATTACAAGGTGCTGCTGCCCATGCGACACCAGCTTTTACGCTCAAAAATAGCTGCCTGCCCTGCATTATTTATTTTGGAAAAAAAAATTTAAATTATTTTAGAGGTGTCCGGGTTGAAAACTGTGCTGTCCCAATTGTGTATTGGACACAATGTGGGCTTCACGACCGCTGTCTGGAACCTCATGCTGTTTATTTACAGCCCTGGTACCACCGCTAGGACCCAGGGCCTATTATGTCAGTCACATCACACTGCCTGACACACACTACTCCTCCTTCTGTAGCTGCATTGAGCTTCTGCTGTCTGTGTGCTGCTACCACTGCCAGGAAGAACAGAAGAAGAACTATTTTTTCTGCTGCCACCCACTCTCCTACCAGCTATTAAATTTACCACACTACAACTTGCAACTACTTCCTCCTCCTGCTGATGTCTGTGTTTTACCACCGCCAGGGTACACAGAAAAAGGCACTGTGGCTTGCAATGTGCCACTACCTATTATGCCATCAACCCAAAATACCTGTGGTGTTGTTATTAAAATAAAATATTTCCACAAATGAAGTAAAAAAAATATTACAAAAGAAAGGAAAACCAAGACACATAATATAATGATAGAGAAGAAGAAGACGAGGAAGAGGAAGAAGAGGAAGAGGAAGAAGAAGATTTCCAACAACCATTTTGGACACACCTACTCATGCAAACACTTTTCATGAAGTTAATTTACTATTTTTGATACCTTTTTTTTATAACTACTACATCACCACATAATCACTTGATGTTTTTCTTCATAAAAAAGGTGGTTTCATGCATCATTGACCTCCAATACAAGTTTTACAAGCTATTTAAGGCCAGCTCGAATATTTTACTCGAATATAGACTCGGATAGTGAAGTCGGATATCCGAGGTTGAATCGGATATTCGATTAACTCGAATATTGAACTTCGAGTGAATTCGGATAGTTTACTATCCGAATTCGACCAAACTCGAATAGGATAATGAGGTATCCGAGCAACACTGGTTATCCTTGTTCCTCCTGTTTTTATTATCATTGGTGGGGCTAAGCTTATATCACTGCCATTGGTAAATTAACTAATAAATATGTCAAATCAGTGTAGCAGTAAAGACATTTGACGTGTGTCATTGACATGCATAAAAGCTGTGGTAATGATTTATTGTAATCATTCAAAGAATACAAAAATACAATAACTATATATCAGCAGATAAATAATGGTTTTAAACACAATGTAAATAATGGGAATTTGCTTAGAGAGGCAGTTCAAAGCTTGGCCTTTTTAAGCAAAAAAATAAATATGCACAGTCTGTGAGTGCTTATTCACACCTGTGTACTTGATGTGCAATTTTAATCTGCGAAAATGGCAAGCATATTAAATATAGGGATTGTTGAAATGTAATAGCACAATTCATTAAGCACTTCAAATAGTACCATGAATTTGCATTAACCTTTCTATGTTTTAACCAGCTGAGCGGTCTGGACGAGCTCAGCTCGTCCAACACCGCCAGCGGCTGCCGCTCAGGCCCTGCTGGGCCGATTTGAATGAAATAAAAAGCAGCACACGCAGCCGGCACTTTGCCAGCCGCGTGTGCTGCCTGATCGCCGCCGCTCTGCGGCGATCCGCCGCGAGCAGCGGCGAAAGAGGGTCCCCCCAGCCGCCTGAGCCCAGCGTAGCCGGAACAAAAAGTTCCGGCCAGCGCTAAGGGCTGGATCGGAGGCGGCTGACGTCAGGACGTCGGCTGACGTCGATGACGTCACTCCGCTCGTCGCTATGGCGACGATATAAGCAAAACAAGGAAGGCCGCTCATTGCGGCCTTCCTTGTTTATTCTGGGCGCCGGAGGCGATCGGAAGATCGCCTCCGGAGCGCCCTCTAGTGGGCTTTCATGCAGCCAACTTTCAGTTGGCTGCATGAAATAGTTTTTTTTTTATTTAAAAAAAACCCTCCCGCAGCCACCCTGGCGATTTAATCAGAACGCCAGGGTGGTTAACTACTTCTGTCCCAAGCTCTTAGAACAGTACTTCTTTCAAACATAGATATCATCTATAATTTGAAATCTGTATTCTTACTTTCAAAATAACTTTAGAAATTTGTTTGCATTGTTGATGTTGGCTACATGTTAAAATACATCCATATTATCCCCAGTATATACAATAAATTCTGCTAGTAGTAGTACGTCTGTAGTCCTTATCATCCTAGCATAGATGATTTTTAGTAATTTAGCACACACACAGAGGGCAGGATAGACCAAACCAAAATGTGTTTTTTTATAAATATTAAGGACTCGGAGCAGAATTTTTTAAGAACTGTAAAAAAAATGTTTAAAATAGCAAAATAAAGATTACAAATAAAGAGGTCATATCTAAAAAAAAATTTCACAAATATAACTGTGTCACAGTATTTCAATAAACAGGTTGGTATGAATCTTGCTTCTAATTTTACAATTTTAGTATGTAAACCATTTAGAATGTGTGGAACACTGTAGGTAGTCAGCATTATCTGATAATCAGGTATATAGTATAGCGGCCAGACTTAGGTTTATTCACTTTTGTGAGATACTTTTTAATAATTTCTCACTAGCTTGATCAAGGATATCATAACGCAAAAATATCTATTTGCAACTCGTGTCACATCGTATTCAAGCTCTTTGCAACATTGTTGAAATTTTTCAAGTAGTTCTGATTACAAACATAATTGTTAGCTTTAGTCTTGCCTAGAGATGTCGCGAACATAGAACGGCAAACGCGAACGTCCGCAAAATGTTCACAAACCGGCAAATCTGGCAAATCTCAATAGACTTCAATGGGCAGGTGAATTTTAAAACCTACAAAGACTGGCCACAAAAGTGATGAAAACGTTGTTTCAAGGGGTCTAACACCTGGATGTGGCATGCCAGAGGGGGATCCATGCCAAAAGTCTCACCAAAAATTACAGAGTTGACGCAAAGTTGTTTTTTAAACCCTAATGAGCAGATATCACATTATACACAGCTCTGGGTGTCAGTGGGCTGTGGAGTGTCTCACAAAGAGACATACACTAGTACTATCAGAATAATGAGGCAACAGCAGTAGTGTGCACACAGCTCTGGGTGTCAGTGGGCTGTGGAGTGTCACACAAAAACAAAAAAACACAGGAGACCAATGTGCTAGCCCTCGAAAGGGCTGTTTGGGGAGCTTTCACAGCAAGTAAGGAACAAGAACACAGGCCTAGCTAATACTTTCCCTACCTATTTGCAGCAAGTCTGACCTTGCTCTAACTAACAGTCAGCAGCCAGCAGAGAATTGATCCAATATGGCCACTGCAACTGCTTTTTGATAGGAGGGTGGGGGGGGGGGGTACAGGTAGGGGTTCTGGCTAATTGGCTGCCATGAGTCTGCTGACTGTGAGTTAAGGGGTCAAAGTTTAGCTAAATGATGATGTATAGGGGGCAAATCAAACCCGCCAAATGTTCGTCACAAATGCGAACAACTGATGTTCGCAGAATACTGCTCGCTGGCGAACTGTTCAGGCCATCTCTAGTCTTGCCCCTTGTTCTGGCTACTGCATTTCAGAGTTGGGAAATAGGCTGGGACTATTGTACACAGTGGGCCCAATCCAATTCACCTTTTCTCCTAAGTTTTCTCCAAGGTGATATTTTAACATCTTATGAACAAAATGCCTTTTACGCCAACAGCAAGCAAGAAAATACTCTGAATAATTTTTACAGTACTTTTTCACCTACTTAGTGGAACTATTTCAATTGCATACAGATGAAAAGTTATCTCCTAGGAGAAAACTTAGGATAAAAAGTGAATTGGATTGGGCCCATAGTGTCTTTATTGCATATTTGAAATGTCTTTTGTTGTGAACCAACAGTGTTACTTCCAGTTCAGGAGTTTGTTGTTGACTTTTTGACATAAAAAATGCAGAGGATTTTTGCCTTTTCTGCAAAATCAAAGGCAATGGTTACACGTGGCCATGTCTGTTCTTGCCTTAGTGTTCTCAGAATGTTATTTGCAAACATTTCTTCATTATATTATAGAAATGGAAATTCCACAAATTGCAAATTGTCAATTCTTCCAGTCCTCAGTTTGGTCTGAGAAAATGATATATTTTTATTTTTTTAAAGCACAGGTAACCATCCTCCAGTGTGCTTCCCATTCCAGTTTTCCAGTCCTTCTGCCCTGTTCTTTAATGTTACCCTTTGCTTAGAATCAGAATCAGAATCAGAAATCTTTTAATCGCCACGCACAACTGGGTCGTGCACGGAATTGGGTTTGGCACATACAATTGCTCAGAGAGAGATTGAGAGTAGTATCAACATAAGAAATTTGCATAGTATCAACACAAGAAAAAAGCGTAGTCATACAATCATACAGTGTAAGGGCATAGTCATACAAAAACACACAGTATACTCAGTACTATGTAGCAGTACATATTAATAGTTAGATGTGCAGCGGTATAGCGGTAGTCTGCAGGGTGCAGTTTAAACAGTTTTAAACTAGACAGTCCTTCAGTCGGCAACTGTAGCATTTGGGGGGGGGGGGGGTGGCGTTAGAGATGAAGGGAGTTCAGAAGGTTGATGGCAGAGGGGAAAAAGGAGTCTCTATGCCTCGAAGTTCTGGTGTAAATGGCTCGAAACCTGCGGCCTGAATGGAGCCGGCTGAAAAAGTGGTGTCCCGGGTGTGAGGGATCGCTGGCAATTCTCAGTGCTCTAGATCGTAATCTGGAGTTGTGGAGGAGGTCGAGCGAGGGGAGAGGTCTACCGATGATTCTCTCCGCCGATCTAATGACCCTCTGCAGCTTGTATCTGTCGCTGTTGGAGGAGCCAGCGTACCAGACTAGGATGGATGAGCAGAGGACGGACTCAATGGTAGCTGTGTAGAAGTTCATCAGCAGCTCCTGGGCCATGCCAAACTTCTTCAGTTGGCGGAGGAAAAACAGCCTCTGTTGTGCTTTCCTCTGGGTCAAGGTGGTGTTTGCCTTCCAGCTCAGGTCCTTAGAGATGGTAGTGCCCAGAAGGCGGACGCTAGCCACTCTTTCGACCTCTGTGCCATCAATGTAGATTGGTGGTGGAGTGGGCGCCTTCCTTCTGAAGTCCACTATCAGCTCCACGGTCTTGGCTGTGTTGAGGACCAGCCTGTTCTCCTTACACCACTGACAAATTCTGTCGACCTCACGACGATAGTCCTGCTCGTCATTGTTTGTTATAAGGCCAACAATGGTGGTATAATCAGCGAATTTGATTACTTTTACCGAGTCCACAGTGGATCTGCAATTGTTCGTATAGAGGGAGAACAGGATCGGTGACAGGACACAGCCTTGTGGGGCCCCTGTGTTTGTTGTCCTGGGATGAGACGAGATATCCCCCAGTTTGACAGCTTGGGACCTGTTGGTCAGGAAGTGTGTAATCCATAAGTGAAGGGTGGGGTGGACATTCAGTGCCATGAGATTGTTTTGGAGTATGCGGGGGCAGATGGTGTTAAAAGCTGAGCTGAAGTCCAGCAGGAGGATTCTGACATATGAGTTCGGTTTATCCAGGTGGATGTTTGTAAGCTCCAGGCAGATGTTGATGGCATCATCAGTGGATCTGTTCGCTCTGTACGCAAACTGTAGCAGGTCTAGTAGCGCCGAGGTAGAAATCTTAAGGTGGGACAGGACCACCCTCTCAAATGTTTTCATGATGACCGATGTTAGTGCCACGGGCCTGTAGTTGTTCAGGTCGGGGATTCCCTGCTTCTTGGGGACAGGGATGATGGTGGACTTTTTGAAGCACACATGGACTCTGCTTTCCTGGAGGGACCTGGTGTAGATGGAGGAGAGAATGGGAGCGAGCTGCCGTGAACAGGTTTTTAGGCAGGCTGGTGACACGCCATCCGGGCCGGAGGCTTTCCTGGCGTTCAGAGTTGTTAGGTGACGTAAGACAACTTCCTCGCTCACAGCTGGGGGTGGTATGCACAGCCCTCGGTCATTATCATCCGCAGATGAGGACTGAGCGTCTGAAGGTGTTGCTAGCCCCCCCAGTACCTCCTGGTTCTCGAACCTGCAATAGAAATTGCTGAGGTTCTCGGCTAGCTCAGTGCTAGGCGTCACATGTTGTGGGGGAGGTTTGTAGTTTGTGGCAGCTTTTAGACCCTTCCAGACAGTGCGTAGGTCGTTTGAGCGAAGGTTGTGTCGCATCTTCTCCGCATACTCCCTCTTGGCGGCTCTCAGCTCACGCTTCAGGTTGTTTCTTGCCATCTTGAAGTCCTCCTGGTTGCCGGATTTGTGTGCGGCTTCCTTGCTTCTCCTCAGTTGCCGTAGTTTGTTGGAGAACCAGGGTTTGTTATTTGGAAAGACCTTGAAGGACTTGGATGGAATGCAGGAGTCTTCACAGAATCTGATGTATGAGGAGACATTGTCCGCCCACTCATCCAGGTCCGGTGCATCCAGGGCTTTCCAGTCTGTACAGTCAAAGCAGGCTTGGAGTTGGAGTTTGGCCTCCCCCGACCACACTTTGGTAGTCTTTAGCACTGGTTTTGCTGACTCCAGGCGCCTCCTGTAGGTGGGGATCAGGTGAATGAGGGAGTGGTCGGAGGAGCCAACAGCTGCTCGAGGGACCGCTTTATAAGCGTCTTTCAGCACAGTGTAGCAATGGTCAAGAGTGTTCAGGTTCCTCGTAGGGCAGGTAACATGCTGGTGAAACCGTGGCAGCTCCTGGTGAAGGTTGGCTCTATTGAAGTCTCCCATTACAATGAACAGCGAGTCAGGAAGGGATGACTCCCACTGTGTGATGGTGTCACTCAGGTCACGCAGGGCATGTTTGGCTACAGCATCAGGTGGAATGTATACTCCCACGAGGACGTAGGAAGAGAATTCCCTTGGAGAGTATATCGGCCTGCAGTTGACGATTAGGAGTTCGAGCTCAGGGGAGCACTTCCTGGCTAGTACAGATGTGTTTGGGCACCACGAGTGGCTGATGTAAAGGCAGATGCCCCCACCCTTCTTTTTGCCCGAGAGGGTGGTGTCCCGGTCTGCTCGAATGAGGCTGAATCCAGGAAGGTGAAGGGCATTGTCCGGAATGTCCTCATGCAGCCACGTCTCTGTGAAGCAGAGGATTGGGGTATTGCTGCAGAGCTCCCTTTTGTTGCTGAGGAGACAAAGTTCGTCTAGCTTGTTTGGGAGGGAGCGGACATTTGCCAGGAGAACTGAAGGGACAGCCGACCTCAGTCCTTTCCTCCTGAGTCTCACTTGAGCCCCAGCCCGACTGCCTCTCTTACGCCGTCCTGCGAGGGGTTCGTGAGCGGTGCCGGAGATTTGCTGGGCATAGTTCCAGACGGTGTTGAACAGCAGCGTGCCCTCAGGGTGGGTGGCATAAGTCTCCCATTGCAGAAGCTGTGACCTGGTGTAGGTGGTGCGCTGGATGTGGGGAGGCATAGGGGAGGCAGCTGCGCTATGTGCAGCACAAAGGTTCCGCATGGTACAAAGGGTACACGCAGTGTGGCAGCAAGCCCAGGAAGCCGGCAGGGAGATCAGTTAGCAGTAAGCATTTCGGGGAGGTCGTCAATACAGCAGGGAGTGCCGAGAGCGCTCCAAGAAAGCCAGCAAGTAAACATTCCAGGGAGAGCAGCAGCGCAGCAGAGAGTGCAGAAAGAGTTCCAAGCAAGCTGACAGTGTGCAGGTTAGAGGGAGTTTTTGCAGTGTGCAGGACAGACAGGATGGGAAGAGCAGAGCACGTGTGGCCAGTGGTTCTTACCAGCTGATCTGTTGCTCCAGGCAGCGGTGTGTCCTTGGTGCAGGCAGGCTGACTCCTGCAGTCTGGAGAGGATGCTTGTCAGCAGTGTGCGTCTAGGTGAGCAGGCCCGCACTTCCTGGGGCCGGTGTTGTACGGGTGGTGTGGTGGAGGCGCCTTTAATCTGGCTTCCTAGGCTCGGCGTTGTGCAGGAGCACGTGGGAAGCGGCCATCAATGGCTCGATTTGTCGTGCGGAGGGCCTAGTAGATGCATGGGCGCAGCCAAGGGGGCAGGCAAGCCGCAGGGAGGGTACAGCAGTGTTCCTCCGAGCGGCGGTGGCAGCAGTGGCACCCGGATGGAGGATCTCTTGTTGGAGCGCGTGGGCCCGCGGCTGTCCGTGGTCAGACCGAAGGGCAGATGGGGGTCCCGTGCCGCCGCCAGCAGAGTGGAACTTAGGTCGGACGGTGCTGCAGTGGACTTCCGAGCGGCGGTGGCAGCAGAAGAGGATCCTCTCTTGATGTGGCACGTGGGCCCGCGGCTTCCGTGGTCAGACCGGAGGGCAGATGGGGGATCCGTGCCGCTGCTAGCGGGGTGGTGTAGCTTGGGTCGGGAGCCCTTGGAGAGGCGGAGGACGCTGGTTCCGAGGCTCATCCGCAGGACCAGTGATGGAGATGGTGCCGTAGGCCGGGAAGCGGTGCAGGTAATTGGGTGGTTAGGCCTGCGTGTTCACCTCGGGTCCTCCACGTGTGTGGTCGGCTCTGTAGTCTGTGTATCCTCTGCTTGGCTTTCTGCAGGACCGGAGGGTGGGATGCCGGAGTTGACTAAGATCCAGGCCCCTAACAGCTAACAACTAAAAACTACAACTACAACTAAAAAAAAAAAAACACTACAAAAACACTACAAAAGCAAAAACTAATCTATATAAAAGGAAAAAGTAGCAGGAGCTCTGTGCCGGGGCAGCCGGTGGGCGCCATCTTTAGCGTCATTTCTATGTCATTCCAGCTGTTGCATCTAAAATGGGATTAACCAGTTGAGGCTGTAATTTGCTCAAAAAGGTCTCGTCTCCACTACGAGCACTTTTCTAAGTGCTTATGATTTGAAAAGCTTTTGCTAATGTAATGATTTGAGTGTGAATCCACTTAAAGAGACACTGAAGCGAAAAAAAAAATATGATATTATGATTTGTATGTGTAGTACAACTAAGAAATAAAACATTACGATCAGATACATCAGTCTAATTGTTTCCAGTACAGGAAGAGTTAAGAAACTCCAGTTGTTATCTCTAAAAAGCCATTAACCGGTTCAGCGCCGTAGTGCCGAAAATCTCATGCATCCGAGCAACGTTCACCTCCCATTCATTCGCCTATAACTTTATTGCTACTTATCACAATGAATTGATCTATAGCTTGTTTTTTCCGCCACCAATTAGGATTTCTGTGGGTGATACATTTTGCTAAGAGCCACTTTACTGTAAATGCATTTTAACAGGAAGAATAAGAAAAAAAACGGAAAAAATTCATTATTTCTCAGTTTTTGGCCATTATAGTTTGAAATTAATATACGCTACCGTAATTAAAACACATGTATTTTATTTGCCCATCTGTCCCGGTTATTACACCATTTAAACGATGTCCCTATCACAATTTATGGTGCCGATATTTCATTTAGAAATAAAGGTGCATTTTTTCAATTTGCGTCCATCACTATTTATAAGCTTATAATTTTAAATAATATAATAACATATTCTCTTGACATGCATATTTAAAAAGTTCAGACCCTTGGGTAACTATTTATGTTGTTTTTGTTTTTTTTTTTCATTGTTTTTTTTTTTTTTTTTTTTTAAATAAAAAAAGTGTATGTGGGTAATTTTTGGTGTGGGAGGGAAACTGCTAATTTTAAATGTAAAATAATGTTTTTTTTTTAATCAAAAATGTATGTGGGTGCAGTTTACTATTTGGCCACAAGATGGCCACAGTGAAAAAAGTCCTAGATGCGAACCAGCTTGCATCTAGGAACTAAAATGCTGAGGAGTTGTTTCCTGGGGGCAGAAATACAGCGCTCTCTGGAGAGAAAGCGTCGGTATTTCTGCGGGGAAGTTAGATCGGTGAATGGGAATTATATTCCCATTCACTGATCGGGGGGCTAGCGGCGGGCAGCGGGAGCGCGCGCGGCGGCGCGCCCGATCGCGCGCACGAGCCGGCGGCAGCACCAGTGCCTATCTGGACGAGGAAGCTCGTCCAGATAGGCCGAACTGGTTAAGCTCTACGACTTTCAAAAGTCGTGGAGAGGGCTGTCTTCGGACTTTTATTATCTCAACTGTTTTCTTTTTCTCTGCCAGAGGAGAGGTCATTAGTTCACAGATTGCTCTGAAAGAATAATTTTGAATGCTGAGTGTTGTGTAATCTGCACATATTAGAGAATGATGCAATGTTAGAAAAAACACTATATACCTGAAAATAAAAATATGAGAATATTTTTTTTGCTGCTAATCTTCTAGTAATTATTCATAGTACACAACCGATTTATTATATTTATCTTATTTTTTTTTTCGCTTCAGTGTCTCTTTAAGCAATGCTTGCGGTTATTGAAACCTTGTAACACAGATTCTCTCTCCAGCTCTTAAAGTGCCAAAAGTTATTTTTCTTTAGGCACCATCTTTGCTTACTGCTGTGTCCTTTCCTTGCTATGCGACTCCTTGTGTTTTTCCAGGAGAAAAACACTCTAACAAAAGAAAACTAATCTGTAGCAAAGTTTATCCTGCTCAGAGAAAGATTATTTAAATAATCCCACTCCAACCATTAAAATTGAGCTTCAAAGCATATCTAATGAATGCCAAAGAGTTTATAAGGAACTGTGTAAAAATAAAATAAAATATTCTTTGACAAGCTATCTAGACATGATCTTGGAAAAAAAATCACTGTGCTCTCCAGGCATACCTCTACTAATTTCTCTCAAACTACAGTGTCACTAAAATTCAAATTGGAAAATATACACTCCTGAGGAACTAAACCATGCCTTCTATAACTTTTCTCAAAATCTATATTTTTCATGGTCTCGAAGCACTTTCATGGATAATGAGATATATCTGAAATACATTTTCCCAGACTGACAGCAACATCTTAAAATGGAGGCACCTATAGCTCAAAAACTACTAGAGATATGTAACTATTCATTTTACTAAAATTCAAATTCAAAGAATTGTGGAGAATTTTAATCCTGAAAACTGGCAAACATAAATGTCAATGTGATGCATAGCACCCAGTCTCCTTAATTAACCATGATACTAAAATAATAACTAAACCCATAGCAAATAGAACAAAATAAAACCAAAACTAGTACATCCAGACTAAATGGGATTTAACCCTACTAGTAAATATAAGTCAAGTATATGAGAACCTGGATTGTCTACACAGAAGTGAAGTAGAATTAAATTAAGCCTAGAGTCAGCAAAAGTATTTAATTCTGTTGAATCAACCTACAGTATATTCTTGCATATAAGCCATATTTTTCAGTGCACAAAATGTGCTGAAAAGTTCACCCCCTCGGCTTATACATGGGTGCAAAGTTATGTCACTCCCCTACTCAGAGTGCTTCCGGTCGCCATATGCTAATGTAGCCATGCTACTGGGATCACTATAACCATGATATGGTATCGGGAGATTACCTGCTGCTGTCCTGCATCTAAAGTGTGTCCATGCCATCGTGTCTGCTAGCATATCCATGTGGCCAAGCCCTCGCCAGCATGTCTGCAAGCATGTCCTTGCCCTACAGTAGCAGTAAAGGCCGGGCAGAGCTTCACCAAGGATGAAATCCAGCATCTGGAGATGTCTATGCTTTCCAGACTTCAAGCTGTAATTGACTCCAAAGGATTTGCAACCAAGTATTACAAAGTGGAAGTTTGATTTATGATTATTATTCTGTCCCATTACTTTTGGTCCCTTAACAAGTGGGAGGCACATATGCAAACTGTTGTAATTCCCACACCGTTCCCGTGATTTGGATGTAAATACCCTCAAATTAAAGCTGACAGTCTGTTTTTAGAGCACACCGTGTTTGTTTCATTTCAAATCCATTGTAGTTGTGTATAGAGCCAAAAATGTTAGAATTGTGTCGATGTCCCAATATTTATGGACCTGACTGAGTATATATATAGTCCCTGCCCACTTACCACTATTTCTACCACTCCACACACAGCTTCCCTTTACCTACTGTCCTATACCTTAAATGTTTAGACTGTAAGGCCTTTTAGCCAGGGCTCTCTTCCCCTTTTGTCTCACAATGCTGTGTAATAAGTGTACATACCCCCCCCCCCTTTTTGTAAAAACATGTAGTTAATTTTGTCCATATGGCTAGTGCTAAGCTGGGTAACATTACCACATGGTTCTGATGATCACCTACAATGGCACATGCCTGAAGAAGAAGAATAGAATTAGGACACCCCTACTTTTTGTTTCTGGTGTCTTTTCCAGTTGTTCTAACTGGCATACGGTATCACAGCATACACACGCATCCTAACATGCATTCTGTTGCTTATTGTTCATAAAATTCTGATACTGGATACAAAAAAGCATGAACAACTAAAACAATTGCAACCTTATCCCTTTTAACCTGTTCATGATGCATTCACAACTTTCACTAAGGCATAAAATTATATAAAAAATGTATTGTGATTTGTGAATCTCTATTTAGAATTATAGTTTAAATTCTTTATGTAGATATTTTATTTACCGGACCATTAAGCAGGTGTGAAGTGTTTGGTCTGTGTGATGGAAAGGCTAACACATTATACATTCTCAATATGTTGCGGTTGGAAATCTAGATGTATGGAGCTAGCAGGAGAGCAGTGAATGCATTTATTTTAGAAATGGACTGTCTTTCGGACACATATTACCATCAGGCAGAGATAAGTTGGTCCATCTACTGCAGCCTATTTTACTTTCTAATAGAATAGACTCCGAATGGCTTGGTGTTTATCCAAATGCATTTATTGCTCTTTTTTTCTCTGCAAAATATAATGCACATACAAAACATACTAAAGAAAGCCTGAAATATACGGAATTAAATCTGTGAAATTTTGCATTCACACAATTGGAACTTGTTATGTTATTTAACCTGTTAAACAAGAATTGTCATACATTATACATTGCAACAAATACTCCATAAAGCAGGAGGGGAACTGTGAAGTACCAGACACTGAAACCATTATAGGTTGCATGTTGTTTTAGTTTCAAATGAATTTTAAATATTATGGTAGTTCACTACACTTGAGGATATAAAGCTGTTTTAAAGAGACACTGAAGCGAAAAAAAAATATGATATAATGAATTGGTTGTGTACGATGAATAATTACTAGAAGATTAGCAGGAAAGAAAATATTCTCATTCTTTTATTTTCAGGTATATAGTGTTTTTTCTAACATTGCATCATTCTATAATATGTGCAGATTACACAACACTCAGCATTCAAAATGAGTCTTTCAGAGCAGTCTGTGAAGTAATGAACTCTTCTCTGGCAGAGGAAAAGTAAACAGTTCAATTACAGTTGAGATAATAAAAGTCAGATAACAGCCCTCTCCCCGACTAACTAAGGGCTGGTTCAGACGGACGTTTGGAGGCGTCGCGTTCGTTGGCGGCGCGGCGGCAATGCGTTCGGGCTTTCAGCAGCGTACGCGTTGCGTTCGGATGCGGTCGCATTTTTTCTTCCCCTAGGGGGACATTACCCGTCACGGTTAATTGCCCCTGGAAGCTACATGTAGCTTCCAGGGGCTCCTTGAATGCCAGGGAAAATCGGGACCCGAACGCAGCGTTCGTGCAAACGCGCGTGAAAGCTTGGTACAAACGCTCCCATTCACTTGAATGGGAGCGTTTAACGCCAAGCCCCGAACGCTGGCTGTAAATGTTTTGCAAGCGTCCGTCTGAACCAGCCCTTAGTCGGAGAGCTTAATAGCTTTTTTGCATAGAGATAACAACTGGAGTTTCTCAACTCTTCCTGTACTGGAAACAATTAGACTGATGTATCTGATCTTAATGTTTTATTTCTTAGCTGTACTACACATACAAATCATAATATAATTTTTTTTTCGCTTCAGTGTCTCTTTAAGCTTGAAATATAGAATAGTCAATATACTTTGATTTGACTAAGTGAACTAGTGGCTGGATAGAGTAATGGTTAAGGGCCTGCCTCTGATACAGTAGAACAGAGTTCGATTCACCTATAGAGATGGCCCGAACGGTTCACGGCGAACTTCCATGGTTCGCAATCTCGGAGAACCACAAACTTTTCCGGAAGTTCGGTTCGCCCCCATAGTGCATCATGAGGGTCAACTTTGACCCTCTACATCACAGTCAGCAGGCCCATTGGGCTTGATTCACAAAAGAAGTGCTAACTGTTAGCACGGCCGTTTTCGCGCGAATTTTTGCATTGAGCGCGATCGCAATTTTTCATGCAAAACGATATTGTTTTCGTGTGCAAACACGAATTTTCCTGTGAAATCGATATCGTTTTTGCGTGAAAATTCACGTTTGCATGCGAAAACGTTTTTGTTTCGCGTGAAAATTCGCGAACGCGCGCAATGCAAAAATTCGCGTGAAAACGGCCGTGCTAACAGTTAGCACTCTTTTGTGAATCAAGCCCATTGTAGCCAATTAGGCTACACTCCCTCCTGGAGCCCCACCCCCCTTATAAAAGGCAGGCAACGTCAGGCTTTTCACTCACTCGTGTGCCTGCAGTAATTAGTGAAGGGATAGCTGCTGCAGACTCTCAGTCTCTCATAGGGAAAGCTTAGTTAGGCTCTTGTATGCTTGTTAGCTTGCTCCTTGCTGATTCTTATTGCTAAAATAGCACCCCACAACAGCTCTTTTGAGAGCTAATCTTGTTCTTGTGATCCCTTTTTTTTTGTGTGTCCCACTGATGCTTGTGTTGCATAGACAGCCTTGCTAATTCCTACTGTGTGTGCCACTGTCAGGCCCAGCACATTCAGTGACTTCTACCTGTGTGTGTGACAGGTGCACATTGTGATACCCACTGCATATACCTACCTGTTGTTCACTGTGCACCCACCCACCTACGTAAGTGCACGCAGTGTCACTGTGCCTGTCCGGTACCTGTCTGTGTGTGACAGGTGCACATTGTAATACCCATCACTACATATACTTACCTGACAGTCAGTGTTGTTCTATCATTGAGCTACCACAGCCCGGCGACCATATGGGCTTGAAAACCGCCATGGCCTGCACTCTGGCCATGGTGCGCACCAGTACAGCATGGCCGTCACAACACAAACAGCTGTTTGTGGACGGTGCGTTACACAATGTGTTTGGTGTGTCAGTGTGAAGCAGTACTCTAATTACACTCCCTGATTGATGTATATGTTATGGCAAAAACCAGAAATCGGCCAATTATTTCTAGAACTGTCCGATTTGATGTCGGCCAAAGTCCAAAATGCTGGGAATTTCTTACATTGGCCGGCCAGTTCTAGAAACGGCCAAAGTCAGTCAGCCAAAGTCCAAAACGCACAAATCCCAGAACATCCTGGGTCCTGTCTGGCAGCATGAATGGCATTCAGAACTTCCTCCCTGCTCTGAAATATACTCAAAAGCATAATAACCTTTACAGAAAAATCTCTCTTTGTTACAGCTGATACAAATCTGACAATCTGCAGTCTGTCTACTTCCTGCTTTCATGGAAGTAGACCTATTGTTAACAATCCCGTGTTTACCAATTTACTGATCTGCTGTCATGCCTGAGAGATCAAATTACAACTTGTGCTTAGTCACAGATTAGGGTGAATTAGACAGGATAAACTCTCTAAATACATACAGGGTGCATTTCAGGGTGACATGCACCTGGATTTAGAGGCACAGCCACATGGATCGGATTATATAATGATTGAGGAATAATTACAGCCATTGCTACCTGTTATAGATCCCCCTCACACACACATTGGAGGAATCGCAATCTGCCTTTCACAGTCAGCAGCTCCACCAGGCAATGATGTGCGGGCATCACGTGTGGCATCCGTGAAAGTTTTGGAGGAAATTGTGCTGTCGGTGCGCAGAAACAGAGACATCAGGGAGGATACAGACTAAAGAGGTGCGCGATAATTCAAGGCACCGGGTGGCGGCAGGAGGGGCGCTGCCGCTGCCAGGCGGCTAGTGATACGAATTATTGGCACTGCAGCTCCAGCCGCCGATAGCTTTGCACGGTCTCTGTGAGAATGAGCCAATGGGGAGCGGTGAAGTGCTGAAGACGGAATGCAGATGAGACGGAAGAAGAAGGTGGCAGAGATGCAGCCGAGAGCATTAAGGGCAGCCCTGGGTCCTATGACGAAGACGGTGCTTTGGGATGGGAATATCTGGGCGGTGGTGGCAGCTGTTTGCTCACTTTCGGCATGTAACAGAAGCTGCGAGCGGGGACTTCGGGACTTGGCCGGCCACATCTAGTCATAATGCGTTCTGGCCGGCCAAAGTCCGATGTGAACCCTCATTTTGCACACTGGCCGGATCAGCCGGCCACTTCTAGTTTTGACCGAACAGAACCCGAAGTGGCCAGACTTCGGGTTCTGGCCGTAACATATACACATGCAAGATGTTTTAAAGCACTGGGCTTGAAAACCGCCACGGCCGCCACTCTCGCCATGGTGCGCACCAGTCCAGCACGGCCGTCACAACACAAACAGCTGTTTGCGGTGCGTTACACAGTGAGTTTGGTGTGTCAGTGTGAAGCAGTACTCTAATTACACTCCCTGATTGATGTATACACATCCAAGATGTTTTAAAGCACTTTAGGCTTGAAAACCGCCACGGCCGGCACTCTCGCCATGGTGCACACCAGTCCAGCACGGCCGTCACAACACAAACAACTGTTTGCGGTGCGTTACACAGTGAGTTTGGTGTGTCAGTGTGAAGCAGTACTCTAATTACACTCCCTGATTGATGTATACACATGCAAGATGTTTTAAAGCACTGGGCTTGAAAACCGCCACGGCCGGCACTCTGGCCATGGCGCGCACCAGTCCAGCACGGCCGTCACAACACAAACAGCTGTTTGCGGTGCGTTACACAGTGAGTTTGGTGTGTCAGTGTGAAGCAGTACTCTAATTACATCCCTGATTGAGATATACACATGCAAGATGTTTTAAAGCACTTTAGGCGTGCAATTTAGCATGCAATGTGATTTCTGCCCTTAAAACGCTGCTTTGCATCAAATCCAGATTTTTCCCCGGGACTTTTGGTGTCTATCCTACTCCGCCATGCCCCCCTCCAGGTGTTAGACCCCTTGAAACATCTTTTCCATCACTTTTGTGGCCAGCATAAGTGTTTCTATTTTACAGAGTTCGCCTCCCCATTGAAGTCTATTGCAGTTTGTGGATGTTCGCGCAAACTGAACTTTTGCGGAAGTTCGCGAACCTGGTTCGCGAACCGAAAATCGGAGGTTCGGCCATCTCTATTCTCCTATTCAGTGAGAAGATCTTGAGCAAGACTCCCTAATACTTCTACTGCCTATAGAGCGTGGCCTGTGGGCTGCAGCTCTGGCGCTTTGAGTTTGCCGGGAGAAAAGCTATAAATGTTCTGTCTTGTCTAACTAAATTGTTGAAAAACATTCTGTTTGTGTAACTGTTTAGGAGCCTTTTTGTAAAGATTACCAGAAAAGTTAAGTTATTTTTGAAGGGATAATGGTACATTTCAGACCTCCTTATTTAAAAGTGGTGATCAGATTATTGATAACTAATATTTAACAGTATTAGTACTATTCTAGGATCTGCAGATTATCATTAATTTCACAGTGGTTTAGTTATCATACTTATTATGTGTTAGTCAGTCTGAATATAGGTGGTCTAACATGCTTAGATTGCCACCCAATGTGGCAAACAGATCAATCCCTCTATGATCTGCACAGTTGGCAATCAAGTACTCCATTCAAGTGGATCAAACTATGGATCTCCATTTTAGGAATTAGGGTACTTCTGATCAAGCACTAATCTCCAGTGACTGATATATGATTGCCTTTATATAAGTATGGATTAAGAAAAGTGATATTATTTTTAAAATTGGACCACATATGTGTAGTGGCGTACCGTCAATTCGGCACAATTGTGCAATAATGGTAGAAGCTGCTAATGCATAAGCTAGATTCTATGAATTTGTTCTGTGAATTTAAACAGGAGGCCCCTGTAGACAGCGAGAATGCTCAAACTCTATGCAGAAAGTGTCCTGTAGAGATGGTCAATGATATGCTTATGTTTTGTCTTGTATGCGTTTTAAAAGCTGACCTGACATCAGAACTTCCTCTCTGCTTAAAAGATACACAACTGCATAATAACCTTTAAAGAAAACATTTCTTTGTTATAGCTGATACAAATCCTGCAATATATATATATATATATATATATACATGGAAGAAGACATATTGTTAGCATCCTGTGCTTTCAAATTAGCCACTCTGCCATGGCACTAGCACTAACCCCCATTACCTACTCCTAACACTAACCTACCAACTAAATTCTCCTAACACTTACCACCATGTCCAATGTACTACTTACCCCTGCTGCTATTTCTTTCTCTGCACTATCTGCACCATTTCTTGCCACTATTTAGAGACTTCTGGGGTTCGGCTACATGCTGTGCCTCTGGCAGCCAAATTTTGCTTTAGCTGTCACCATAGCCACAACTTTAATAGGCTACTGATACTGAGGGCAACTATACTAAGCTACCGATACTGCAACCAAC
The DNA here is from genome assembly GCF_040937935.1 of Hyperolius riggenbachi. Taxonomy (NCBI): domain Eukaryota; kingdom Metazoa; phylum Chordata; class Amphibia; order Anura; family Hyperoliidae; genus Hyperolius; species Hyperolius riggenbachi. The sequence continues at coordinate 436,471,493 of NC_090646.1, forward strand.
TATACTAGGCTACCTATACTGCAGGAATCTATACTAGACTACCTATGTTGTGGGCACCAATACTTGGCTAACCTATACTAGGGACAACTATTTCAGGCTACCTATACCTGGCATTACCCGCCATGGCACGATTAGCATGCCGCACTCGCTCCTTTCCTTTTTTTTCTGGGGGCGGAGAGGGGAGTGTCATTTAATACTTAGCACCGGGTATCAAATGCCCTAGGTACACCACTGAGTGATCTGAATTCCTCGTATATAGTTCTCATAAAGTTTAGGTGTTTGCTTCCCTTTTAATATGTGTCTCTCTTTGAATTTTGTGGGTGGTGGATCGCTCAACTTGTCTCTCTCTCATCTTTTTTTGTGTCTTGAAATTTGCTCTACATCCCACTGAATTACTATGTATCCCATGTTTTATTCTGTACAGTGTCATGTAATATGTTAGATCTATCACCTCTCTTTATAATATTGCAGAGCAGTGTACTCTTGAGGTAAATGTATATAAAAAGAGGCTGATGTCTTGGAGGTGGCACAGGTAGCAAAGTCAGTAGCTAGCCAGAAGGTAGGACAGGTGGCATTCGCACAAGGTTCAATGAGGTCAGATACAAGCTGGGCCAAAGCCAAGAGATCAATGGTTGTAGAAATTGGCAAGTAAAAGTCACACTCAAAGCTGCAGAGGATACAGTGGTATCCTGCTGTCAGAAGTGAGACTATTATTATTATTATTATTATTATTATTTAGTATTTATATAGCGCTGACATATTACACAGCACTGTACAGTGTATATATATATATCTTGTCACTAACTGTCCCTCAAAGGAGCTCACAATCTAATCCCTACCATTGCCATATGTCTATATTATGTAGTGTAAGTACTGTAGTCTAGGGCCAATTTTAGGGGGAGCCAATTAACTTATCCGTATGTTTTTGGAATGTGGGAGGAAACTGGAGTGCCCGGAGGAAACCCACGCAGACACGGAGAGAACATACAAACTCTTTGCAGATAGTGCCCTGGCTGGGATTCGAACCAGGGACCCAGCGCTGCAAGGCGAGAGAGCTAACCACTACGCCACCGTGCTGCCCATAAGCTGAAGAGACTACACAAGCTCATAGCTAAGATGTGTGTGCACCATTCACCCACTAGCAAGCAAGGCTTGTCCAACCCTCCAGCCCCAGTAGTGAGTGTTTCCAGGGCAGTATCTCTCTCATACGACCACAGCAAACATGAACAGTAAACCCCCACCTCCTATAACAAAGGGATTCTGGTATAACAATCATTCCTCCCTCTTGTACCAATTGAGTCCCCCCCCCCCCCCCCCCGCACCCTCTGTACAAACAGAGTAGTGCAGCAGAGCACACATGCCTGCTCCAGTTCCAGGTACTCCCATTTTCTCCCTTTTAGTGCAGCCATAACACTCCTAATGGATGTTGTGTGACATGCATCAGGAACTTTACTGAGAAGGCAGCTGTATACAAGAAGAGATTAGATGAGTCTACAGCAATGGAGCAGGTTTGTGTACTCCACTGTGCTACTCTGCACGTTCAGATAGCAGAAGAGATGTGGATCCCCATTAGCCACAAAACACAAGGGCTGTTGCCTCTGTGTGTGGGCAATGTGTGTATATGTATATGCATGGAGTGGGCTTGCAATGTGTGTGCCTGTATGGAGTTTGTGTGTGTAAATGCATGCAGTGTGAGTGTCTGTGCATGCAATGTGTTTATGTGCGGGTATATGTAGAAAGTATGTGTGTTTGATGTGTGGATTATTTTTGTGCGTGGATGTTTTGTAACTCTCCTCCCTTATTTGTATACAATTCAATGCATGCATTTTCAGCTGTAATACAGCACAATACCATGAGAGGCACGTGCATCATACTACTGCAAATTCCCTACCAGAAACAAGAAAAAAAAAACCTTAACTGCCACTCCATCCCCCCAAAATATTTACTTCCCAAAGACCCACACTGTAGCTTAGAGGAGTGCCATGCTAAGGTGATGAAAATTAACAATACACAGCTAAGTGTGTAATTTCAATGTAAACTGGTAATCTCAGCACTTCTTTCTCTTCAGTGTGGTGGCCAGAAGTCCATTCATTTGACTGGAGTTGTCTCTGGGCGGAGGTTCTGGGATGATTGTAATGGTGCCTTATTATGTTCATAGGGGAAAAGAGGAGTGACACCATAAGTTACTCCATTGAGTGACACCAACCATATTATAATTGATTTATATAGTGCCAGTATCTTCTGTGGTGCTGTACAACAGAATATAAGGTTATAACAATGTAAAATAATACAATAATTCACACTACCAGACAATGTTGGATTACAGCTGATGCAATGATGAACCATGAACTACAGCTTTTTAGATAGGGGGTGGAAAATATGTTCACATAGTACACTACTTTGAGAGACAGGCGGTAAAAAGAGCCCTGGCCAATCTATCTTACAGTCTAAAGAGTTAAGAGGTAGGTTAAGGGAAGCTGTGTATGAAATGGTAAAAATGGGTGTCAGTGGTCAAAGTGTCCTAGGTATGAGGGTATGCTTGCCTAGAGGGTAAATGTGGGTGAGTGGCATATGTATTGCAAGATGGGCTTCCAAAGGAGGGGAGAGGATCGAGAGCAGTCTTGTCAGTGGGAGTGAGAAGAGGTGACCAGAGTGGAAGACAAGAGAATATACCGTAGTTAGGAGAACGCTAGTGATACATCTGTTAGTAGGAAAGCCTTAGACTGACTGAACAGTAAAAAACACTTTAGTTACAATCTTGGTCCAAAGAGTTCAAAGCTTATGTCAGTTGCATTCAGCATTGCATTTAGCATACAAACAATGTGAATAAAATGTGTTCATAATAAGTTTATATTAGCGGTACGCTGCAAATTATGAGCAGAAATAATCAGGAAAAATAGAGAGAGAAAGAGAGATGGAGAGGGGGAAAGCGAAAGCAAGAGTCAAATAGGCAGAAAACTGAAAATACACATGACATTGGCTTAACAGTGTAAACATGCCACAGTAATTCTATTCTTTAACGATGCTGGTAGGGTTACCTCTAATAAAACTTGAAAACTAGGAATTTGTTGTTTCATTAATCTGAGCTAATTTTCCAGTGTGTGGAGAAGTTATGGAATGATTTCCATAAAAAGACAAACATAAATAAAAAATGCAATAATTCAAGCTATTTGCTAGCTGAGATTGATCCAAATGCATTCGCAGAATAGCATTGGGAAAAAAATAGAAATGTGTTCCCTCAGCATGGTTAATTTTTATGCTCAGTAACAATAATGTTTTTCAGACAGCGCTGTGCTTTAGAGTATATTATTTTGCTGGGCCTTTTGACACAACTGAGCTCTCAGACAGCAAGTGACCTAATTGCATTCTGCCATAAACAAGCTGATAAAACATGGCATTGTTTTTCTCTATATAACCGTATAAAAAGTTCAAAATAAAAGAGATGACTTTAGATGTAATCTCTCTTAGCTGAGTGTTACCTACTCCTTCTAGTTTTCTATCAAACACTCATTGTTTACAGAACAAAAGGTTACATTTTTCATAACTTTGTAGGTTGTTTCTGTTAATAAAATGCTGTAGTGTTGCAATTTTGAGGAATTTTGTTGCAATTTTACTAGAAAACCAATTCAGCTGACACGCTATTGTTTATGCTAGTTTTAATGACAAAAGCCAGTAGTATGCTTTTAAATGATATGGACAGCTGCAAAAAACTATAGCAATACAATGAACTATAGCAATGCAAAACAAAATGTACAATATATAATTTTTGTGTGATCCTTGGTCTCTAGTCTGCTCTGCTCCCACAGGCCATGCAAAGGCATTAGAATTTTAGGGTCATATTCACTAATAGTGTTGCTGCATTTGGCACAGTCAAATTTGGGACATTGGGCTTGATCCATTACTCAGAACAGCATGAGCTCAGGGCACGCTATGCTGCGGTAGTGCAGCGTAGCGTGTGCTGGTAACTTACACACTCTCCTTGTAACTAACGGCTGCTCCACTCATCCCACCCTGAGCCCCGTCGGGTCCAGTGGCTTTCTAGGACGTGATTCTGGTTCTTTGATTGGACCAATAGGCTGCCTGTCACTTGACAGGCAGCCAAATGGGCCAAACAACATGTGGGGATCGCATCCTAGAAAGCCATTGGATCCAAAAGGGTTCAGGGTGGAATGAGTGGATTGGCTATTAGTTACAAAAAGCGGGCATAAGTTACCAGTGCATGCTATGCTGCACTACCTCGGCATAGCGTGCCCTGAGCTTGTGATACTCTCATTAATTTGTGCTGCTTTAGCAGCGCAGCCTGTTGAATCAAGCCCAAGGTTTCAAAATCTGCTGATCTAAATCTGAATCCTCATGCATGCACATGCGCACTGCGGCATGGGGTGTTAACTCCTTGTTGCTGCCTCTGTGTGCTTCCCTCCACATCCTATGCCAGCTCTCATATGCTTTCTCGTGAAGTATGTGAGGGCTGGAACCTGATGTGCAGAGAAACACAGTGGCAGTGACAATGATGAGCTAACACTACCGGCCATGGTGCTCATGCACAAAGATTCAGAAATACATAGTTACATAGTTATTTGGGTTGAAAAAAGACATACGTTAATCGAGTTCAACCAGAGAACAAAGTACAACACCAGCCTGCTACCTCACATATCCCTGTTGATCCAGAGGAAGGCAAAAAACCCTTACAAGGCATGGTCCATTTAGCCCCAAAAGGGAAAAACATTACTTCCCGACTCCAGATGGCAATAAAATCCCTGGATCAACATCATTAGGCATTACCTAGTAATTGTAGCCATGGATGTCTTTCAACGCAAGGAAAGCATCTAAGCCCCCTTTAAATGCAGGTATAGAGTTTGCCATAACTACTTCCTGTGGCAATGCATTCCACATCTTAATCACTCTTACTGTAAAGAACCCTTTCCTAAATAACTTAATTCACATGAAGGTTGTAGAATTTGTGACAAGGTTCTTAATTAGATGTGCCGGGTGCACCAACACTATTCACTTACCGTCAGTAAAATTGTATGCAAGGAGTGCAAGGCAATTTTTCCCTTACTTACACTGAGTTTGTAGCAGGGGCAGACTTACCATTAGGGCTCTTGGGCATGAACTTAGGGCCGTGGTCAGTAGGGGGCCCACCCTGGCCCTGGTGCGACTGAGAGGCAGGGAGGGGGGAGCACAGTGATGGGGGGAGCGGGCATAGTAGTTACAACTCACCTTCCACCGACGATCCCCTGCAACCTCTATCTCCTTCTCCTTCCTCTTTCCCCGGTGTCCATTGCCACATGTCATCACAGGGAGCGCTGTTACCAATGCAACAGATACTGGGAGAGGAAGGAGATGGAGGCTGGGGGGATTGGCAGCAGAAGGGGAGTTGTAACTACTATGCCCGCTCCCCCCGCCGCTGCAGGGCACCTATCTATCTAACCTATACTGGAGGCACCTACCTATCTAACCTATACTGGGGGAGCCTACTTATCTAACTTATAGTGCAGGCATTAACCTATCTAACATACAGTATTCTGGAGGCACCTACCTATCTAACCTATACCGGGGAAACCTACCTATCTAATCTATACTGCGGGCACCTACCTATCTAGCATATATGGGGCACCTACCTATCTAACCTATATTCGGGGCACCTACCTATATAACCTATACTCAGGGCACCTACCTATCTAACCTATACTGCTGGCACCTACCTATCTAACCTATACTGGGGGAAACTGTACTGGCTACCTGTATGTGAGACACCTACGCCTCCGCTGCGCAAGCAGGTGTGGCATGCGGGTATACAGGACCCCATAATCTCCTATTGCCCAAGGACCCCATGCGTTTTCAGTCCGCTCCTGGTTTGCAGTGTGTATTGTACAATTACTGCAACCAGCTATATATAGGTAGCACAAGTGTCACTAGCGTAATGTGCATTTCAGTACTTGCATAGCACGTTACCCTAGTAATGCTTATTTTACCTACCTAATACAGATTGCGCTAATTGCACAATGTGCTCTATGTACTTAGCCTAAGTAATGGAAAAAGTGACAAGTTCTCTTTGCACAGGGCAGCTTTACCAACAGTTAGGGCTTGTTGAATTTTTGGATTTTGTTAAGCGCCTGCGATTTTTCAAAATCGTTCCTGAAAGCGCTTACACCATGCTATCCTATGCACTAGTTCAGATTAGGACAATCCATCTGCTTTCCACTCAGAGAAGCGCTGCATGGACCATTTTCGGGGTGATTTTTCTACAATGGAAGGTATAGGAAAAACGCAAAATGCTCACAAAATCGATTTGTGCAGCGATTGCGTTCACATTTTTAAGAATAAATGCATTGTATTTATTATTTTCTGGATCAGAGAGTTCACTTCCTGACATCAGGAATCGCTCTGCTAAAACGCCTACAAAAATGCTTACCATAAACGTCCAACGAACAGAAATCGATGGGAAGGGAAAAAAATTGCTTCAAAAAGGTCCAATGTGAATGCGATCGAAATGCAGTGTGAACGAGGCCTAAGTGAATTTGGTCCTTAGTGACTCTGTTTTAGAGCTTATGTATTCTCTTGTGCGCTATAAGAACTGGAATATAGAAATTACATTTAAGAGATCTGGTAGTTTATATGTATCTCTCTACAACAACAACATCAATAATAATAATAATAATAATAATAATAATACTTTATCCACATAACACAGTTACACAATCCACAATAGTATCAAAAAAGTACAAAAGTATCAATAGTATCAAAAGTACAAAAATATAGGGAGAAACCTATGTGCACCCTATATTTTTGTACGGGATACAAAAATGTAATGTCAATAGTTTTTTATTTCAACAAGTAATATAACAAGAATGATCAACAGAATAAGAGTCAGTGGAATACAATGTCTTGCAGAGAGATCAAGTACAATTGCAAACATTGCAATTTGCAAATTGCAAACAAATATTAGAGGACAAACAGGGTCAAAAGTTGAGAGATCAGGATACGAAGTGCAGAGCCAAGAACACAGAAACACACCTGAGCAGCAAGGCCAAGCTAAACTGAGGTTTTGGCAGGGTTCTAAGTTTGATGGGTTGTGTAATCCTGCTTACCGATCACTGGGCGTTTCTTGCCAAACACCAGTGCCACTTACACTGCCCTGCATGCAGAACACTCAAATATGCCAGCCCCACTTACTGATGACTAAGATTAAATTTCCCAACCAGCCACATCGCTTAGCAAATGTCGCAACAAAATCAAACAGACCAGCACCCCATAGCTGCAAATTTCTATTGGACAGCCAAAACTCAATGGTAGCAGGGATCAAAATGAACTGCTTTGTGCCCCACCTGCATAGAAAACCTCACCACATGACTGCATTGGAGCAGAAATGGGCTTATAGTCATGTAGATAAAAAGGGGGCATGGCAATAATCTGCAAAGTCCCCCCCCCCCCACACACACACACACATCCTGCAACTATTCACCTAACTCTATGAGGCTAGTTGATTCATGCAGTAAGATGAAGATACTTCACAAAGAGAATACAGACACCAGGCTTCTTGCAATTTCAACTTCAGTCATTTTTTTAGATTTGTAATTTTCTGCATTGCAAATTGACATGGCAATAAACATTTTAAATACATTAAAGAGAAATCCTAACCAAGAATTGAACTTCATCCCAATCAGTAGCTGATACCCCCTTTCCCATGAGAAATCTTTTCCTTTTCCCAAATGGAACATCAGGGGGCTCTGTATGGCTGACATTGTAGTGAAACACCTCCCACAGTGTGATGTCAGGACCATGGTTCTGACATCACACTGTGGGAGCCTTGTTGCATTGTAGGAAATAACAGCTGTTTCCAACTGCCAAAAAAGCAAGCAGCATCTCCTTCCACTGACATCACCTTCCAGCAGTAAAAATGTCACCATGTGATAAATGTCAGAATGTAAATTAGTGAGAGGAAATATTTTACAATGGGCAAACACTGACTAAATAATTTGTACATAATTATTGTAAAAATGAAGCACTTTTTAATTACATTTTGTTCACTGGAGTTCCTCTTTAAACTAATACAGTCTCATGAAGCTGCACCCCTCTTCAAATATAGCTATTTGGATCTGATTTTCTCATATTAATTAGCTGACTCTATAGGTCTTTGTGCCCAACTGCCAAAGAGTGTTGGTTTAATTCCTCCTGATACCATTTTGATAAAGCAATTTTCTGCACATATTCGTTTCACAGTGAAAAAAATGAAGGTTGTCTAACGTAATCTCCTGAATTCTTGGGTTCTGAATAGCATAGCGGCCATTGCTTCCATATAACTGAATCCTATGTCAACTCCTGTGCTATCTGTTTCTTTTGATTAGAGAAAATTGCTCTCACTAATGTGAAGGAATTTCTACAAACCCTGTAAATCTTGATGCTTCTCAGAATCAGAAAAATAAACACTAATTACACATGGGCCTCAGTTACTAAAGCATCTCTAGAGATTTCAAGGCATCTCCTGATGAGAGATCGTAAATTCAGCAAAAATGGACAAATCAAAAAGAGTCTGTTAAGTAGTTAGCATTTTTCACTTTTGTCTTGGTCATCAGATGATCGTTCTCATTGTTCTCATGCAGGCACCTAAGACTGTACAGGAGTATGTAATCACACAACTTCTGATGTACTATCCTTTCAGCATCACTTACCATGTGCCAGTATAACACAGATGATGGCTGTATTATTTATCACATAATTACAGACGATTTGATAAAGATCCAGCCCAGAGTGTAACTTAGGATATCCACTCTGGAGAGCTTCCAGGATACCTTAGTAAATTTAGGCCCAGAGCTTCACTGGATAAATGCTGACAGTCGTTGCTGTTTCCTGCATGTCAAGTTCACACACCAAAACCAGACGCACTTAGCAGCTTCATCTGTCCCGTGGGTACACGCCTTGTATCCAAAAGATATTGGGTTTCTTAAAGTTATATAGAGTAACCAAGCAGCTCTGGGTGACCCAAACAACTAGGAATGTATAGGGGATAAATGAGACTAAAAAGCCCTCCTACTAATAAGCAATGTTTATTGAAATGTGCCCTCTTAAAACAGAAGGAAATTGCAATAATTAAAGTAATATGAAACTCAAATTTCCTCTTTGGTCTAAAACATTAGGCACAGCATAAAATTAATTAAAAAAGAATGGTTTCCAAGTTAATGGAATAGGTAAAAACTGAAACTTCTGCTTCACTAAGGAGCTAACTTTCTCTACTTTATTTGTTTAATTACAAGACTATGTGATAATTTCTCTAGAAAAAATAGCAATGTTTTCAAGTAGCTTTAGTGAAACAAAACCTTTCCATGACTTTTTTGTTGTTGTTAAGTTTTTGCTGTGCTTATTGTTTTAAAGTATAGATGCAATTTTAAGTTTTAGTTCACTTATAAAGATAAAGAAAAATGCTATGACTGTACATTGCCTTTCGAATTGGTGTTTGTTTTTTTTTACAATTCACAGCATTCACAATATATTTGGTCTACTGTTAAAGATACTAATTAGGGAGAAGATATGGACTGCAGGAGGAGGCTGATCACATACATTAACAGGAGGGATGGTCTAGCGCAGGGATGTCAAACCAGTCCTACGAGGACCGAGGTCCTCACACATTTTTGACACAACACAAATTAATTGATGGGTCTGAATCAGGAAAGGTGTGGTCCACCAGGTAGAACACATTCCTCTCGTTCTCAGTCCAATCTAAACACTGGCATGGATCTGGCCCTCCAGGCCTGGAGTTCGACACTTGTGGTCTAGCGAGAGAGATAGATTACAAATCTGGATGATGGTGTTTGTTTAAATGTTTATACGTAGGACAAGAATGCTGGAAGGGCTGAAATGTGTAATGCTTTTCATCATGGTACCATTACATTTGTCATCAATAACATTATGTTGTATTCAGACATGTACAAACTGTACATCTTCTATATTGGTGATGGTGATTTTTGTGACTAAACCTATAATACACTAAACAGCATTCTAGGAATACAGAAATATTGAGAGAAAATGCCCCCCAAGGCAAAGTAGTAGCTTTGGCTCTCCATTGTAGTCTTTCTGGTAATTTGGGGTGGGGTGAGGGTCAAGAAAGGTGGCAGCTGGGCCCCATGACACCTACTAGGCCCACAGGCACCTGCATAGTGGATGGAATCCCACGTGGGGAGAAACATGTCTCACTCTCACATGGTGGTTCATGGACCCCAGCAATCATTTCCGTGGTGGTGGTGGTTTTCTATGAGGATATGATATATGGCCAAGCCCAGGCAGCCATAGTCAGATAAAACATATCACTGAGCAGGGCTTAATAATTCTATATAGACCATACTGAAACAGTCAAAGAGAAACTGCTGCAGAATAATAATTTTTTTAACATCTACTGTCAGTTTCACATTACCATTTGAGGTTTTTTCAACTGCTCATAGTTTCAGGTACAGGCAGGCTCACGCATATTGGGACAGCAATCAGGCCTTTATTAAAGGGATACTTAAGTCTGGCAAAAAAAATTAGTTTAACTCACCTGGGGCTTCCCTCAGCCCCCTGCAGCTGATCGGTGCCCTCGCAGCTCCGCTCCGATGCTCCTGGACCCGCCGGCGATGACTTCCGGTTTTGCCGTCACCAGCCAACAGGCATGGGAACGCGAGTGATTGTTCACTTTCACAGCCACAATAGCACCCCCTAGGCTACTATTGCGGCAAGAAGGCCGCAATAGTAGTATAGGGGGTGCTATTGTGGCTGGGAACGCGAAAAATCACTTGCGTTCCCATGCCTGTCGGCCAGTGACGTCGAAACCGGAAATCGTTGCCGGCGGGTCCAGGAGCATCGGAGCGGAGCTGCGAGGGCACCGATCAGCTGCAGGGGGCTGAGGGAAGCCCCAGGTGAGTTAAACTCATTTTTTTGGCCAGACTTAAGTATCCCTTTAAGGGCTGTGAATAATGGCTGATTGCTGGCACAATATGTCTGAGCCTGTTTTTTCCCTCTGATGTTATATTGCATCAGGCAGGGATAGGCCATGACTGCTGCAGAGCTTTAGAACAGTTTCAGCATCCACTGTCACTCTTTCACATCTGTGTGGGCTTTTTCAACTGCATTTAGTGCAAAGTGTATAACCAGCAGAAAAGAGCTGCTGCAGATTTTTATAGATTTTATAGATTCAACTCAAAATAGGTGACATCATTCAGGAGATAATTTTAGTGAATCAACACTGACTATACAGCAGATCGGAGTGCTGAAATTTCTTACTTTAAACCATCTCAGATTTGGCACTGCTGCCAGTTTTAACACATTTTAGACCACTGTGTCATATCACTGTAGAAAACATGGATATATTCTTATCAGCTTCCCAGTTGTTTAATCACATTGAGTTTGATTTACAAAACTTATCTCATGAATATCTCATTATCTCCAGTATTTCTCACCTTATCTATGAAAAACATTTTAGGCACTTTCCAAGAATAAAAATAACTGAGCATATGTTGATCCTAAAAGATGTAACTCTAATATTATTTTTCTTGTCTGATTTTAAGTATGTATTACAGTAATTTCAAATATACTTAAATTTAAATAGACTGGTATACAATTCATGCCACATGTATTATGAATTAACCCTGTTTTCTCCTGGCTATAAGAGTGGAGAGCACATACTGTCACATGTAGATGAAAATGGCCTTTTCATCCTACGAGTACAGATTCTCATCTAATTTCATTAGCTGATGTCTTGTTAGAGTGCATGAAGATAGAAATCAGATTAAGAGAGCTTAAAAAATGTTGGAGATTGGGAGTAATGCAATATGGCATAGGAGCAAGGGGAGGAAGGTAGCACGGCAGTGGAGCTACTACTACTTCCTGTCACTATGGCCCTTGAAGAGCCCTAGTCTACTTCAGTGAGATTTATCAACCATCTCAATCTCAGGCAGTGGAGCAGAAATGGAGGTTGCATGGGTAATGAGAAGACCTCTGGAACAATTATGCCACCTGTACTGTATTATCTTTTAAAGATTGGTTCAACAGAGAGAGCTGTGATCAAGATGTGCAAAGAGTTCCAGTAATTAATTAAAGGACACCTGAAGTGACAGGGATATGGAGGCTAACATAATTTTTTTCCTTTTAAACAATGCAAATTGTCTGGATTTTCTGCTGATCCTATACCTGTAATACTTTTAGCCATAGACCCTTAGCAAGCATGCAGATCGGATGTTTGAATGATGTCTGACTTATTTAGGTTTGTGATTCAGACAATAGTGCAGCCAAAGAGATTATCAGGACTGCCAGGCATCTGGTATTGTTTAAAAGGAAAAAAATATGGCAGCCTCTAAACACCTCTCACTTTAAGTGTTTGTTATTAGTGGAATATTCTATGCATTTTTTTCCATTTTATTGAAAAGAAATATTTGTATTCTTGCATCATGTATTATCATGCTGCTTTCTTTAATTGTTTAGTGAGATTATCTCGTTTTGTAGTACGCATACCGTTTCCACGCGAGCATGGTTCAATGATCTCTAATAGTGATCGCTGCTCTGCTCTATGGTCTACAAATGGTGCAAGGTGGTACAGAGAATATGAAAAATCAACTCTACAGCAAAGGTGATTGTCAATGCAGTGCATGTGCTTACCAGTTCTAGTAAAAAATGTTGTTGGTATTTACAACTGGTTTTAGGCAGTAAACTTAGTGGTGTGTTGGGAGGAAAGAGCAGTGATAAAACTGTAGTTGATGGAGCTTATTGAAAAGTGGTAGAAAATCAAAGCAAAACCGTTTTTATCCTCCTGATGTAGCAGCTGCAGCATAGAGAGCCATTATCATATTTTTACTGTTTTCAGTTTTCAATTCTGATTATGTTAGTAGTGGTGTTTTTGTGCTCAGTAGTAGACTTATTTTAGTACACTTTTAATCATTTACAATACATGAAGCATTAGATGGCATTGGTGCTTTTGCTCAAGAATGTGCAATTACAATAATGCAAATGCATTATTTTCTGTAAAATGTATATTAGGATATATCTTTTGACTTGTGAACAATATATACTAGTAAATAATAGATATATTTTTTTAAAACTTAGCATAGTCATAGTTTGTAAGCATATACTATAACATGGATGGATCAGGGGAAAAAATATATTTTAGACAAAATCAATGCCTTCCAGCTAATGTTCTGATCAATATTAAAAAGACACTGTAACAAAAATGTAACCCTTTTTTCTACTATCCTACAAGTTCCTAAACCTATTCTAATGTGCTCTGGCTTACTGCAGCACTTTCTACTATCACCGTCTTCGTAATAAATAAATTTCTTTCCCCTGTCGGATTTGTCTTCCTGTGTCTGGAAGGCTGCCAACTCTTCAGTGTTATTGATCTGTTATGCACGCCCCCCTCCATGCCCCCTCTATGCACACTTCCGTGTGTGTTATTTACATTAGGCAGCCTCTCTGCTCTTTTGTCAGTGAGAGAAGAGAGCTGCCTTTTGCAAGCTGGATAAATCGTCCTCTGTTAGGCTGTGAAAGGAGCTGGGCTGTCACATACTGAGGAATTACAGACACTTGCAGAGCTGTCTGCAGACACTGCAGGAAGAAACAATCAGCCTGTCACTCTTGAGTGGATGAGAACTGCAGGGGAAAAAAGGTAAACACACAAATGATCTCTTGAGATTCAAAAGGAAAGCTGTATACAGCCTGCTTGTGTATGGATATATTTTCTATGTGTGGATATACTGTGCATCAACCTACTTCCGGTTCTGGTGGCCATTTTGTTTGTTTATAAAAAAAACTTTTAAAAACTGTTTTAGACTACTTTTCATGTGGAGGGAGCAGCAAAATTGTGAGAGAGGGGAATGGGAGATGTCCCCTAATGCACTGGTATGTTTACTTTTGTCCGATTTTAAAAATACAGATTCTCTTTAACATCAAAAAGAACAAATCTAAGCATTGGTATATTGTTAGCTCAAGTAATATATATGATCCTACTCTACACTGACAACTTTGTAAAACATAACCATGTTGTAATGATACCTTCAATGCTTTTCAAAGGAAAGATGTGAAAATCAACAGAATTAAACAAATATGTGAAGTATAATATCTTTTTTGACATTTTGTTTATTGTATCTTCATTTTGAAATATTTCATCTTTGGTATGTAGTCAGAGCTGATTGCTTCTCACATACTGATTGTTATGCTTACCTATCCATATACTTTTCACACAGAGGAGCAGTTTCAAGCTGATTTTATTAAATAACTGCTATATTGTTCACGGTTGGTGCTATCCTGGGGGATATATTTATATCTAGTTAAATCACACACCTGAACCAACTTGGCTGTAGAGAAAATTACAACTAATCTCATTCATAGTGGGTCAGTTTATAAAGGTGATCGCACAATGGAATTTTCTGCCAGTGGAGGGTGATATGGTCAACATTAGATAAGAATTACAATGTTGATTTTTTTTTTCTAAATTACCACTATAACTGGGGGAAGGGGAAAGTAAAAATGTGAGTGACATTTGTGCTAAGGTATTTTGGGAGACCTAAAATGCCGTTAAAGGCTGATGCAATGAGGGCAGTATGAAATGATTTCAATTCTCAAAAGGTAGCGCTCACAGTTTGCATATACAGTACTATCCACTTAAATCCAGTCCATAAAACAACATCTAGTATATTATATCCTAAAAAATGCCAAATTGCACTCTCCATGTGACTCATCAGGAGCCTCCTGATGAGTCACATGGTGACGAAACCGATAGGGCAGAGCTTGATGTGGAAGCGAGTTTAGAGTGTCAGCGGACGGGACCCTGGCTGCTGCGACAACACTACACGGGAGCACATGCAACAACCGAGCGCGCACGGAGGTGACATGATTGAGCCTGGATACGGAAACCTGCCAGCCGGCCAACATACGGGGAGAACCCATTCTGTAAAACTCTACGCCTTATATATACGATTTGGGACATGTGAGTGCAAAACGATTTTATTGTAATAAAACTTTTTAGCAGTATCATGCTATGGGCTTGATTCACTAAACCGTGATAACTCATATCACGGCCGTTTTTGTGCGCACTTTCGCGTTTGTACACGATCTTTAATTTGCGTGTTCACGTAAAAAAAACGATAACTTTTTTGCACAAAAATTTGCGTTTTTATGCGAAAACTCTCGATTGCGCACGCAAACGCAAAGATGCACGAAAAAACAGCTGTGATATGAGTTATCATGGTTTAGTGAATCAAGCACCATGTGCGCTATTTTTATTCAGGTTGATCATCATAAGTAGACCAGTGACAAGTATTAGAATTAGAAGAGGTACCTAAAGACTGCCTGAGTAGTGAGGGACGGCCCGGGAATAGTCCCAAGGCGCTTCAGACCCCTAGATTGGGTCAGAAATTGCGGTGAGTAAACCACAAAAGGGTGTGGTGGTGGCCTGTGCATATAGGAGGAACGTGACCATTAAACTACCTAAGTAAAGGAAGGATTGATGTTTGTTGAAATAGTGGTGCAAGTGGAACTGAGAGGACTGGTTCACACTGGCTGTTGCTAAACTGTCTATGCGGAGAGTGCAATTTGGCATTTTTTAGGATATAATATAATAGATGTTGTTTTATGGACTGGATTTAAGCGGATAGTATATGCAAATTGTGAGCGCTACCTCTTGAGAATTGAATTTAATTGTATGTAAGAGGAGGCAAACTGGTCTATGCTGATATTATTACAGCTGTGAGCGCATTCCTCTTTTATAAAATTACAGTATGAAATGATGGTGGCCCTTGTTCAATTTACTTTTTCTCATAGGTTATCATTTTTCATCTTCTGTTTAGAATATCTTTTCAGCATCTTTTCAGCAAATACTCTACATAATTTTGACATTCCTTTTTACCTACTTTTTGATACTTTTTCAATTGCAAAGTGCTGAAAAATTATTTTAAATTCAAGATAAAATTATCTCCTAGGAGAAAACTCAGGAGAAAAAGTGAATTGCATATGGACCGATGTGTCTTTAGATGAGAAAACAAAAAAAAACAAAACAACGCACACCTTAGTGTGTGGATCAGCTGGTGCAGGATTCCAAGGCAGTGAAAATCCAGTATCAGAAAGGAGGAGGAATCCGCACAACAGTCTTCAGGAACAAAGCGGCAAGTTTATTGTCCCAAAAAACTTGCTGCTTTGTTCCTGAAAACTGTTGTGCGGATTCCTCCTTTCTGATACCAGTGTCTTTAGATAAAATAACATCTCATGTAGTGCAGAGGGCTTCCCATACCTGTAAACACCACTGCCATAAAGGGGTAGGCATAGACAGATATGCAGTTAAGGATTGAAGCATGGCAAAAAAGGGTTGGCAGTGGCACCATTCTGATGCGACTTTACTGTAATTGTCAGCGCTTGGGGCACAGGTGCTGGAGAGGTGGCCATTGTATTGAGTCACATCTGAAAATGTCCACCTTTGTACTCACATGCAACATGTCAGAAGTGCCCCCCCTAAACGCAGTATAGGTAGCCAGAGGTGCCTCTAGTATTAGGTACGTCTCCCCTTCCCACAGCATAGGTAGCCAGATGTGCTCACAGTATTAGGCAACACCCTCCCTCCCCAGTATAGATAGTTGGATATGCCTCCAGTAATATGCAGCCCTATTCCCCAGCATAGGTAGCCACTGCCAGATATGCCCTTCAGTATAAAGCAGGCCCCTTCCATAGTTCAGATAACCATATGGCCCCTCAGTACTACCAGGCTAGCAGCACCCATTGTGCTATCCTGTTTTGCATGGTAAGTATTTAGTTTAGTTTTGCATATGTTTTGCATCTGTCTGATTGCTGAGTGTGTATTTGAGCTATTTAAGCGGTGCATATGAGGTGATGAGTCATTCAGTTGCAGCCCATATTGGTGAGCGCTTGCTTTGTTTTCTGCTGTCTGTATTGAATGTATGTTACACATTTTAGCATAGCTGCTGCCAGAGTAAAGACATTTGCTTTTAACTTAGGTCAGTTTAGTGTTAGGACATCTGCTCTGGAGATTTACCTCAACGTTGGTGCAGATGTCCAGTATATTATATATTTGCATGCAAAACTATGATGGAAGCTAAAATTTCTCCATAAACCAGTATTGCATTGTTTGGATGCGGGCGTACATTTTAGTCCAGGGGGGGCGGTGTGCGCCACAGCGATTAACCATTCAATTGTACAGTATTGGGTCAGGGATGCGCAGCCTTCTACCTATATTTTGTTTCCACAGTTCTGTAACTACCAGGCTAGCAGCACCCATTGTGCTATCCTGTTTTGCATGGTAAGTATTTAGTTTAGTTTTGCATATGTTTTGCATCTGTCTGATTGCTGAGTGTGTATTTGAGCTATTTAAGCGGTGCATATGAGGTGATGAGTCATTCAGTTGCAGCCCATATTGGTGAGCGCTTGCTTTGTTTTCTGCTGTCTGTATTGAATGTAAGTTACACATTTTAGCATAGCTGCTGCCAGAGTAAAGACATTTGCTTTTAACTTAGGTCAGTTTAGTGTTAGGACATCTGCTCTGGAGATTTACCTCAACGTTGGTGCAGATGTCCAGTATATTATATATTTGCATGCAAAACTATGATGGAAGCTAAAATTTCTCCATAAACCAGTATTGCATTGTTTGGATGCGGGCGTACATTTTAGTCCAGGGGGGGCGGTGTGCGCCACAGCGATTAACCATTCAATTGTACAGTATTGGGTCAGGGATGCGCAGCCTTATACCTATATTTTGTTTCCACAGTTCTGTAACTACCAGGCTAGCAGCACCCATTGTGCTATCCTGTTTTGCATGGTAAGTATTTAGTTTAGTTTTGCATATGTTTTGCATCTGTCTGATTGCTGAGTGTGTATTTGAGCTATTTAAGCGGTGCATATGAGGTGATGAGTCATTCAGTTGCAGCCCATATTGGTGAGCGCTTGCTTTGTTTTCTGCTGTCTGTATTGAATGTAAGTTACACATTTTAGCATAGCTGCTGCCAGAGTAAAGACATTTGCTTTTAACTTAGGTCAGTTTAGTGTTAGGACATCTGCTCTGGAGATTTACCTCAACGTTGGTGCAGATGTCCAGTATATTATATATTTGCATGCAAAACTATGATGGAAGCTAAAATTTCTCCATAAACCAGTATTGCATTGTTTGGATGCGGGCGTACATTTTAGTCCAGGGGGGGCGGTGTGCGCCACAGCGATTAACCATTCAATTGTACAGTATTGGGTCAGGGATGCGCAGCCTTCTACCTATATTTTGTTTCCACAGTTCTGTAACTACCAGGCTAGCAGCATCCATTGTGCTATCCTGTTTTGCATGGTAAGTATTTAGTTTAGTTTTGCATATGTTTTGCATCTGTCTGATTGCTGAGTGTGTATTTGAGCTATTTAAGCGGTGCATATGAGGTGATGAGTCATTCAGTTGCAGCCCATATTGGTGAGCGCTTGCTTTGTTTTCTGCTGTCTGTATTGAATGTAAGTTACACATTTTAGCATAGCTGCTGCCAGAGTAAAGACATTTGCTTTTAACTTAGGTCAGTTTAGTGTTAGGACATCTGCTCTGGAGATTTACCTCAACGTTGGTGCAGATGTCCAGTATATTATATATTTGCATGCAAAACTATGATGGAAGCTAAAATTTCTCCATAAACCAGTATTGCATTGTTTGGATGCGGGCGTACATTTTAGTCCAGGGGGGGCGGTGTGCGCCACAGCGATTAACCATTCAATTGTACAGTATTGGGTCAGGGATGCGCAGCCTTATACCTATATTTTGTTCCCTCAGTATTAGGCAGCCCTCCTCCCTATTATAGATAGCTACATATATTTTCTGCAGAGCTGTACAGATTATATTGTTTTGTCACTTAACTGTCCTCAGAAGGGCCCACAATCTAGTCCCTACCATAGTCATATGTCTATGTATGTATCGTGTAGTGTATATATCGTAGTCTAGGACCAATTTTAGGGGGAAGCAATTAACTTAACTTATCTGCATGTTTTTGGGATGTGGGAAGACACTGGAGTGCCCAGAGGAAACCCACTCAGACATGGGGAAAACATACAAACTTTGTGCAGATTGTGCACTGGCTGGGATTTGAACCAGGGAACCAGTGCTGCAAGGTGGGAGTGCTAACCACTACACAACCATGCTGAACCTTCTCTCTGAACCTAGTGCAAACTTATCCATACACCTTGTGCTGGGTGAGGGTCCTGCACCACTTTGAAGCCCTTTAAGAAGCCTGTTTAAAGTGGCTGCCATGTGTACTTTTATGTGTGTACAATTACCACGTTATATTTAAAAAACATTCTATTAATTTGGGATCCAAATTAATGTCCAAAACTCCAAAAAGATGTTGTCAAATTTAACTTAAAGAAAGCAATCAGAAAGCAATCACTGAACTCTCCTTCACCCTGCACATTGCACCATTTATTAAAAGGTCTATTGCTGGCTATTAAACTGACAGCTTGCCTGCGAATAAACTTTCATTAGGCTTTGAGGGCAAGGTCAGGGAACAAGATGTACAAGCTGCCTGCACCCTTTATCTGAGGGTCATAGAAACTGCAAACACTTAACAGCTGTCACTATGCTATCATCATCCATTTTGCTCAATTATTATTTGGCAGGGCGTATATGTTAATACTCTTTGCAATAGAGAGATATTTTAAATGACCATCATCTGACTAGAAGTTTACACGCTTCACCTCACACAGTTTACGGGTTGGCACCATTTGCCTGTCACCATTTCCATTTTGCTGTACTTGAACTGAACTATAGACAACTACTGATTGGAATAGGCACCAATATTGAACAATGCTATGGTTATGTACTGATGTGTTAAAAAATAAAATAAGAGTTAGGTTGTCTAACAGTTGTAGGTTTTTTTAAACACTGTTCAAAAAAGAAAGTCCATATTAGCACTAGGTAGGTAGGTAGGTAGGTAGGTAGCGCAAGCACAAGCACAGGACCCATTCCCTCATTCTTTGGCCTCTGCATCATTTCAGACATTAAAGCATGGTCCATGGGACACCAATTGGGCATAAAAGGCCCTAACAGACTGTGCTTTTCTAAAATGTTTATTTAAGATGCTGGAACTTACTGGTGACTCTTTGGTACAACCTAAACAGCAAGCTAAGTGGGACTGTGTTGTATGGAGATTTCTGGAGGTTCTTTCAAGCTAGAAGAGGATTGGAAGGGAATCAGTTAAAAGGAAATAAAAGCAAACCTGAACTAAAAAATAAAAGTCAAAATAAACATGAACACATCATACTTACCTCCAACGTAGTCTTAGGGTTAGGCACCACCAGGGAGGGTTTAGGCACCACCAAGGGGGGGTTAGGGTAGGGCACCACCTGGGGAGATCTTAGGGTTATGCACTACCAGGGGAGTCTTGGGGTTAGACACCACCTGGGGGTCTTAAGGTTAGGCACCACCTGGGGGGTCTTAGGGTTAGGCACCACCAAGTGAGTCTTAGGGTTAGGAACCACCTGGGAGGTCTTAGTGTTAGGCACCACCTGGTGGGTTAGGGTTAGGGAAAGGCTCTGTAGAGAGTAGGGACAAGTTAGGTCATAGTAATCACTTTTCTCAGCTATATCTAGAGTCCTTTTATAGCCCAAAAAAATTTGCCTGTAACAGCATCCTTTTTATAAAATAAAACTAGCTTTTTCAGCTACACCAGGCGCCCTCTGTACCCGAATTTGGCATATATGGGCTACACCAGGCGCCCTTTGTAGCCAAATTTGGCATATATGGGCTACACCAGGAACCCTTTGTAGCCGAATTTGGCATATATGGGCTACACCGGGCACCATTTGTAGCAAAATTTGGCATATGGACTACACCAGGCGCCCTTTTTGTAGCCAAATTTG
The DNA here is from genome assembly GCF_040937935.1 of Hyperolius riggenbachi. NCBI lineage: Eukaryota > Metazoa > Chordata > Amphibia > Anura > Hyperoliidae > Hyperolius > Hyperolius riggenbachi. The sequence goes on from NC_090646.1 coordinate 436,492,337, forward strand.
GCATATATGGGCTACACTAGGTGCCCTTTTCAAATGGACACAAAGAAAGCAGATACTTAACTAGATAGAGTATAGTCCAGAGGCTTCCCGGGTCTGCTTTGCCTCATGTTGCCACGCCCAGACCCTCTGAACATATCCAACAAGAGCTTGTCGAATTTTTCCCCGTAGTTGTGCTACCTGACATGTACAAGTGCAGCTGTACTATGTATGCATGAGTATGGCCATGCCAGCCCAGTCAGTCAAAACCACTCATCCACGAGCAGGTCCATGCTACTGTGCAGGCACGGTCAAACTGGCACAAGATCCAGAGGCTTCTCTCTTTATAGATAAGTATCTGATTATCTTGTTTTTTTGGGTTGCTTTAGAGTACCTGAAGTCACATGTAACATGATGAAATAAACATGTATGTACAGCCCTAATTCTACTTAGGACTAGACTGTGTTCCTTAAAGAGGAAAATCTTAAAAATTTAAAACGCATACAAATAAGAAGTACATTTCGCCCAGAATGAAATGAGCTAAAAATTACTTCTCTCCTATGTTGCTGTCACTCACAGTAGGTAGTAGAAATATGACATTACCGACAGGTTTTGGACTAGTCCATCTCTCTAAGTGCTTTTAAAAATAAAGAGAACCCCCCTATGAGAAGATGGACTAGTCAGTAATGACAGATTTCTACTTCCTATTGTGACAGGAACATAGGAGAAGAGTAATTTATGGCTCATTTTACTCTGGGAGAATTGCACTTCTTATTTGTATGTGTTTTAAATTTTAAGATTTTCGTGACAATTCCTCTTTAAGAACCCAAAACTATAAATCCAAGTTTCTCTGCAGCTGTCTTTAACTCTTGCTGAAAGCTTATTACATGTGCGGAAGAGGAAAAAAAACAAAACATCTGAGTGCTGGAAACAGAGTTCAAGAATTGCTTGTAGGCTTGCTGAATGAATTATAAAAATACCACCTCGTACCTGAGACGAGTAAGTTTTTTTTTTTTACTTTAAAAACAAAATATGACATTCAAGAAAAGTCACTCTGGTAGTACCCAGTTTACAAACATTCAGGATATGAGTGACCCACCATAATGGATGCAAGGACCTGTCTCAAAGACATCACTTTCTTGACATAGACGCCAGGACTGAATCTGTAGAGAACCTTCTGGAGCAGCATGGGACATAGTTGGAGGTGACTGAGAACAGGGCACAGGGGATGGAAAAAGAAACAGAGGGGGACAGGAGACACAAAAGAGTACAGAATGAGGTATAGATGATGGAACGAGGCACAGTGGGAGATAAACGAGGTATATAGGATGGAAGGGGTGACAGAAAGAGGCACAGAGCAGCACAGGGGGGTGGAAGGAGGCACAGAGGGAGCACAGGGGTCAAAAGGAGGAAGAAGGAGATGAAAGGAGGCATAGAGGTTGCATAGAAGGATTGGAAAGGGAATGGGGGACAGTAGGTGACACTGGAGTCCCAGAGGAGACAGAAAGAAGAGGTGGCACAGAGAAGATACAGGAGGCAGTGGTGGCACATGTGAGGAATCTGGAGGCATAGAGGAGTCCTGAAGGCACAGAGGAGGCACAGAGGGACAAAGGTGGCACAGAGGAGTCACAGGGGGCCGAGGTGGCTTAGAGAGGTACACTGGAGGCACAGGGGCTGCAAAGAATACACAGGAGACAGAGGTGCACAATGTTTACACTAACATACACAAGCCTACAGTCCCAATCTTATTTTTTAACCAGTGACTACCTGTATTCTGATGAGAATCATATATACAACATACCTCCCAACTTTTTGAGATCAGAAAGAGGGACACTTAAGCCCCTCCCCTGCCACACCCCTGATCTTGCCCCCATCACACCCCTAGCCACGCATACCATAAAGATTTCATAAGAAAAATGTGTTGTTTTATAATTCAAACCACACTGGTCCTTTCTATCCTGGTTCATTTTCCTTCACGGTAACATTTTAAAATTAGTAATATATCAATTTAAAGGATGGGAATAACGTTTAGAGTCAATCAAACACATTTTTAGTAGAGAAATACATATATTTACATAGAAAGAGGGACAAAGTCCTAAAAGAGGGACAAATGAGGAGGAAAGAGGACAGAAGGACAGGGCTCCCAAAGAGGGACTGTCCCTCCAAAAGAGGGACAGTTGGAAGCTATGTATTCAATGGTTTATCACATAAGTTAATTGTCAGATTTGCTGAAATATTTGATAATTAAACAAGGGCACAGGTCTATTCTACTTAGATCCAAGTGAAAAATGATAAAGCCTGAGACCATGACTTCCAATGTATGTCAAGGGTGTTCAATAGTATAATGTAATAATGATGCTGTAAAGGTTACTTTTAGCATCATATAAATCACAGCAGCAGGTACATTCATACGAATAGGTGACTGTGAAAATGACTAGGCTCTTTCTAAATGAAAGATGTGCCTGCACTTTGGCTGGTATTACTGTTATTGTCTATGAAGGATTAATATTACTACCATTGTCACCTAAAATCCACATCTGAAGGTTTTAATAAAGATAGCTGGAGAACTTTAACCAGTATTACATTTAAACAATGAAGTTATATAGAGCATCCTAGGACCTCCTCTCCTGGCATATTGACAACCACCCAATCTAAAACTGTTGATTTAACACCCCGTTAGTGCCACAGCATCATCATTACGCCGAAACGCGTAATGATGCGGCTGGCACACTGATTTCTGGGTCCTGCCCACCCCCATCGCTGTACTCTGATCCCCTCATACGGATGTCCACATTGCTGGCCACAGTGAGGAAGGAGGGAGCCTTTGGTGTGTCCATCTGAGGGGAATATCGTTCTGCATAATTTCTGCTATATGCTTTTATCCACTACAATCTTGAAAGTGTAATTGCAGATTTTAATAAATGTTTAATGCATCACAGAGCACTCCATATTTGTACTTTGTTTGAGATTCCACTTTTCTCATATGTTTTTGGAGCTGCACTTTGAGTAGTTAAAGCGGAATATAACCCTGCATTTCAACTTTGCTCTAAAACATTATTTACAGCATATTATATGCAAAAAGCATTTTTTTTACTAGACCAGCATTGGAAGGGTTAAACACAGAGGTTTAAAGTTCCATGGAGAGATATGCAGAAGTTCAGATTGTTACGTTCTGTTTAGTTATATGTATCTATTGAGAAATGTTACACACTCTTTGGCTGTCCTCCTACTCCTTCTCAGTCAGAGAGATGAGTCACATTCAACACTTAGATACATTTATGTAAACAAACTGTATCTTTGTCAGCTTCGGATGCGTCTGCAGAAATCTCCAGGAACTTTAAAGCACTGTGTAACCCTTCCAATGCTGGTCTAGTAAAAAAAAAAAATGCTGGTTGCATATAATATACTGTAAATAATGTTTAGAGCAAAGTTGAAATGCAGGGTTATATTCCGCTTTAAGGACACAAGTCTCTGGAGTAAACTCCCCTGGTTTGAGCACAGTTGACTACATTGACTACATTGGATTTTTATAATATTTTTCCTTATCTGTGTGGACCCTGAATTTACAATTTGTTCATGCAAGAAGAGACCTTTTCATGGTATGTAGGAATTCCATCAGGCTGTCATAAATGACTTAAAGGGATACTGTAGGGGGTCGGGGGAAAATGAGCTGAACTTACCCGGGGCTTCTAATGGTCCCCCGCAGACATCCTGTGCCCGCGCAGCCGCTCATTGATGCTCCGGCCCGCCTCTTCTGGAATTTCTGAATTTAAAGTCAGAAAACCACTGCGCCTGCGTTGCCGTGTCCTCGAACCTGCTGATGTCATCAAGAGCGCACAGCGCAGGCCCAGTATGGTCTGTGTCTGCGCAGTACACTCCTGGTGACATCAGCGGGAGCGAGGACACGGCAACGCAGGCGCAGTGGTTTTCTGACTTTAAAGTCAGAAATTCCAGAAGTGAACCGGAGGCGGGGCCGGAGCATTGGGGAGTGGCTGCGCCAACACAGGATGTCTGCGGGGGACCATTAGAAGCCCCGGGTAAGTTCAACTCATTTTCCCCCGACCCCCCTACAGTATCCCTTTAATCTTAATGACATTGATACATTGATTCGCAAATTATTCTTTGTGCTTTTTATGGTTTTAAGATTACATTTAGTACATGAGTGGGGATCTGAATCACAATTACAATTATACATTAATATTGGTGTGCAAAGTTGATACATTTTAAACCCACCACCATAGGCATTGGTATAGCACTCACCTTTTCTAGCTGCATTATCGGCATTTACCATTTTGTGATTTGGCTTGCAATTCTGACGGGAAATTATAATGACAGAATAGGCAGCATTTCCCTGCGTGAAACGCATGCGGGGAGATGCTGCAGATTCCACAGTAGTGGAACTGGGCCCTTACACTGTTATTTTTGTATATGACAGTATTTGCTTCCATTTGTATAAAACGTTTTAATCAGGATGATACCATTTATTTGGCTAACTTAGAGGTAAATAAAAAGTAAGCTTTCGGCTAATAAGCCTTCTTCAGACTTAGTTCCTGAATATTAACAAGATGTTAAAACACACAGCTTATATACACTGGACCTTCGGAGAAAAAACATTCTTTTGCAAACATAAACATAAGAGCATCATTGAGGGCAGAACCCCTTTGGGTTCAACTGAAGTCATTTCATAGCACACACATTTGTTTTCTTTTATTTTCTATACATTGAATGTTTGGATGAAATATTATGCAGTTGTAGTGTGTAGTAGCATATTATGCATATTATATAACAAAGATATATGTATGCAGTTTGTTGAACATATACATATTTATGTGTTAAATTGTGTTTTTAATATACATTTTGTACACCAAAGATGATTCATGATATGCGTTCGTATCCTTTGTTTCTTTTAACCTATATTAGTAAATGATCCAGGTAAGTGAATGTAACATCTGGAAGTTATTAATGCAGAACTAAGCTAATTGCTCTTCAACCATCATCAGACACCATTAATTTGGGTCATTATCAGTCCTAAATGTGAAGGGAGACTTTAATCATAGCAATCTTAATTCCACATTAAGATACAATTATTTTTGAGATAAAAGTGTTTTCCATTTTAAGAAGCATAAAATGGCATATCTATAAAAATAAATGCAGTAAAATATCAAATCTATTAAAATCTTGCCGAGAATGTTTGCTTTTTTAATTCTTTTTCCTCCAAATTAGAAAGTTTTAATTTACATGTTAATGAGAATATGCTAAATTAAGTACTGTATCTGCTACTTTTACCAGAACACCAAATATATGTGGTATAATTGGTGTTGCTGCGCTGAATAACAATTAATTTACAAGGAAACAAACTGTTTAGGGGGTTCTTTATTGTGAAAATGTTAACTGTAGATTTACTTAAAGTGAACCTCCGGACTAAAAATCGACTCAGCAGCACTGAAAAGGCTTTGTGTTTCTTTAACAGTTTCACAGCATCAGAACTTTGTTTCTCTTATACAAGCCTCATTTTTAGCTGCACAGAAGAAAACTGCCTGGGCAGTTTTCCCCTTATGCTGTGCGAAGCATGATGGGATTTCTGATGTTGTTGTTCTCGTTCTGCTGTTTTGGTGCAATTTTTTTTTTTACATTTTGAATTTGACATTTGAAGCCTAGCGTGTGCAGCTGAGAGGGGTAATCAGGACACAGGACAGTTGGAACTGTGTCTCCTGCTCCTTGTCACCTCCTTTCAACCAAAAAGATGGCTGCCCCATGACAAAGATGGCAGCCCCCATGAATCACAAACATTTGACTGTTCTTTTAAAACAGGGTGGGTAAAAGATTATATTACCTATCTATTCTAATTAACATAACTAATGTAACTTAATAACAGAATGTTTGTTTAGGCTGAAGTTCCCCTTCAAAGTGGAATTACAGACAGGAATAACATAAAATCAGGGATGAGCAGAAACTACGCCAGTGCGAATTTACGCATCGTAGTTCGCATTTACGCATCGTAGTTCATAGGCGAAGTTTCAAAACTACGCTTACGAATTTACGCGTAGCGAAGTACCGCTATGCGTAGCTTACGCCCACTATGCGTAGTTAACATGTGTATTGCGTGGTGAACTACGAATGCGTTAGTCGCGTCTAATTTTCCGCATGCGATTGTATGCATACAAATTTACGCATTGTAAAGGGGAATGTACGCATAGAAGGGTTCCCAGTACATGCATTTATAAAGAAATTAATGCGTACAATTTTTTGCATACGGGCATAAGTATCCTCATACACTACGCTTCTCACTACGCGTAATTGCGTATTTTAACGCGTATTCTACAAAATGCATACGAAGCGAATATTTGTCTTCGAAGCCGTAGTTTGCCAAAGCGTAATTGCGTAAAACTATGCGTATTTCCAGCGTAGCGAAGTTGGCTGACTACGACCATCCCTGCATAAAATAAGGAAAAAAAACTCCTTGTGTTTTTTGCCCATATATTTATCCTATCTGTGTTTACTTCCTATCAGATCACAGTGCAGCATTGCTGGGAGCTATCAATGCATGGGTTGTGTTTTATCCACGTCATTCAAAAAACAATTCATTGTGAAAAAAATGAACTCTTTACTGTTGACAAGCAATAAAGCTTACATAGAGAAGATGTCTGTTGTGTTTACTTTAGTCTTGTCTCCTGCAGTTAGTGTTGAAAGTGCAATCTGGGAGCTCACCGCTGCTTGAATAAATGAACTGATAAAGTTGCCCATACATAAGATGGTGTATGGGCAGATTGATCAAGAGACATATCTCTCTGACTGAATCTGATCGAAGAGAGATCTTTTGCCTGCCCATGTACCGCAGGCCAATTCCCAATTGATTTCAGCATGAAATCTCTCTTGCCGGCACCGGAGCTGTCTCCCCTAATGTAAAATGTGCTCCCATTGCCCCGTGCACTATACTTTACCTGTTGGTATCCACAGCTGTCCTCTGTGCACATATACGCATATACGCATATACGCGCCCTATGTGGTTGCTGTCGTAACATGGGCGTATGTATGACGTCACACACATGACCACATATATGTAGGCAACCACATAGGACGTGTGTATGTGAATGGAGGATGAAGAGCAGAGCCAGCAGAGGAAACCGACAGGTAAAGTATACTGAATGGGCCACCGGGGGACACATTTTACACTAGGGGACAGCGCTGGGTGTTCCGTCACCTTTATTGCTCGTCCCGATATCGCATTCCATTACCGCTGTGTGCCTGATCGAGCATGTCGGGACTCAATCTTGCAGCATTTCCGATTGATGCATGCAAGCAATTTCTTGGTGGCACCAATTTTCATACAATTATAATTGAATTGGATTGTCGATCGGCCGCCAAGTTGCCTGATGTATTAGCTACCTTTACTTTTCAGAGTGAAATAAGGGCACGTCAATGAATCCTCTTAGGAACTTTTATTTAAACAGAAGTTTGTTCCTAGACGTTCTTATGGTGGGGCTAATCTGCTGCTGGAGCAGAGGAGGAATTTTGATTATACTTCAACTCTAAAGCTGCAGTTCACAAAGAGCAAGTATGGCATAAATGAAATGTCTTACATGCCAAACTTCTGTCTAGCTAGTGGCTACTTGTGTGACTTGGATAGCTCTGACATGCAAAACAACCATCATAAACATCCCTGTTCCCCTCATTGTTATTTAGTATTTATATAGCACTGACATTTTCTGCAGCACATAGGAAAAACAAGTGACAAGATTATATACTCTATCACAGCTAAGCAATACTCATCTTTCTTCTATCACAGCTTAGCAATCAAAAAGGGCACTTTTGGGCTGATAGGAAGTAAATGGCAGCACCGGTGAACATGCACTACTGGCGTGCTCACAAGTAGCAGTAACGATGTGGCTGTTTGCATCCGCCCTATACTTTGCCAAAGTGCCACATTTACACCGTTCTCCCTGAAGTCTGGTGGGACAGGATGGCCATCCATACTGTAAGATCTCAGTAAAACTGAATAGTTTTATCCTGGTGTAAGTACTAGTGTTGGGCGAACAGTGTTCGCCACTGTTCGGGTTCTGCAGAACATCACCCTGTTCGGGTGATGTTCGAGTTCGGCCGAACACCTGACGGTGCTCGGCCAAACCGTTCGGCCATATGGCCGAACTAAGAGCGCATGGCCGAACGTTCCCCGAACGTTCGGCTAGCGCTGTGATTGGCCGAACGGGTCACGTGGTTCGGACCCGAACGCGCTCTGATTGGCCGAACTGTCACGTGGTTCGGGTAAATAAATACCCGAACCACGTCATATCTCCGCCATTTGTCTGTGGGTTTAGCTTTGGGTAGGCAGGCAGGGTAGTTCGCGCTCCAGCCACGCTAGCCAGGGTCCCCCCCAGTCATTGTGTGTCGCTGCTGGGAATAGTAGTACACCGCTCGCTCAGCATTCTGTTTACTGCCACTCTGTGTACCTCGCTCAGCCACACTATATAGCATTCTGTTTACTGCCACTCTGTGTCTGCTGGGAATAGTAGTACACCGCTTGCACAGCCACACTATATAGCATTCTGTTTACTGCCACTCTGTGTACCTCGCTCAGCCACACTATATAGCATTCTGTTTACTGCCACTCTGTGTCTGCTGGGAATAGTGGTACACCGCTCGCTCAGCCACACTATATAGCATTCTGTTCACTGTTCTGTGTCTGCTTGGAATAGTGGTACACCGCTCGTTCAGCCACACTATATAGCATTCTGTGTACTGTTCTGTGTCTGCTGGGAACAGTAGTACACCGCTCGTTCAGCCACACTATATAGCATTCTGTGTACTGTTCTGTGTCTGCTGGGAACAGTAGTACACCGCTCGCTCAGCCACACTATATAGCATTCTGTTCACTGTTCTGTGTCTGCTGGGAATAGTGGTACACCGCTCGCTCAGCCACACTATATAGCATTCTGTTCACTGTTCTGTGTCTGCTGGGAATAGTGGTACACCGCTCGCTCAGCCACACTATATAGCATTCTGTTTACTGTTCTGTGTCTGCTGGGAATAGTGGTACACCGCTCGCTCATCCACACTATATAGCATTCTGTTCACTGTTCTGTGTCTGCTGGGAATAGTGGTACACCGCTCGCTCAGCCACACTATATAGCATTCTGTTCACTGTTCTGTGTCTGCTGGGAATAGTGGTACACCGCTCGCTCAGCCACACTATATAGCATTCTGTTCACTGTTCTGTGTCTGCTGGGAATAGTGGTACACCGCTCGCTCAGCCACACTATATAGCATTCTGTTCACTGTTCTGTGTCTGCTGGGAATAGTGGTACACCGCTCGCTCAGCCACACTATATAGCATTCTGTTCACTGTTCTGTGTCTGCTGGGAATAGTGGTACACCGCTCGCTCAGCCACACTATATAGCATTCTGTTTACTGTTCTGTGTCTGCTGGGAATAGTGGTACACCGCTCGCTCATCCACACTATATAGCATTCTGTTCACTGTTCTGTGTCTGCTGGGAATAGTGGTACACCGCTCGCTCAGCCACACTATATAGCATTCTGTTCACTGTTCTGTGTCTGCTGGGAATAGTGGTACACCGCTCGCTCAGCCACACTATATAGCATTCTGTTCACTGTTCTGTGTCTGCTGGGAACAGTAGTACACCGCTCGTTCAGCCACACTATATAGCATTCTGTGTACTGTTCTGTGTCTGCTGGGAACAGTAGTACACCGCTCGTTCAGCCACACTATATAGCATTCTGTGTACTGTTCTGTGTCTGCTGGGAACAGTAGTACACCGCTCGTTCAGCCACACTATATAGCATTCTGTTCACTGTTCTGTGTCTGCTGGGAATAGTGGTACACCGCTCGCTCAGCCACACTATATAGCATTCTGTTCACTGTTCTGTGTCTGCTGGGAACAGTAGTACACCGCTCGTTCAGCCACACTATATAGCATTCTGTGTACTGTTCTGTGTCTGCTGGGAACAGTAGTACACCGCTCGTTCAGCCACACTATATAGCATTCTGTTCACTGTTCTGTGTCTGCTGGGAATAGTGGTACACCGCTCGCTCAGCCACACTATATAGCATTCTGTGTACTGTTCTGTGTCTGCTGGGAACAGTAGTACACCGCTCGTTCAGCCACACTATATAGCATTCTGTTCACTGTTCTGTGTCTGCTGGGAATAGTGGTACACCGCTCGCTCAGCCACACTATATAGCATTCTGTTCACTGTTCTGTGTCTGCTGGGAATAGTGGTACACCGCTCACCCGTCACTGTATAGCATTGTGCTCTGTGTCGCTGCTGGGAATAGTGGTACTGTATAGCATTTCTGTACTGCCACTGTACTGCTGCCAGTCAGCGTGTACTGTAAGGATAAGTGAAATGAGGAAGAAATCCGGTGAAAGAGGGAGGGGCAAGGGAAGAGGTGTTTCCCCTGACGGTTCACGTACAGGCCACAGGGGAGCACCCAAGAAAACCCACTCAATACCACCCATGTTGTCCAGGACAACAACCCTCACAAATCCAAAAGAACAGGACCAGATAATTACTTGGATGACCTCTCAAGCGTCCAGCAGTGGGTTAAGCAGCACCAGCACATCACGCACGAGGTCCGAGTCCTCAGCCAGTTACAAGGAGCCAGTGGGCACAAAGCTGACACAACCGGCAGCGACACCACGCACACAACTGCCAGATAACCAGTCCGATGAATTACCTCAGGACACAATGGGGTATTCGCAGGAGCTATTCCCAGCCCAACAAACTTCCACCTTTCAAAGGTCAATGGAGGAACAGCCAGAAATGTTGTGCCTGGATTCACAACCGTTAACTGTGGGAAATGTACCGCGCACTGAAATACGAGGCGAGTCCGAAGAGGACTCGGAAACCCAAATCCCAGAGCAATTTGGGCAGGAGGGGTTGCAATTGCAGGAGGTCGGCCGACAAGATCTGGAAGACGACGTTGGAGTGTGCTGCGCAGAGGTTGTTGTGGGGAGCTCTACTCCACGGCGGTGGCCCACAATGACATATGACGAGTTTGAGGAGATGGAAGAGGAGGGTATGGACAATGTGGACAGAGACCCAGATTTTGTTTGTGAACGAGAACATCGCCGTCGTAGCAGCAGCACAGATGAGTCTGTTGAAGAACACACTGCTGCACGAGTTCGCCTTGTGCCACAAGGTAGGCGGCGCGCAATTTCAGGCACCACAAGCGTGGAAGTTCAAGTGAGAGGCAAAAGAGGAGCAAACAGAAATCGCCAGCAAGGAGGCAGGTGCTCCAAAGTCTGGGCTTTCTTTGAAGACTGCACTGAGGATGTTACCATGGCGATTTGCAAGGTGTGCAAGACCCGCCTGAGCAGGGGGAAAAATATTAACAACCTCTCCACCACCAGCATGAGCCGTCACATGCTATCCAAACATCCCACTCTTTGGGCAAACGCGTCAGGACAGGGTACCAGAAACAACACTGCCTCCCTTGGGTTCACCAGACCCGCCTCAGCAGCAGCAGTAGCCCAGCCATTGCGTGGTTCACAACATTCACAAACATCAGACGACGCTGACACTGTCACTTTCCGGAGTAGTGCTCTTGAGGTCTCCCAGTGTTCATCAAACACAACAACCAACAGCCCTTCCGTGTGCAGCGCTACGGTTCAGTTGTCTGTGTCGGAGATGTTTGAGCGCAAGAGGAAATTGCCAGCAAATGACCCCCGGGCCGTGGCAGTAACAGCCAGCATAGCCAAGCTTCTGGCCTGCGAAATGCTGCCATATCGATTGGTGGAGACAAACAGCTTCAAGGGCATGATGTCAGTGGCCATCCCACGTTACGTGGTTCCCAGCCGCTACCACTTTGCACGCTCTGCAGTGCCTGAGTTGCATGAGCACGTGGTCAGCAAAATAACCCGAAGCTTGAAGAATGCCGTTGCCTGCAAGGTTCACCTCACCACTGACACCTGGACGAGTGCGTTCGGCCAGGGTCGATACATCTCCCTTACCGCGCACTGGGTGAACCTTGTGGAGCCTGGCAGCGATTCCTCACCTGCTACGGCACGGGTGTTGCCCACGCCACAAACAGCTGCACCGCCGTCCCTCCCACTGGATAACAGCAGCACCTACCTCTCTGACTCCTTCTCCTCCAACGCATCTCAAAGCTGTACCTCATCCGGAAACGCTAACCCAGCAGCAGTAGGATCGTGGAAGCAGTGCAGCACAGCTGTTGGCATGCGTCAGCAAGCGTTGCTGAAGCTAATCTGCCTTGGGGATAAGCAGCACACAGGGGAGGAAATTTGGAGGGGAATAAAGGAACAGACGGATTTGTGGCTGGCACCGCTGGACCTGAAACCGGGCATGGTTGTGTGTGATAATGGGAGTAATCTCATTCGCGCTTTAAGGTTGGCTAAGCTGACACACATCCCTTGCCTGGCGCACGTGATGAACCTAGTAGTTCAGCGGTTCCTGAGGACATACCCAGGCGTGCCCGATCTGCTGTTGAAGGTGCGTCGAGTGTCCAAACATTGTAGAAATTCCAGTACTGCTTCGGGGGCACTCGCCAAGATGCAGGAGCGCTTCAATCTCCCCCACCATCGCTTGCTGTGTGATGTCCCTACGCGCTGGAATTCTACGCTGCACATGCTAGCCCGCTTTTGCGAGCAGAAGAGTGCAGTGGTCCAGTACATGACGGCGCAGTACCGAGGCGCATCCGGCCAGCTGCCAAGCTTCTGTGGATCCGATTGGGCCAACATGTTGGACCTCTGCCAAGTCCTCCAAAATTTTGAGCAATCCACGTTGCTTGTGAGCAGTGACAACTCTTCAGTCAGCATTACCATACCACTGCTGTGTTTACTGAAGAGGTCGATGTTAAAAATCAAGGAAACAGCTGTCATGATGCAACTGGGGGAATCTGAAGGAGAAAACGATCAGCGTGATGGTACCAACATCAGGCCATCCGCCTCAGGGAACGCTGGCCCCAGCAGCTATGACGAAGAAGAGGAGGAGGAACAGCTGGAGTTGGAGCAGGAATTTCATGCCACCACTGACGAGGGCCAGAGCGGTGCACGTTGGACTTCCACAATTCAACGCGAATGGTCAGCAGAAGCAGACCAGGAGGAAGGTGACGACTATGATGCATCACAACAACTATCACAACGCTCACAAGAGGATGATGAGGATTCTGGTAGGACTCTGGCACACATGGCTCAATTCATGCTAGACTGCATTGAACGTGACCCACGCATTGTGCGCATTCTGGACAACACCAATTACTGGGTTTATACCCTTCTGGATCCACGGTACAAACACAATGTTCCAAAACTGCTTGAAGAAAGAGTCAGACAGGTCAAAATGGAAGAATACCAGCAGGCCCTTGTGGAGACTTTAGAGAGGAGATTGACATCCTCCCCCTCCTCTAGCCAGTTGTACGCAGACAGACTGACTTCCGCAAACCCAGGACGACCAGGAGGGCAGCAAACAACGCAAGCCGCAGCTAGTACCCAAAAGGGAATGGTATCGGCAGTGTCCTTGGAGTGGGAAAATTTTCTGACACCCATGCAGCCGCAGCCCACTGAACAGCAAGCGTGCAGATCCACCTCCAACACCGATCGCCTGGAGAAGATGGTCAAGGACTACATGTCAGATGGCGTAGCTGTGTCGAACCATCCATCTGCACCCTTCAACTATTGGGTATCGAAGCTAGACACCTGGCACGAACTGGCAATGTACGCAATAGAGGTGCTGGCTTGCCCGGCAGCCAGCGTTATGTCGGAACGCTGTTTCAGTGCTGCCGGAGGCATCGTCACAGATCGGCGTATCCGCCTCTCTACAGACAATGCAGACCGTCTGACTCAAATTAAAATGAATCAATCCTGGATTGGAAATGACTACGCAACACTCCAGGACCCCAACCAAGTAACATGACCAATGAACATCTGGGATGGTGTTGCGTTTCCGGGCCCTGTTTATTGAACCTCTCATCTGTATTACATTTATGACTGCATGGCGGCAAAAAGCATTGCTGCTATATCCGCACGCTTTTTGTCCACATGCAAGGCCTGGGTTGTTGTGTCTCACAAAGCGTGGCCTTCTCCTCCTGCGCCTGCTCCTGTTCCATCACGTCTGCTGCTGCTGGGTTAGCGTTGCCGCGTGGTCCCTGTTTATTGAACCACTTATCTTTATTACATTTATGACTGCATGGCGGTACAAAGCATGCTATCCGCACGCTTCTTGCCCTCATGCAAGGCCTGGGTTGTTGTGTCTCACAAAGCGTGGCCTTCTCCTCCTGCGCCTCCTCCTGTTCCATCACGTCTGCTGCTGCTGGGTTAGCGTTGCCGCGTGGTCCCTGTTTATTGAACCACTTATCTTTATTACATTTATGACTGCATGGCCGTACAAAGCCTGCTATCCGCACGCTTCTTGCCCTCATGCAAGGCCTGGGTTGTTGTGTCTCACAAAGCGTGGCCTTCTCCTCCTGCGCCTGCTCCTGTTCCATCACGTCTGCTGCTGCTGGGTTAGCGTTGCCGCGTGGTCCCTGTTTATTGAACCACTTATCTTTATTACATTTATGACTGCATGGCGGTACAAAGCCTGCTATCCGCACGCTTCTTGCCCTCATGCAAGGCCGGGGTTGTTGTGTCTCACAAAGCGTGGCCTTCTTCTCCTCCTGCGCCACCCTCCTCCTGTTCCATCACGTGTGCTGCTGCTGGGTTAGCGTTACCGGTCCCTTTTCCTGGAACCTCTTATATGTATTACATTTATGACTGCATGCCGACAAAAAACATGTTACCTGTGCAAAGAAAACAGACATTTCCCGCATTTAAAAGACAGTTTTCCCTTTGAAACTTTAAAATCGATTTTCTCAAAAACTATAAGCTCTTTTTGCTAATTTTTTTTTCCTCTTGTACCCACTCCCAAGGTGCACATACCCTGCAAATTTGGGGTATGTAGCATGTAAGGAGGCTTTACAAACCACAAAAGTTCGGGTCCCCATTGACTTCCATTATGTTCGGAGTTCGGGTCGAACACCCGAACATCGCGGCCATGTTCGGCCTGTTCGGCCCGAACCCGAACATCTAGATGTTCGCCCAACACTAGTAAGTACCACAGTTATGTAAACTGTAAATGCCTATTGGCATAGGCATTCCTCTTGGTATAGTAGATAAAGAGAGAAGGCGGGCACCGATGCTCATGTAACCATTAAAATGTTTATTGGCAGCAGATGGAAAAAGCCAGAGGAGGCCCCCGATGGAGAGCGCTCCCCCCTACCTGACAGCTGTTTCACAACATCAGTTGTTTCATCAGAGGTGTTGCGGGGATGCAGGGAATAAACATAAACATTTTAATGGTTACACAAGCATTGGTGCCCGCCTTCTCTCTTTATCTACTGTTATGGAAGTTGTGCTTTGGCGGAGGCACGTTATATGTGATACCATGAGAAGATAATCATTTGCCTGGGTCAATCTGGTAATGCTGAAGTGCTGGTCATTTCTTTCTATGTGGAATTCCTCTTGGTATTTGCACTGAAGAAGAAAGGAAGCGCATGTTAAGAAAATAATAACGGAAGACCAGCAGAAAATACATTTTTAAAGGACACCTAAGTGAGAGCGCTATAGATGATGCCATATTTATTTTGTTTTAAACAATACCATTTGCCTGGCAACCCTGCCCATCTTTCTGACATCAGTAGTGTCTGAACTACCTACCTTGAACAAGTATGTAGCTAATATAGTCAGACCTCAGCCTACTAAAGTAGATTAGAAGTCTAGTAGACTTCAGTCTATTAAAAATAATTCATAGTATCTGAGGAATTAAGAGGAAACATCCCATTTAAAGTGAAATTCCATTAATAAATATATTATGCAATTTTGTATTTTAACCACATTTCTGCCACAAGGGTACAAGTGACCAATGGAACATCCTTGGGCCTCACCTTCTGCAGGGGCCTCAGGCTTGGCTGCCCTGTGTTCCACGTCATCATCAGAGGTGCTAGCTGGAAGTAACCATGGTGACCAGATGCTAAGTGGCAGGAAAGCAGTGAGATTTGCTGCTGAATCAGGGACATGTAATGTACTACTCACAACTCAGGGGGCCATTGAGATCAGCACAGGGCACAGTGGCACAAGAGGTGAGTGACAGGGGGGGGGGGGGGGTCAAAAGAATCACAGAGGGACAAGAGTGGACACAGGGGGAATAGAGGTGACACAGAAGGGGACAAAAGAGGTACAGTAGTACAAGTGGTGGCACAGAGGGGGGGAGAGGGGGCAAAAAGGAACAGTGGGACAAGAGGTGGCATTGAGGGGGACAAAAGAGGCACAGGGGGGCATGAGGTGACACGGAGAAACAAATAAGGCACAAAGGGACATGAGGTGACACAGAGAGGGACAAACAAGACACAGGGGAAACACATGTAACACAGGGGACACAATTATGAGCAGCTTGAAGCCACAAAAACCTTAGCAGCACCCCTGTACCTGCATGTACAAGCAGACTATATTGCAACTCTGGAAGAGCATCGCCTGGACTAATCAGAAAACCGATATTCCTGATACTCACTTTGCTTGAGGAAAGGCTGAGCTGTGCATGTGGCTTTCTCTGCAGATACCGCAAAGATACCAAATATGAAATAATGTATAAAAATAATATTGTGAAGATCAGGCACTGCTAATAGAACAGTGCAGAATAATTATACTTCTGGCAGTTATACACATTTAGGAAGTGCATTATAGCTAGAATAAGCTTCAATGAATGGCTCTAAATGACTAATAGTACTACTGTACATCATAACTCGTCCTTGACTTTCAATGTATGAAATCTGAGTTCAATTAGTTTAGACATTAAGAGAGTATGTAACCAAAGAAACTTTAACTTTTTTGAGTCATTTGCACAAAAAATTGCACATTGTTCTTTTGTAGTTCAACATTAAAAGACAAGAATGGAAATTGGTCTTTTTATCTTAAGAGAAAGAAGCTGAATGATACACCTAATGAGTACAGGTAATTCAGTGGAGCCCTGATTAGTTCTTGTGAAAATGCTGTTCTGGGCAAGAATATTGTTTGAAATATTTGAAATAATTGGCTAGAATACATTACATTTTCCTATGTGATGGGCTTAACAAAGAGGCCAGTTACGTACATCAATCACACTGATTTTTCATGAATACATTTAATCACTCTGATTCAATAATGCAGTACAAACAGCAAAAATGGTGTTCGGCATACAGCAAAGCATTGTAACCTATATAGTATAAATTTAATCAGTCAGAGCAAAAAAGGATTTTTTTCTGACTGGTCGATGTAGGTTGCTGCTGTTTAGTTTTCTATGTAAGCCAGGTGATATAATGTAACGTTTTCCTATTCTATGCCAATTATTTTTAGATAATGTTAAAGGGAACTAAGTACCCTTTCTTTCCCTTGTAATAGCTATAGGAGCTGCCATGTTCCCCCCTCCCCTTCTCACCTCCTTATTTAAAGAAGTCCCAGGTGCTATCTTCACGCATTCCCTCTGGATAAGCTCTTTGAAAAGTTGTCCTAATTGCCCACCCTCCTCTGTTGATGAAAAGGTATTGTTTACTTCTTGGTAATGTGTGCAATAAAACAATGAATTAAGTCCTTAGCTGCCTGAAAACCTCTGTGGTTGGCTGTCCGGCTAAAGTAAGCTAATAAAACCTGTGCTAAACTTTAACTGTAAAATTAAAAGGTAAAATAGAATTTTTTTAAATGAGACGCATTGTTGGCATGCATTTTTGATGTGCTATGGAGATGCCCTGGCTGCTAAAAATGGTGCTCGTTCACTTTAATATAGACCGTTAATGATGCTAAACCGATAAACATAGCTTGATAATGCCTTTGTAAAAAAACAAACAGTATTTTTTGCTTTGCAACACACATTCTATATGTGCTTAGATCCATAGGCAGTACAATGTTTATTTACACAACAAAATGTGAAGGTGACAAATGAAAAAGATATGTAGTAGGTAAAGGCCGGCAGAAATTGGATTGATGATACCTCCAGTATAGATACAGAAGAAGAAGGAGATGCCATGGTAAATTGATAGCTGCAGGGAAAGATCAGTAGCAGTGATATGGATGACATTATTGAAAAGGTGAAACCTGCAAGCAAACCTGCTTTCTCTGCTAGAAAGCATCTAATGAACCTCTGCAAGGAAAATACATAAATTAATGTTCTATATATCTTTAAAATGTAGATCAAAACTACTCAGCTTAGGGCAGGATTTTGCAGTAGATCATCAGGCTATATACTTTTTTTGCATAGTGGTAACATGAAACTAGATGGTAAGAGGGTTTGCACTGAGCTACATCTTCTTTTCTCCATCATACATATTCAGAGAAGTTCCAAGAATGACGTCCAGATGACTGAATGTTGAAGGGGCACTATGGCGAAAAATTGTAAAACTTAAAATATGTGCAAATATAGACAAATAAGAAGTACGTTTGTTCCAGAGTAAAATGAGCCATAAATTACTTTTCTCCTATGTTGCTGTCACTTACAGTAGGTAGTAGAAATCTGACAGAAATGACAGGTTTTAGACTAGTCCATCTCTTCATAGGGGATTCTCAGCAAGGCTTTTGTTCTTTATAAAGATATTCCCTAAAATGGATTTACACAATGATGCTGGCCAGCTTCCCTGCTCCCTACACAGTTTTTCGGCAGTTGGACAGAGCTACTGCCATTCACTAAGTGCTTTTGAAAATAAATAAATCCCTGAGAATCCCCCAATGAAGAGATGGACTAGTCCAAAACCTGTCGCTTCTGTCAGATTTCTACTACCTACTGTAGGTGACAGCAACATAGGAGAAAAGTAATTTATGGCTCATTTTACTCTGGAAAAAACATACTTCTTATTTGTTTATGTTTGCACATATTTAACATTTTACAATTTTTCGCCATAGTGCCCCTTTAAATGTCCTCCAGTATTTCTAATTATTGGAGGTTTGTTTCTACAACAGAGTAATATAGAATATATGAAAAAGTTATGTAAAGATGAGTTTAAAAAAATATTATTAACTTATTAATTATTTAACCACTTACGTACAAGCAGTCTCTGCCCACTTAAGGACCAGAGACTGCTGGTACCAGAAACTGTGTAACACCGACAAATACCGATGAATCGCCGCACATACTCGCCGCAACCACCACCCACTCTGCCGTCTCTATGATGGCAGAGTTCCTGTGAGCCAGTCAGGAGGCGTGTCTATCAGTGTAAGCCAATGGGAGTTGCTTACATTGATAGACAGGGTCAGGAGCCAATGAAATCGGCTCCTGATCTGCTAACAGGGCTCTGCTGTTATAAAGACAGCAGAGCAAGTGAACTGTGGTGAGGAGACAGTGGTGAGATCGTCGGGAGCACCGAAAGAGGCAAGAACATGTGGCGTCTGTGAATTGAAATCTACGCCCTGGCAGCCAGAACAGCATCAAAACAAGGTGTATATTTCAATTGATGTCATCCTTAAATGGTTAAATATCAGTTATAATGTTTTTTTTAAAAATGGGTAGAGAGACACAACAACAACCATACAGCCCCCCCCCCCCCCCATCAAAATGATCAGGGGGCTTCCTGCGCTCTCCCCTCCACATGTGGAGGCCAATCATTTAGATCCCTTGCATGTTGTAAACAGTTATTCCATTCCCCTTGCATAGTAGCTCAGGGATTACTGTCACCTCTTTCACACTGCATGGGGTCTTCTCTTAATCCCAAAGCAGTAGGATCAGCCATACTATTCCAGGGAAAAAAAACCACATATATAAGTAGATAAATACTTGATCTACTTACATAACACATGTATTGTACTGTCCACGTTTTGATTTCAGTGAATGTTATATAGTAAATGACGAGAATTCTGTTCCTGGTGGGGGCCATGTCTTTTGCCCACAGTAAAGGCTAACTCATGATGTCATTTCTGCCCTTTACTTTTTTTCTTGTCTCCTCCAATCGCTGAGTCACCTCAGCCTTGATTGTAAACACAAGTGAGTAGGGGATCAGTTTTCAGATAAGCAGCAGGCAGGGAAATAAAGGGAAGAGGAGGAATATATTATAGATAAAAAGAACCCCCAGCATGCAATTCTTTGGCACACTGACTACTAAAGAGCCAGTGCTCCTAAGGTATATGATAACTTCAAATCATAACAGCAGAAAACGTTTTGAAAGTTTTGAATGCAGGATTAGCATCTTTATCACTTTCTACACTCAGACCAGTTGCTGTTGAAATTTGATTTTTATGGTGACAATACCGCTTTAATCCCAGCAACCACACA
Organism: Hyperolius riggenbachi; assembly: GCF_040937935.1. NCBI lineage: Eukaryota > Metazoa > Chordata > Amphibia > Anura > Hyperoliidae > Hyperolius > Hyperolius riggenbachi. The sequence continues at coordinate 436,512,553 of NC_090646.1, forward strand.
CTTCATACTGCCATCCTCCAGCTCCCAAGGCATGCCATGGGATTGGCAGCTGGTGGATGGCAGCGTAGAGCGTGTGGCTGCTGGGATAAAGAGGAGACCTGACACAGCGTGGAACAGGTAAATATTACACAACTCCCTGTGCTTCACTGCAAGGTGCTGTTTCTGACTTACATAGAGTTGCTGTCTTTTAAAATGAATATGGTATAGTAGAGGGAATCCCCACATACAGAGCTTGATAACCTGATTTATCTAGTAACTGACTTGGAAGAACAATTGTAATTGCAACAGAATCCCATCACAAGTAACACAATGCCACATTTTCTGGACTTGAATACAGCAAACTATTTGAAAAACATGCAATTTATATAAAATCTGCATTTGACTAAGAACTGATTATGGTAAAATTATTATTGCCAGATATGATCAATGACTGTCGGCAGCATAACAGTTAAATGTCTGCATGTGTCCTGAATCTCTACCTGAACTCTCATCCCCAATGATACTTGAAAGGAAAGGCAAAGGAGGGGGGGGGGGGCAATGTTGATGTTTCACAACTAATATGCATTGCATGCAGACACACTTGGTGGGCTCCCACTCATCTTGTTTGTCAACAAGACAGTTGAATGGGGATTTGTGCTGTGTGTAGCCACTTTTAACTTTACAAGAACACAGTCTTTGAGGGATTTAAAAGTGAAACTCCAGAAAAATGGGAATATATATTGCAATTTATCTTTGAATATTGCTCTGCAACAAACTTATCTGGTGCGGTCTCTGGAGGCTGTTCTAATAGTGTGGAGCAGCTGGAGGAAGCTTCCTCTTCCTCTTTGGTCAATGGCATCCCCGGCTCCCCTGTGGACGGGAATCAGAATGTTCACATCCCTGGCTCCCCTGTAGATGTGGGTCGGCGTGTTGTTTCTGGCAGGACACGCGCAGCTCAGAGCTGCCTTTATAGGCTGAGGAGGCGTGTCTGATGGGGTGTCAGCTGTGATGTCATCAGCTGACACCTTATTGCAGGAGGTGCTGTCAATTCTGGGGGCTGGGCTTTTGCTCTGCCTCTTGGGTATTTAACCACTTGAGGGCCACAGTCTTTTCGCCCCTTAAGGACCAGAGCCTTTTTCTCCATTCAGACCACTGCAGCTTTCACGGTTTATTGCTAGCTCATACAACCTACCACCTAAATGAATTTTACCTCCTTTTCTTGTCACTAATACAGCTTTCTTTCGGTGCTATTTGATTGCCGCTGCGAGTTTTACTTTTTATTATATTCATCAAAAAAGACATGAATTTTGTCAAAAAAATGACTTTTTTAACTTTCTGTGCTGACATTTTTCAAATAAAGTAAAATTTTCTATACATTTGAGCACGAAAGTTATTCTGCTACATGTCTTTGATAAAAAAAAACATTCAGTGTATATTTATTGGTTTGGGTAAAAGTTATAGCGTTTACAAACTATGGTGCCAAAAGTGAATTTTCCCATTTTCAAGCATCTCTGACTTTTCTGCGCACCTGTCAGGTTTCATGAGGGGCTAAAATTCCAGGATAGTACAAATACCCCCCAAATGACCCCATTTTGGAAAGAAGACATCCCAAAGTATTCAGTGAGAGGCATGGTGAGTTCATAGAAGATTTTATTTTTTGTCACAAGTTAGCGGAAAATGACACTTTGTGACAAAAAAAAAAAAAAAGTTTCCATTTCTTCTAACTTGCGACAAAAAAAAAATGAAATCTGCCACGAACTCACTATGCTCCTCTTTGAATACCTTGAAGTGTCTACTTTCCAAAATGGGGTAATTTGTGGGGTGTGTTCACTGTCCTGGCATTTTGGGGGGTGCCTAATTGTAAGCACCCCTGTAAAGCCTAAAGATGCTCATTGGACTTTGGGCTCCTTAGCGCAGTTAGGCTGCAAAAAAGTGCCACACATGTGGTATTGCCGTACTAGTATAATGTGTTTTGGGGTGTATTTTTACACATACCCATGCTGGGTGGGAGAAATATCTCCGTAAATGACAATTTTTTAATTTTTTTTACACACAATTGTCTATTTATAGAGATATTTCTCCCTCTCAGCATGGGTATGTGGAAAAATACACCCCAAAACACATTATACTACTTCTCCTGAGTACGGCGATACCACATGTGTGGCACTTTTTTGCACCCTAACTGCGCTAAGGGGCCCAAAGTCCAATGAGTACCTTTAGGATTTCACAGGTCATTTTGAGAAATTTGGTTTCAAGACTACTCCTCACGGTTTAGGGCCCCTAAAATGCCAGGACAGTATAGGAACCCCACAAATTACCCCATTTTAGAAATAAGACACCCCAAGGTATTCCGTTAGGAGTATGGTGAGTTCATAGAAGATTTTTTTTTTTGTCACTAGTTAGCGGAAATTGATTTTAATTGTTTTTTTTCACAAAGTGTCATTTTCCGCTAACAGAATACCTTGGGGTGTCTTCTTTCTAAAATGGGGTCACTTGTGGGGTTCCTATACTGCCCTGGCATTTTAGGGGCCCTAAACCGTGAGGAGTAGTCTTGAACCCAAATGTCTCAAAATGACCTGTGAAATCCTAAAGGTACTCATTGGACTTTGGGCCCCTTAGCACAGTTAGGCTGCAAAAAAGTGTCACACATGTGGTATCACCGTACTCAGAAGAAGTAGTATAATGTGTTTTGTGGTGTATTTTTACATATAACCATGCTGGGTGGGAGAAATATCTCTGTAAATGACACATTTTTGATTTTTTTTTAAACACAATTGTCCATTTACAGAGAGATTTCTCCCACCCAGCATGGGTATGTGTAAAAATACACCACAAAACACATTATACTACTTCTCCTGAGTACGGCAATACCACATGTGTGACACTTTTTTGCAGTCTAGGTGCGCTAAGGGGCCCAATGTCCTATTCACAGGTCATTTTGAGGCATTTGTTTTCTAGACTACTCCTCACGGTTTAGGGCCCCTAAAATGCCAGGGCAGTATAGGAACCCCACAAGTGACCCCATTTTAGTAAAAAGACACCCCAAGGTATTCCGTTAGGGGTATGGTGAGTTCATAGAAGATTTTATTTTTTGTCACAAGTTAGTGAAAAATGACACTTTGTGAAAAAAACAATAAAAATCCAATTTCCGCTAACTTTTGACAAAAAATAAAATCTTCTATGAACTCATCATACACCTAACAGAATACTTTGGGGTGTCTTCTTTCTAAAATGGGGTCACTTGTGGGGTTCCTATACTGCCCTGGCATTTTACGGGCCCAAAACTGTGAGTAGTCTGGAAACCAAATTTCTCAAAATGATTGTTCAGGGGTATAAGCATCTGCAAATTTTGATGACAGGTGGTCTATGAGGGGGCAAATTTTGTGGAACCGGTCATAAGCAGGGTGGCCTCTTAGATGACAGGATGTATTGGGCCTGATCTGATGGATAGGAGTGCTAGGGGGGGTGACAGGAGGTGATTGATGGGTGTCTCAGGGGGCTGTTAAAGGGGAAAATAGATGCAATCAATGCACTGGGGAGGTGATCGGAAGGGGGTCTGAGGGGGATCTGAGGGTTTGGCCGAGTGATCAGGAGCCCACACGTGGCAAATTAGGGCCTGATCTGATGGGTAGGTGTACTAGGGGGTGACAGGAGGTGATTTATGGGTGTCTCAAGGTGTGATTAGAGGGGGGAAATAGATGCAAGCAATGCACTGGCGAGGTGATCAGGGCTGGGCTCTGAGGGCGTTCTGAGGTGTGGGCGGGTGATTGGGTGCCCTAGGGGCAGATTAGGGTCTAATCTGATGGGTAACAGTGACAGGTGGTGATAGGGGGTGATTGATGGGTAATCAGTAGGTGTTTAGAGGAGAGAAGAGATGTAAACACTGCACTTGGGAGGTGATCTGATGTCGGACCTGCGGACGATCTATTGGTGTGGGTGGGTGATCAGATTGCCCGCAAGGGGCAGGTTAGGGGCTGATTGATGGGTGGCAGTGACAGGGGGTGATTGATGGGTGGCAGTGACAGGGGGTGATTGATGGGTGATTGACAGGTGATCAGTGGGTTATTACAGGGAATAACAGATCTAAATATTGCACTGGCGAATTGATAAGGGGGGGGTCTGAGGGCAATCTGAGCGTGTGGGCGGGTGATTGGGTGCCCGCAAGGGGCAGATTAGGGTCTAATCTGATGGGTAACAGTGACAGGTGGTGATAGGGGGTGATTGATGGGTGATTGATGGGTAATTAGTGTGTGTTTAGAGGAGAGAAGAGATGTAAACACTGCACTTGGGAGGTGATCTGATGTCGGACCTGCGGGCGATCTATTGGTGTGGGTGGGTGATCAGATTGCCCGCATGGGGCAGGTTAGGGGCTGATTGATGGGTGGCAGTGACAGGGGGTGATTGACGGGTGATTGACAGGTGATTGACAGGTGATTGACAGGTGATCAGGGGGGATAGATGCATACAGTACACGGGGGGGGGGGTTCTGGGGGGGTCTGGGGAGAATCTGAGGGGTGGGGTGATCAGGAGGGGGCAGTGGGCAGGGGGGGGGGGATAAAAAAAATAGCGTTGACAGATAGTGACAGGGAGTAATTGATGGGTGATTAGGGGGGTGACTGGGTGCAAACAGTGGTCTGGGGGGTGGGCAGGGGGGGTCTGAGGGGTGCTGTGGGTGATCAGGGGGCAGGGGGGGGGGGAAATCAGTGTGCTTGGGTGCAGACTAGGGTGGCTGCAGCCTGCCCTGGTGGTCCCTCGGACACTGGGACCACCAGGGCAGGAGGCAGCCAGAATAATAGGCTTTGTATACATTACAAAGCCTATTATACAATGTTTCAGCGGCGATCCGGGTGCTAGTAACCCGCCGGCGCTTCCGAACGGCCGGTGGGTTACAGCGAACGGTGGGCGGAGCCAGTCCCCGGCGGCGATCGCGTCACGAATGGCGCGATAGCCACTGTCTCAGCCACCCCCTGCCGATGGGCGTATCGCGGTCGTTTGGGCCCGGACTTTGCCGCCGCCCATCGGCTGGGGGCGGTCGGGAAGTGGTTAAGGCCAAAGTATTCACTTGCTCGTTGGCCTTGATACTAATCAGTACGCTAGTTCTTGGTCTTTATCCTAGTGAGATAGTTGTTTGAGAGCTACATTTCATATATTGCGTATCAGCCCGATATATATGTACTCCAGTCAGTTTAGAACTGTGTAATATATTTATATTGTAATTATAGTATTTATTGTATTTCTGTGTATGATCTGCCAAGTCCACCACTCTGATTAAAGTCTCATCCCTTTGTACCTCAGTCATCTGATACCCGTTATAGACGTCGGCTAGCTTAACGACTTTGTCTCTGTCTCATCCTTGTCTGTGCCTTGTATATCTGATCCAATGTGTATGACGTCTGCTTGAATATTGACCTAGCACCTCTCTATCCCTTGTACTGTAGTCATCTGATTACCTGTGTAACGATCTTAACCCGTTTTTGACCTAGCTCTACATTAGTCCTTCTGTACCGCGCATTTCTGACTTTTTGTGTATGGCCCGAGCTTCGACCTGACCTTGATTTATTGTATTTTCTGTGTGTACATTAGACCCAGCATTACATGCTCTTTATTACGTATAATATGGTTTGAACAATTGCTGAAAAAACATATTTTTCATATTAAAAACACTGGTAACCTTGGGGTGAGATACATGGACTTTTGTTGTAAGCTCCTCACAGAACTTTTCATCACTGTTGGCATGAGGTCTCCCCTGCACCCCTTGGCTTAGGTGTTATCATTGCCCTTGCACAATTGCATGTGTGCTTGTGCTCCAATGGCCCAATGTGTTCCCTAAGCCAATCTTTTCCTGGGTTTTTGTGAATGATCACTGTTACATCCAGTAACAGTAATCATTCTTGAAGAAACCTGAGAACCTTATGGACACAATATATATAAATGAACCCCCCCAGGGTTCATTTTATATATTTTACCCCTAATGTGCTTAGTTGCCTTAAAAGCAAACCAATGTTGGAAGAAAAAGAAGAAAGTTAGCTACTTACCTAAGTAGAGGAAAGCCTCTTGATGACCCTCCTTTATCCCACACATGCTGCTATCCTCTTCTTCACGGCTGCACTCCCATCCATGTACGAGCTTGGTCACACTGCACAGATGCAGGTGTGGCTTTAAAGCAACTTCACCAAGAACATGGCACTCTCCACTTGTTTTATTTAATAGTTAAAACTCTTTGGACCTGATCCAAGTAGTTTTTTCTTTTAAGCAAGAAAACAATCCGAATAATATTAATAGTATATTTTCTCCTGTTTTTCTGTAGTTTTCGATTTGCAGAGAACTTAAAACTTAAAATATTACACAGAAGATAAAAAATTACATCCTAGGAAAAAAATTGAATTGGATAGGGCATATTGTCTCTTTCCAGGGGGGAATCAACCTACTAAATGATGCATGAAACTGAAAGTGAACTTGTTAACTCAGATTATGAATAATATATATATATATATAGATATATATATAATGTATGCATTGCTTAGATTGTTCAGAGTCAGGGCCGGATTTACCATAAGGCACTGTAGGTACACGCTATGCGCCGCTAGCTTGTATGCGGCTGTTACCCGGCGAGATGGATGGACACCATGTGGAAGCTGCTACAGGACAGGTAATGTATAAATGCACACACTACATACATTTTTACATTTTGGGAGCAGCAGCGGGGCAGACGCGGCGGGCTCAGCCAATTCCCTGATGATTTCAAGCTTAAATCAGACTGGAATCGGCCTGTAGTGTATGGGCAGATTCGACCAAGAGACACATTTATCTCTAATCAGATTCAATTAGAGATACATTTCTCTTGATGAAATCTGCCCATAATCTTCTAATGTATGGCCACTTTTATATTTACATTTTTTTTACTGTCACCTATAAATTCCATTGCTGCTTTTATATTGTTTCTGTATTAATCAGTATGGGAGTTGTGGAATAGAATTAGTATTAGTGCTAAAGTAGGAAGTTTTGAATCAGGATGATAGCTTGTATTATCTAATTTAAAAGAAAAAGTGTAAGATTTCGGCCAATAAGCATTCTTCATACATTTAACCACTTGAAGACCGCAGTGTTAAACTCTGCTCCACCCCTCAAGCAGGAGATGCACGCGCGATCTCCTGCAGTAGCCAGCCCAGGACTTGACGCCAATTGGCGTTGGGCAGTCCTGGGGCTGCCGCCACGGTCACGCCCATTGGCGTGACGCAGTCGTTAGGTAGTTAAACATCATAAGGAGGTCGATTTTTTTTTATTGGAATTATAAATACATGTTATGAGAAGGTATTGACTACAGCAGGACAACAAAATGGTTCTTGCACATCTACGCAACACATCTACAACAAATGCTTTACAAGTGGCATAACCTGGACATGTGTATAAATACATGCAGCTGCTAGGATTGTGTCATTTCTGTGTCCTCTAGATTGTAAGCTTGCAAGGGCAGGGCTCTTTTGTGTCTTGAAATTTGTGATAATTTTTTTTCATCATGTTACTTTAGTCCAGGATCGCTCCCAAACTTCTGCAAGCAGTGTTTTACAAACACAGATATTTGGACCACCCGCATAGGGATTGTGAATTTAATTACAATTTCATTTATTTTTACTTCATTGGTATGAATGGAAAAATCATAATATCCAAAATTGGCATATTGTGCAACGCAGCGTGACCAAGCGTCCGTGTTGACGCGAAATGGCCGTCGCTAGGCCCACCGTCATCCCCACTCCCACCTCCAGCACCAGCAACCGGCACTACAGCACTTGAGGTACCCCTCTCTATGTGATGATGCAATGTAACCTCTATTTATTTCTAATGCTGCACAACTTGGAACAATAAATGTACCTAAGTTACTGACGGAAGGTGCCCGCTCCTTGTCTCTTTGCACCAATACAGATATTTGGACCACCCACATAGGGATTGTGAACTTAATTACAATTTCATTTATTTTTACTTCATTGGTATGAATGGAAAAATCATAATATCCAAAATTGGCATAACAATGTGAACAAAAAAAATATTTGGATGCAAAAAATTGCAAAACACAGAACAAAAAATATGGAAAAAAAAACATGGAAAAGTGTCCGAAAATTGTGGGGATAAGTGTTAAAGCACCTTAATGGACCTAAGACCGAAAGTGCTAATGGGTAAAATGGGTTGGTTGATTTAACAGTAAGAGGGTTGTTCTATTGTAGATTATTTTTCTACTTTTTCTACACATAACAGAACTTATGTGCATTTTCTGTTTTTACGAATTTACATTCAATGCACATCTAATGCTGGTCAATGTCATTGCATTCAACTGGTGTTGTGTGAATTTTCGCATCCAACTTTTCTGCAGATGAAAAACTGGCCTGTTCCACTAATTACATACAATTTCATGTAAACTTTATTGGTATGCAAGAAAAAGTTGAAGTGCGAGAAGTTTATTAACCACAAAGGAAAGATTTGGGTGCGAAGAAATGCAAATTTGGGGGAAATCAAGAAATCAAGAAGAGTGAAGGCAGCCAATAATAATAAAAAGATTTCCTGAATACTGGAAAATTTAGTTGCCGGTGAGACGCCTGATTTGCGATAGACCGACTCGCTGGAATTCGACCCTCCTTATGTTCTCCCGCCTGCTAAAACAGGAGAAAGCCGTCACCCAGTACCTCTACAACTCCAGTAGATGGACACAGTCTGTTGAGATGGGGATGTTCTGGCCCAACAACTGGACACTCATGCGAAATGCATGCAGGCTCATGCGGCCGTTGGAGGAGGTGACCAACCTGGTGAGTCGCAGTGAAGACACCATCAGTGACTTAATCCTGTACGCTTACTTCCTGGAACGTTCCGGGCGTAGAGTGATGGATCAAGCTGTGGAGGAGCGTGAACAGGAACAGTTATGGGAGGAAGCGTTGTGGGATCAATTCTCATCAGAACCAGATCTTTCCTCAACACCTGCGGCAGCACAGAGGGGGAGGAGGAGGAGGAGGAAGAGATCTCATGGTGATGTAGGACATGCGGACATTCTTTAGTCAAACGCCTCGCCTTAACCCTTCCGGATCCATCCTCTACCAACTCCTGGACCAGCAGGTAGCCGACTACCTGGCCTTAAGTGTGGAAGTAGACACTGTGAGCAGCGATAAACCCTTGGACTACTGGGTGCGCAGGCTTGATCTGTGGCCAGAGCTGTCCCAAATTGCCATCCAACTTCTGTCTTACCCTGCCTCAAGCGTCCTGACAGAAAGGACCTTCAGCGCAGCTGGAGGCATTGTCACTGAGAAGAGAAGTCGCCTAAGTCACAAAAGTGTTCAGTACCTCACCTTTATCAAAATGAATGAGGCATGGATCCTGGAGGGCTACTGCCCGCCCCAAGACTAGGTCAGTCCCACACACAGCATCTTTGCCTGCACGCCGTGTGACTGCCTGCCCCAAGACCAAGTCGCTCCCCACAGAGCACCTCTGCCCGCAGGCCGCTTGACTGCCTTCTCCGCCACCACCAACAGGGTCCAGGACTCCAGGTGCATTCCTGAATTTTTAAGGCCGCTGCTAGCAGCGGCCACTATACTAATTTTTCTGGTGCATGTACATGCCTGCCTAATTTTTCTGGCTGCACTGCAGCTGCAACAACAAAACAAAAGGCATGTGTGCCAATTCCCCTTTGTGACCATTACCTTGCCGCAGTGAAGGGGCTTGCGTATCACAATGAAGCAATGACCAACGGCTATATGAGTGTCTCGGGGGTGGCACACCCAAGATAATAAGGTCATTGCTTCATTGTGGACAGACAAAATTTGATCAGCTGGACAGTCACTGTTGTTCTATCATTGAGCTACCACAGCCCGGCGACCATATGGGCTTGAAAACCGCCACTGCCTGCACTCTTGCTATGGTGCGCACCAGTCCAGCACAGCCGTCACTACACAAACAGCTGTTTTCGGTGCGTTACACAGTGAGTTTGGTGTGTCAGTGTGAAGCAGTACTCTAATTACACTCACTGATTCATGTATACACATGCAAGATGTTTTAAAGCACTTTAGGCCTGCAATTTAGCATTCAATGTGATTTCTGCCCTTAAAACGCTGCTTTGCATCAAATCCAGATTTTTCCCGGGACTTTTGGCATGTATCCCACTCCGCCATGCACCCCTCCAGGTGTTAGACCCCTTGAAACATCTTTTCCATCATTTTGTGGCCAGCATAAGTGTTTCTAGTTTTCAAAGTTTGCCTCCCCATTGAAGTCTATTGCGGTTTTCGATAGTTCGCACGAAACAATCTTTTGCGGAAGTTCGCGAGCCCGGTTCGCGAACCGAAAATCGGAGGTTCGGGCCATCTCTAATGTTTAGTAAAAATGCAGTGCACTGGGGTAATTGTTGCATGGGGTACTATAGTCCTCTCAGGGCCATAGTTTGCAGTAGTGTTTGATTAATCACCTATTGCTATAGCAGAGTGCAAAGTGAATACTGTTTGGAATCCTGCATTAAATTAGTCATGTGTCCACTTAGCTTACTGTACCTTTGTTTAAGTGTTCCTACACTACTGAGCTGCAGAGAATAAGAGAAATGAAATGTCAGGACGTATTCAGTAAATCTGGAAACCATGCTTTCAATATCTTCATTTTACAGGTAATACTCAAAATAATTTAACTTTAGTACATGGCACACTGCTTTCCTTGATTTTCAGTCTGCTTTAAAGGACACCCAATGCGAAAATAAACAATGAAATAAACAATTGTATCTATTTTTCTTCTCCTAAAAATAACTTTTTAAGATATTCCAGTTTTATTTTATGTTTAAATCTACTTTTTACGTTTTAACTGTTTTATTTTTTATTGTTTTTGCTCAATGACACGTTAATTGAAGTATGCCAAAACTAAAATCTATGAACTACTGAACCTTTTTATCTCTTTCCTGCTCTCAGAAGCCATTTTCTGCTAGGAAAGTGTTTTATAGTTGGAATTTCGTATCAGTTAGGGTCACACTGTAGTCACTTCCTGTCTGAGTCAGGCCTGAGTCAGCCACTTACATACTTGATATTTAACTCTTTCAGGCAAAGAAAGAAAAAAGGAACACAGCATAGTTATTTGTGTGCTAAGCACTGTGCATACCCATGTCAACATGTCACCATCTCATCATGTCACATGTCACCTCAGGTATCCTTTAAAGGATACCAGAGCTGAATAAACCTGCGCAGGCGCTGGCCGGGCTACACGCGTCCTACAGCACCCGCCAATTGCCGGGAGTGCTCTGCACACGTGTATGACGTTACAACCTCATGTGTATGATGTCATACACATGCGCAGTGCACTCCTGGAAACAGATGCGCCATAGGACGCGCGCAGCCCGGCCAGTGCCTGTGCAGTAAAGCCCAACTCTGGTGACCCAGAAGCTGATCCCAGGGGGCTTTTAGGTAAGATACGAGATATATAAAGGAGAAAGGGGGGAGCGGTAGGCATCAGGACAGGTGACACTATATGCCTGCTTCCCCCGTTTCTCCAGGTTTATTCGGCTCTGGTATCCTTTAAATCAGAGTTCCCCAAGGTCCACCAACAGTACTTGTTTTCCAGGAAACCACAAACATGCACAGGTGAGGTAATTAGTGTCTCAGCAGAACTGATTACCTACCTCTGTGGATTTCCTCAAAACATGCACTGTTGGTGGGCCTTGAGGACAGGGTTGGGGAACACTGCTTTAACCCCTTTCTGTGTGTGAAGGTGCACACACACACACATAGGTACAAAGACACAAATACATTAACTCACATACAAACATGCATAAACACACACACGCGCACGCACGCACGCACGCACGCACGCACGCACGCACACACACACTTCTCCTGTTTATATAGTTTAGTTATAAAAGAGAAACTGCATATCTAAGCAAGTATAAAAAGATTGCCTATTATTAATGGTACTTTCATGTTCTTTCATGTAGATTTATCAACATATTTTAAATGCCAGTCAGAATAGAGAATAACTAGCAGAAATAAAAGACAGAAAGAACGGATGAAACGCTCTATTCATGGGAATTGATGTTTACTAGGATGATATGCAAAATTCCTTTTTTGACAATGGCAACTAAATTTAAGCAGCAAACAGATATGTAAATGTAATCATTCATGTAGCAAATGTTTCCCTCAGGTCCAGTTCTTTTTCTCATAATATTATAACCCAGTGGAAACCTTTCCTTTTGTTTATAGGAAAAACTCTCACAGGGGCACTGTCCTCTTCCAAGCCAGCATTACTCAACAATAAACTCCTGCCATATTTCATGCTTGTTCAGAAATGCTCTAGCTTGGTTTCTAGCAAGCAAATTCTCTTGAGAAATATATAGCTATAAAGCAAAATTTATCAAGTCTGAAGGCAAAAATATTATTATTATTATAACTGTAATAAACAACTTCATCACTATTATCATAATCTTGAATCTTATCATTAGTATTAATAGTTTTTATATAAATGAAGATTGGCACTTTTTTTTAGATATCATTTTTAAGGAACAAGTGTGGGCAAAAAGCTTATTGCCCACAACTCGCACCCATTCCATGCTACTTTAATATAATTTAAAACCTGTAATGTAAGTTCCACCTTAACTTCTATTTTTGCTGCCCTAAGTTAATAACCAGACACACAAGATACACACTGTGGGCTCCCTCTCTGTATGCATGGTAGCTCATATGCACTCTGGTACTTCAGCAGGGTGGATTAGAAAATGTAGCACTGATTTCAAAGCCTAAGTGGCTGATACTTTAGGGCACTGGCATCTTCTGTTGGTGAGAGTTTAGATAATGCAATGAGGTTTATACATAGGATGCTTTTAGATATATAAACCCCTCCTACCCCAGGTAAAAATGCAGGCTCCTCCCATCCACCACTGACCATTTTATTGAAAAAAAAAAGAAATGTAATTATGTCTTTACTTTGTCAACAAGAAATAAAAGAAGTAAAAAAACAAAAAACTTCAAGATAAGCATTGACTAAACATAGTGGTTCAGCAATGGTCTTGGTGATAATCTGCAAATTAAACAGACTGTGGATGTTTTCAAGTGATATTGAACCAATGGGCTGCTTATAACACTTTGACGCACCAACTTTACAGCTTAAATTATGACAAATGTTCTGCTATTTGATCAATTAGAGCTATTAAAACATGCCCACCAATAAATATCATTCTCAGCTACTAGACTTGGCATTTTCCTGAATTATAAAAAAATATGATAATGCAAAGTCCATATACCAGTTAAAACAACCATAGATTTTAGTTATGACAGTCCAGTGGTTTGGCTTGAACTGTGTACTGGCAAAGAGAGAAGATGAATTTTGAGCTTTGACAATTTGGGCACTGATACTTCCCTACCCTGGTTGTTTTCACAGTTCAGCTCAGCTCTCATTACTTTGGCAATAACTATAGTAATTATCAGAACTAAATGATCTATATATTGTTTGTTTGTTTTTCAGGAAAATTTAGGCTTTTTGTGGCTGATATTTGTTTTTAGTGATTACCTTATTTTCTATGCATTTTGAAAGGGAAATAAGTGAAAAAATACATAATTTATCCACTTTCACACATTATAGCTTTAATTTAAAAAGAATTGTACTTTAAACCCACACATGTTATTTGTATATCTCTCCTGTTTATTTAAACAGTCATGTTTTACTAATGCTAGATACACATGATGCAATTTTCTGAGATTTATTGCCAGATCAATTATTCCCAACAGGTCTGATCTGATTTCCGTTCGATTTTTCATAGAAGTGAATGGGAAATTGCTGTTAACCTCTATGGAAAATTGATTGGAAAATTGTTTGGAAATCAGATAGGACCTGTTTGGAAATAATCAATCAGACAATAAAGCTGTCAGAAAATTGTATCGTGTGTACCTAGCATAGCACATTGTATACCCTACTCAATTGCAATGCCTGGTACACATGATGAGATTTTCTGGCAGACTTACTGCCAGATCGATTATTTCCAACATGATTTTCTGATTGATTTTCAGTTTATTTCTCGAATTATTGATTGAATTTGGCCTGTCCACAATGAAGCAACAACCTTATTATCTTTGGTGTGCCACCCCCCGAGACACTCATATAGCCGGCGGTCATTGGTTCATTGTGATATGCAAGCCCCTACACCGCGGCAAGGTAATGATCATGAAGGGGAATTGGCACATGTACATACCTTTTGTTTTGTTGTTGCAGCTGCAGTGCAGCCAGAAAAATTAGGCAGGCATGTACACGCACCAAAAAAATATTATAGTGGCCGCTGCTAGCAGTGGCCTTAAAAATTCAAGAATCCACCTGGAGTCCTGGTGGACCCTGTTGGTGGTGGCGGAGAAGGCAGTCAAGCGGTCTGCAGGCAGAGATGCTTTGTGGGGCCGACTTAGTCTTGGGGCAGGCAGTCACACGGCATGCAGGCAGAGATGCTGTGTGTGGGGACTGACTTAGTCTTCGGGCAGGCCTGAGCGTGCTTGACAGACCAGGCATCCGTGGTCAGATGGACCCTTGACCCAACGCTGTGTGCCAGAGATGTCACCACTTGTCTTTCAACATCACGGTACAGTTTAGGTATCGCCTTTTTTGAGAAAAAATTGAGGCCTAGTATCTTCAACTGCGGTGTGTGGCTTTGCTTTTGTGTGCTGCTGTTCCTCAGGTGGTCATCCCATTGCAGTTTGTGCTTTGTAATCATGTGCCTTCGTAAGGAAGTTGTCCCTACGCGGGTCTTGGTCTTTCCACGGCTCAATTTTTGGTGGCAGAGAGTACAGATGGCATTGCTCTCATCTGAGGCAGACACACAAAACAATTTCCACACTGCTGAGCGCTGGGGTAATGGCACTTTGGTGGCGGCGGCTGACTGAGTGTTAAGTGGGGTGCGGGTGCCAGAATCAGAGCAGGAGGATGAAGATATGTCACGCTTCTGTGCGGAAGCTGAGAAAGATGAGGTGTTCTGTGTTAAATAGTCAACTACGTTCTGATAATATTTGGAGTTGATAGCACGTGCCTTCTTCTGAACACTGTACTTTGGTCGAGGGCCACACAAAATCATGACAGCGCGACCTCGAACAGACCTGCCAGGTGGCCTGCCTCTGGCTCTGCCTTTTGTTTTGTCCATATTGGGGGGATGAAGTGAAAGGTATGCACTGACTTGACTAATACAATGTACGGTTACACAGGTGCAGTGAACAGGTATGCAGTGACTGCTGGTACAACAATGTGCGGTTACACAGGTGCAGTAAACAGGTTGCAGTGACTGGTATTACAAATGTGCCTCTGCCTGTCACACACACACACAGGTACCCTGAACAGGTGCAATGACTGGTGGTATTAACAACGCATGCGCTCATGTAGGTATAGGTAGGTAGGTGCACAGAACAGTGAACAGGTGCAGTGATTGGGATTACAAATATGCAGCTGCCTGTCACACACACAGGTACTCTGAACAGGTACAATGACTGGTGGTATTAACAATGCGTGCGCTCACGTAGGTATAGGTAGGTAGGTGCACTGAACAGTGAACAGGTGCAGTGATTGGAATTACAAATATGCAGCTGCCTGTCACACACACATGGACTGCAATGACAGATACGATGACTGGTGGTATAAACAGTGCGTTCATTCATGTAGGTATAGGTAGGTAGGTGCACTGAACAGTGAACAGATGCAGTGATTATTACAAATGCGAAGCTGCCTGTCACACACACACACAGACTGCAATAACAGGTGCAATGACTGGTGGTGGTAACAATGCGTGTGCTCACGTAGGTATAGGTAGGAAGGTGCACTGAACAGTGAACAGGTGCACTGATTGGGATTACAAATGTGCAGCTGCCTGTCACACACACAGGTAGTCACTGAATGTGCTGGGCCTGGCAGTGGCAAAGTAGGAATTAAGGTGCCAAAGGCCAGCTGTGACTGACGGACAGGGCTGTATATAATGCAAGTGGGCCACACAAAAAAAAAAATAGATCACAAGAACAACATTAGCTCTCAAAAGAGCTGTTGAGGGGTGCTTTTTTAGCAATAAGAATCAGCAACGAGCAAGCTAACAAGCCTACAAGAGCCTAACTAAGCTTCCCCTATGTGAGTCTGCAGCAGCTCTCCCTTCTCTAATTACTGCAGGCACACGAGTGAGTGAAATGCCTGATGCTGCCTGCCTTTTATAAGGGGGGGGGGGGGTTAGGCTCCAGGAGGGAGTGTAGCCTGATTGGCTACAATTTGCCTGCTGACTGTGATGTAGAGGGTCAAAGTTGACCCTAATGATGCACTATGGGGGCGAACCGTACTTCCGCAAAAATTTGCGGCTCTCTGCGATCGCGAACCATGGAAGTTTGTCGGGAACCGTTTGCCGGTGAACAGTTCAGGACATCTCTACTCCTGCAATGCATTGCAGGACTTTTAGTTCCTTAACAGCTGGAGAGCCACGTTTGCATATCATTGGGCTAGATAAATGTTTTGAACAGTGCAAAAAAAAAAAATGTTCCCACAGACAAGGTCCCTGAAAAACAAATAAACCTAATTTCGTAAGGTTTTATAGAGTTCAAGAACAATGGAGAACTTAAGGGATCTGACAAACCTGACATAGTTTTATTAATTTGGTTTTAAAAGTTTATAACCCTAATCTGGGTGTTCATATACCATGTCAAGTATTGCTAACAGATTAGGCAAATAATGGTTGTACAAATACAAAGACATGTTTGTAATAAATCAAGGTGGCTGCCGGCACAGTTTGTTATTCGAAATATCCAGTTTGGAGAATATTTTAATATTCAGGCTCAGTGGGTTGGGTAAAGGAGTCTAAAGACACTTACAAGTTTACTATATTGTCTCTGTGAATCGCCCCTAAATATAGGCCCTCCCACTACTAACTAATCCCTAGTCATCTGCATTCATAAATGCCTTTTATAATTACATGCTGGGGAATTTGTCATACGGTCATTACTTACAGAGAGTCATGCTGTAACTATGACATGAAAGGAAGTTGTTAGAATATGAAAATAAAACCTGAATTCTCTAAGCTGATAGATAGCATTTAACCATCACTTGCCTTATTGCTGCCATGGTTATTGGAGCACTAGACAAGCGACAATGTACAATTAGAAGTGCAAGCTATCACACTTATAGAACCTTGACCAGCTGCTGCAGCTACAGAAGACTCCTTTGAGATGAATAGGGAATAGTGAATGCATGTGCACAATTCCCTATACACTTACTTCATGTCACTTTGGGCATCATTGTTGTTATAACTTTGTTCATGGAAGCTCTGATGTTGTACATTTGGCCAAATGATAATTGCAGCAGAATGTATTTGAATGTAGTATAATTATATTGCCTATTATTTGACAAATCCATTTTCAAGCACAATACACTGAAGTGATGATAGGGGGATAGTATATAAAAAGTTTTGGGGGGAAATATTGAGGTAAAACTCACTTTACTTTTTGCCCTTTTAACCACTTGCCGACCGCACGCTTATACCGTGCGTCGGCAAAGTGGCAGCTGCAGGACCAGCGACGCAGTACTGCGTCGCCAGCTGCAGGCTGATTAATCAGGAAGCAGCCGCTCGTGCGAGCGGCTGCTTCCTGTCAAATCACTGTAGAAGAATGTGTCAGCACACCGCTTTTCTTATTAAATCAAGCTCTTTTTTAATGAGCCATGCATAATATAAAGTGCAAAACCGACAATTGTTTCGGGGGCCTCGCAGGGTCCCCCTTCTTCAAGTAACTACGCCTTGAAGAAGGGGGACCCTGCGAGGCCCCCGAAACAATTGTCGGTTTTGCACTTTATATTATGCATGGCTCATTAAAAAAGAGCTTGATTTAATAAGAAAAGCGGTGTGCTGACACATTCTTCTACAGTTCTACTTGTGACATTTGCCTATGTCTTTGTGTCAAGCACCCGACTACAACAGTGATGGTGTGCCCTTCGGAACCCCCCTTTTTTCTCCTGTCAAATCACGGCGGGGGGCTCCGTGAATAGCCTGCGGGCCGCCGATGGCGGCTCGCAAGCTAAATGTAAACACAAGCGGAAATAATCCGCTTTGTTTACATTTGTACGGCGCTGCTGCGCAGCAGCGCCGTAAAGCAGATCGGCGATCCCCGGCCAATCAGCGGCCGGGGATCGCCGCCATGTGACAGAAGACAGCCTGTCACTGGCTGCACAGGACGGATAGCGTCCTGTGCAGCCCAGATCTCCCGGGGGAGCAGGTAGGAGAGGGAGGGGGGAGAATGTCGCCGCGGGGGGGGGGCTTTGAGGTGCCCCCCCCGCAAAATGCCTGCAAGTAGGAGCGATCAGACCCCCCCTGCACATCATCCCCATAGGGGGGAAAAAAGGGGGGCGATCTGATCGCTCTGTGTGGCCACGGATCTGTGCTGGGGGCTGCAGAGCCCACCCAGCACAGATCCAAACAAACAGCGCTGGTCCTTAAGGGGGGGTAAAGGGTGGGTCCTCAAGTGGTTAATATCCTCACCAGATCCCCTTTACCCAACACAGACCTTAATCCCTTTTTCAGCATTACAACTCCACCGTAACCACCATTCCACAGTAGCACTTAATATAACTATGATCCCCATGTGCTGAGAATGGGTTAACGGTTTTTATACATTCTACATGAATTTATTAGGAACTTAAAGGTGGCCATACACTCGATGTTCTCATTTGATTCCCTGCAGGTTCGATTCATCTGATGGAAATCGGTTACCTAAAATGTCAGATCGATTATTTTTGTTCTATTATGTCTAAAAATTGATCACAAGTATCGATCAGACAGATTAGAGAATTTTAAACAATCGGGAGCGGGGCAAGAGAATTGGCAGATCGACGGCCTGTAGCATTGCACTGCATCAAAGTTGCAGTGCAACTCTACAGTTCGATCGATTTTTAATTTCAATTCTCTGCTGGCATCTATTGGAAATTGATGTGCAATGTAAGGTAGGACTCTGAGTCAATTCTTTTCAGAAAGGAATCAATCATTTTGAAACATTGGATGGAAATCTATGCGTATATGGACAGACAAAGAGTCATTTGGAGCATCTTATAAATCCTGTAAACGTTACTGGCAAAAGCAGACAAACAGTACAGTTTAATGAGTACACAACTATATTTTCAATGGTTTAAAAATAAAGACATTGCAAAATAATGAAAATAACAGATGAGTTTAGCTTTTCTGAATCTTTCTCAATAAACAAAGCTATATTTGGCGTGACATTGTGTTTGATCTACCACTGTTCATTATCTTCTTCAAAAAGAAAATAACAGATGGCAGTGACATGCTGGCAATGTATAAATATATTTATTACATTTAAATATATTTATAGAATTGCAAAATCTTTCCAATGCTTATTCTCTGAATAGAGTCCTTTAAAAAAATGTAAATGTACATTATGCTGTTTAATTGTTTCTGTTATCCAGTTGAACTGATTAATTAGGGTCAGGTGGTATTACACAGTAAAACTGTGTCTTAACTTGTTGATACCGTTGATGTACGAAACATATTAAATAGGTTCATAAATACAGCTGCTTATTAAGCAGGGTTATAAGGTTTTCATTTGTGTATTTAAAACCACATCTGAACATTGTAGTCATATTTACTAGGGAGCTATGTAGTGGAGATCTTTTTTTGTTGTTTTTCATAAAGCAGAACATATAAATTGTTATATTATAAATGTATAAGCTTAAATCTGGTATAAAAAAAATGAAAATGTATTAGGATGTCATGTAAAATAATGCAAGAACAACACTGTGATCTGAAATAAAATAAATAAATATTTTGGATTATTATTGAATGCCACCCCGAGGAGTGGCTTTCCCTCCAACAGCATCTGCACCATGACTGGAAGAACAAATCATGTGTCAGGGCGAGGCTGCAGTATGGGGATACTGATTGTTTCTGCACCAACACACTCAGGAATATGTGCAGGAGGAATGCCATTTACCACCTTTTCTCATCATTGTTTAATGAGAAAGTGGTAGTTTCTCAGTCATCTCTGAATGATTGATGGAGGAATTTGCTCCCAATTGTCAGAAAATCATATTGTTGTCATTTTATTATTCACTGAACAGGAATGGAATTTGGATAGTGTTTAAGCTTTACAGTGAACCTGAACCAGGTAAAAAACACATACTACCTGATCTAGGGGGCTGGCCAGATCAGGTAGTGTCCATTACCACTGCTCCTCGCCGCTTCTATCTCCAGTTTTCATTCAGTCTCATTTTGAAAAACAAATGGCCATGACCCCGGAGTCACAACACTGTAGCTCTTTGCTTCTCATCACAGAGCAGAGAGGCAGGTGAGAAGTGCAGAGAGGTGAGAAAAGGGCGGGATAAAGGTGGGGAGAGGTGCATAGAGATGACCGAGAGGCAAGGAAGGAGTGTTTTGCAGCAGTGCCTCTCCTGTAAGGGACAAGATGTTGTTGGCAATTTCTGAGAGGGGTGGAAGTGAAGGAATGGGGGGGGGGGGGGAGTGTGACACCAGAAGCATGTCATTAAGAAAAGAACATGCCTCTGTTACCAACCCTATGAAAAACTTTGTAGTGCAAAACCAGAAAAACAAAAATTGGAAGGTTTTCAGGCCAGTGAGAGTATTTCAAGTATAAATAAACCTTAACATTTAATACAAATATCAGAAAAGTCAGGTATACAAGCATCAATAAAACATCAATCCCATGACCAAACAGATTTTATGCTCGTTTTGTAGGAAAACAGCTACTTCTTTAGAGGCATAGAATTGCAAGTGTATGTTCATGACGATGGGCAGGGCTGCCTTTAGGGCATCACAGGGGGACTGCTGTATGGGACCCGAGTGAATCTGGGGCCTGGCGAACAGTGCCACAAATGGGCCCCAGTTGCAGTCTGTGTCTGTCCCTGTCTGTCCTTCTAGCGGCAAATTAATTTGATAAGAGGTGATGGGAGACTCATCCAGGACTTACCTTAGTAAGTTAGTGATTAAAGTAAACCTGAGACAAATAGGAAAAAGGGTTTTTACTTACCTGGGGCTCCTTCCAGCTCCCTGTAGTGCATCAGCTGCCTCGATATCCTTCCGGTCCTAACAATGACTGACGTTCATTATGCACCTCTTTCCAAGATGTCTAGGCAATTTAAACTTCACTGGTTAGAGTACGAACTATAAATCCTTAGCTTTATGATTTATTTATATATCTTCTTATGAGCCATTGTTTCAGTGTGAAGGTGGAATTCTAGTGCTTAAAAATCATTAGGGTGAGCATGACCTATGGTAATTAAATTAAAAATTCTGTCTTTACATTAAGTTAGTCACTAAACTGATCCCTTTTATATATCCAGTAACTATTTTTGGACAATTTCCTATGGCATCTTCAGAGATCTCTAAATATCTTAAGTGGGAATATTATAATAGTTATCACACAGAAACTGAATATGCATCTGTATATTGCAATCTATACACATGAATTGCCTTATGTAGGTATACTGCATTGATGACAATATTATATTTCCTTTGTACTATAGTTCTGATCAGTGGTGCTCAGCAGAGCTCGAATATTCGAGTAGCTCGAATATTCGAGCTCTTTTTCAGCTATTCGAGCTCGGTATTCGAGCTCCGAATAGCTGCAGGTATTCGAATGGGCTATTCGAGTAAACTCGAATAGCTTATTCACTATTCGCGCTATTCGAGCAAACAGCGCTATTCGAGCTAGAATACCGAGCTCGAATAGCGTCATAGCCCAGATTGATGCCCTTAGAGCCAATCAGAGGGCTCCCAGGCCCTCTGACGGCAGCCAATCACTGAGGGGGACCCTGGCCAGCCCCTACCCTATAAATAGCGGCCGCCATGTTCGGTTTTTCCGTCCTTGCCTGACTTTGTACAGAGAGAGATCTGCTCCTTTGTGCTTTGGCTTAGCAAGAGCTTTATTGTGGTCAATCACCTAGCGTTTTTGCTCACATACACCTCCTATATACACCTATATTGTTGTTAGTTAGATAGACATTGTATTTTAGTTAGTAGCTTTTGTGTTACATAGAGAGAGACAGCTGCTGCAGGCTTACAGCTTTAGGCCTCAGGGCCTGCCTGTGTGGGCAGCTGTTCTCTCCTGTCCTCTGTTTATTTCTCATCTATACCAGTATTTCTGCTGTCCTTTACTACTGATTGATTGTATTTTGTATTGTAGTTATATACTGTAACTGTACTAGGACACTCACTGTCACTGTTCATAGGCTAGCTCCTGCGTGTGCATGCACTCACTGTCTGTGTACACACACTCTATTTCCTTCTGATTACTACTTATTATTGTAACTGCTAGTTGTACTTCCTGACTGTTACTACTTACTTACTGTACTAGGGACACTCACTCAGTCACTGTTCATAGGCTAGCTCCTGCGCGTGTTTGCGCGTGCGTGCACTCACTGTCTGTAGTGTACACACACTCTATTTCCTTGTGATTACTACTGATTATTGTAACTGCTAGTTGTACTTCCTGACTGTTACTACTTACTTACTGTACTAGGGACACTCACTCAGTCACTGTTCATAGGCTAACTCCTGCGCGTGTTTGCGCGTGCGTGCACTCACTGTCTGTAGTGTACACACACTCTATTTCCTTGTGATTACTACTTATTATTGTAACTTCTAGTTGTACTTCCTGTTACTACTTACTTACTGTACTAGGGACACTCACTCAGTCTCTGTTCATAGGCTAGCTCCTGCGCGTGTTTGCGCGTGCGTGCACTCACTGTCTGTAGTGTACACACACTCTATTTCCTTGTGATTACTACTGATTATTGTAACTTCTAGTTGTACTTCCTGACTGTTACTACTTACTTACTGTACTAGGGACACTCACTCAGTCACTGTTCATAGGCTAGCTCCTGCGCGTGTTTGCGCGTGCGTGCACTCACTGTCTGTAGTGTACACACACTCTATTTCCTTGTGATTACTACTGATTATTGTAACTGCTAGTTGTACTTCCTGACTGTTACTACTTACTTACTGTACTAGACACTCACTCAGTCACCTCGCCCACCAACCCACTCCATTAAAGTACCCCACTTTTCACCCGCCCTTTTAAAAAACTTTTGTGTTTACGCCCAAAACATCGAAGATGTCTGGAAGTGGCAGCCAGCACGGTTTGGGCAAGGGGAAGGGCAGCAAGGGAATCAGGAGGAGAGGGAGCAGCATAGTGGCAAGCCGCGGGCGCGGCCGCGCCACCATGCACAGTTCCGCAGCGTCAGTGGCTAACATTCCTCCTATAGCCACTGGCCGTGGACGCATTGGGCGCCGCCCAGCAGGAGCATCTGCAACTCACGCTGCAGAGACACAGCAGCAGCAGCGTGTAGCACCTGCTCCGATTTTCCTCCAGCTGGGTCGGAAACGTCCCATTGAGGAAAAGGATGCAGACACTGTGGTGCAACTGATGACGGAGGATGAGCAGCCCGCCATCAGCTCTGCATCCGAGGCCTCCACCCTCACCACCACCACCCCTGTTCGCAGCAGCCGCCCAGCAGGGCCTGGGGAGGAGGCCAGTTCACCGTCAGTCGCCGACCTGTCACTCAGCAGTCTTTTTACCCCAGGCACCATCAGGGTATTGTCTGCTGTTGTTGGCGATTTTGAGGAGGAGATGCTGATGGGCACTTTGGGGGAGGAGGGATTGGACAGCAAGACTGTGGCGACAGTCAAGCAGCCCATCCATGCATCAGGAGAGGAGTTTGGGGGGTCATCATCCCAGCAGGACATGTTTCAGGAGGGGGAGGATGATAATGACACGGTGACAGACAGAGACTGGGTGCCACCAGCTCCAGGGGATGTCGTCATCAGCAGCTCTGAGGAGGAGGAGGAGGATGCCCTTGTGGGCCTTGCAAGGAGGTGCATCATTGCAAGCATTGGCAGCAGTAGGCAGGTCCCACAGCCTGCTGGTGTCTCAGGCTCAGCAGCAGCAGCAGCAGCAGCATCTGCCAGTACCACCACCAGCCGCACCCAAGCCCCCCCCCCCAACCACTACAGGGAGACAGGCAGCAGCGGTTCCATGCCGTAGGGGGTTGTTTTTGTCACCAATCTGGCGATTTTTCACCATGCCCACAGTGTACAGCAAGTACGCCACTTGCAACCACTGTCAGCGGAAGTTGAGCAGAGGTGCAGACCCCTTAAAGTTCAGCACCAGCTCGCTCATCAACCACCTTGCTGCGAAACATTTCCACCAGCATGAGGAGTTCCAGAGGCTGAAGGCATCTGGTGCTGGCAGTGGCACCACACCCATCACTGCACAGCCTTCAGCAGCAGCAGCAGCAGCAACAGCAGCCACCCGCCCTCCTGCTCCTCCAGCAGCACCAGCAGGAGTGCGGAAACGCACTGCTCCTCCCCCCTCTGCAACTCCTGCCGCCGACACTGAGGCCTGTTCTGGCAGCCAGTCCTCAGTGGCCTCCTCTGCTGTGTCCGCTGATTCCCGTGCCAGCAAAAGGCCACGCCAGAGCCTTTTGAGCGAGTCCTTCCAGGGGGTGGTTAGGGCTCTGCCTCCCAGCAGCCGTCGCGTGCGGCAGCTGAACGGCTTGCTGGCACGGGCCATGTGCTCCCAACTCCTGCCGTACACGCTCGTGCAGGAGGGGAGCGACATGCGTGCGCTGCTTGCTTGTGCAGCCCCAGACTGGCAGCTCCCCAGCAGACACTTCTTCGCCCGCAAGGCCATTCCTGCACTGCACCGCTTTGTGATGGCCAATGTGGAGCGAGGGCTGGAGCACGCGGTTGGTGAAAGGGTCCACGTCACCATGGACTCCTGGAGCAGCCGCTTCGGGACAGGCCGCTACCTGTCCTTCACTGTCCACTGGGTCAGCTTGGTGGAAGGGGGTCAGGATGGGAGAGCAGCAGCGGGCACAGCAGCAGCAGCAACACAGTGGGTGGTGCCACCCCGCAGGGTCAGGGGAACTGCAGCAGGTTCCTCCGATCCTCTGCCATCCTCCGGCACACCTGGCCAAACTCCCCGCCTCAGCAGCAGCGTGAAGGCCCGCCACTGCCAAGCGCTGCTGCACTTGGTCAGCCTTGGGAAGACCAAGCTGAAGGCAACCCATGTGTTGGCCAAACTCCAGGAGCAGGAGAGGATTTGGCTGACCCCCAGAGGCCTCAGAGTCGGAGAGGTGGTGGCCGACAATGGGGCCAATCTGGTTGCCGCAATAGACAGGGGAAACCTGACCCACATCCCCTGTCTTGCCCACGTGCTGAACCTGGTGGTGCAGAAGTTCTTGCGCACCTACCAGGGGATGGGCGAACTGCTGGAAACGGAGCTGGAGCTGCCACACCATCGGCTGATCCTTGACGTTCCGACTCGCTGGAACTCCACCCTGGCGATGTTGGAGCGTCTGGTTTAACAGAAGCACGCTGTCAACCAGTACCTTGCCCTGGCCACTGTTTCCGCCGCTCAGAGAAGGGACAAGACCAGCAACATCCCGTCTATCGTCCCCGATGATGACTGGAGGCACATGCAGCAGGTGTGCTTAGTGCTGGCTCCCTTTCTGCAGGCCACTAACATGGTGATCAGGGACCATGCTATGGTCTGCGAGTGGGTGCCCCTGGTTTGTCTGCTGAACAGGGCCCTCGATGCTTTGCTGGAACAGGGAGTGGCAGCCTTGGACCAGCAGGAGTGGCAAGC
Source organism: Hyperolius riggenbachi (assembly GCF_040937935.1). Lineage (NCBI taxonomy): Eukaryota > Metazoa > Chordata > Amphibia > Anura > Hyperoliidae > Hyperolius > Hyperolius riggenbachi. The sequence goes on from NC_090646.1 coordinate 436,538,142, forward strand.
AGCTGCACAGTCCACCTCTGAGGGGGAGGAGGAGGAGGACTTGGTGGAGGTCCCTGACCTTGCTGCTGATGAGGGGGATCAGCACAGCGCAGCTGAGTTGGTGCGGGGGTGGAGAGAGGATGAGGCGGCAGAGGAGGAGGATGAGGACAGCAGCACTGCCATCGATGTGCCAGCACACGTGGCCCGCCTCTTCCCAATGGCAGTGCACATGCTGGCATGCCTGCGCAGGGACCCCAGAGTGATACAGATGAAGCAGAGGGAGGAGATCTGGATCAGCATGATGTTGGACCCACGCCTCAAGGGGAAGTTGAGCCAGTTCCTGCCACCTACAGGAGGAGACCCAGCGCAACAAATAAGGAGCTTGCAGCAGGCCCTTGTTGAGCGCTTGGAGGAAGCCTTCCCCCAGCCTTCCACCCCCACTGTCCAGCCAGCACAGAGGCAGCAGCAGGTGCCTGCATCCAGCAGCAAGCGCCCCACAGACCTGCTGTCTCTCAGCAACGAGCTCTACAGGACTGTAGAGGTTCCGGCAGCAGTGACTAGAGAGGAGGTGCATGCAGCAGCATCCTCCTCCGATCACAGCCAGCGCCTGACCCGAATGGTGGCTGACTACATGGGGTCCTACAGCGGGCTTGACAGCGATGCCCCTGTTGATCCCATGGAGTATTGGGTCAAGCGCCTGGAGATCTGGAGCGAGCTGGCGCAGTACGCCCTGGAAGTGCTGTCCTGTCCCCCTTCCAGCGTGCTGTCCGAGCGCTGCTTCAGTGCAGCTGGTGGCGTGGTCACCGAGAAACGCTCACGTCTGTCTCACAAGTCTGTGAACAGACTGACGTTTCTCAAGATGAACCAGGCGTGGGTGGAAGGCGAGTTCCTGGCCCCTGTTGTCGGCGAGAGGGGGACATGAACTGATGAACCATCGTTAATGTGCCTTACCACCCTTTACCACCTCCTGGCTCCTGCTCACTAAGCCAGCCTGGTTCACTTTGACTATTACGTCGCCTGCAGCCACACATTTTACACCTACAGTGGGCTGCTGTGTACTGCCCTTCTGCTGTCTGTCTGTGTTTCCCACTGTCAGGGTACACAGATTTACCTTCTGCTGCCACTCTGCCACCAGCTATTACGTCAAACAATAGCTATATATCTGTGTAATTTGTTTTACAAACAAAACCAAAAAACCATAAAAAAAAAAGGTTTAATTTTTCTGAGGTGCCCGGGTTGAAAACTGTGTTGTCCCAGTTGTGTATTGGACACAATGTGGGCTGCACGACCGCTGTCTGGGACCTCCTGTTGTGTTTATTTACGCCCTGGTATCACCGCTAGGTACCAGGGCTATTATGTCACGCTGCCTGCCTGCTGCCACACTCACAATACTCCTCCATTCCTCCTGCTGCTGCTGCTGTCTGTCTGTGTTTCCCACTGCCAGGGTACACAGAATTACCTTCTGCTGCCACTCTGCCACCAGCTATTACGTCAAACAATAGCTGCTCACATAATTACTCCTCCATTCCTCCTCCTGCTGCTGCTGTCTGTCTGTGTTTCCCAACGCCAGGGTACACAGATTTACCTTCTGCTGCCACTATGCCACCAGCTATTACGTCAAACAATAGCTATATATCTGTGTAATTTGTTTTACAAACAAAACCAAAAAAACATAAAAAAAAGGTTTAATTTTTCTGAGGTGCCAGGGCTATTATGTCACGCTGCCTGCCTCATTGACTGCCTGCTGCCACACACTCATCCTCCTCCTCCTGCTGCTGAATTTACCTACTGCTGTCTGTGTGTTTCCACTGCCAGGGAGCACATACAATGGCGCTTCCAACATGCGTGCGCCACCAGCTATTTGTTACTCTCAAAAATAGCTGCATTTCTTTAAAAAAACAAAAAAATTATATATACTTTTTATTAATACTGTGTGATATTATTTTTAGAGGTGTCCGGGTTGAAAACTGTGTTGTCCCAGTTGTGTATTGGACATGATGTGGGCTTCACGACCGCTGTCTGGAACCTCATGCTGTGTATTTACGGCCTGGTACCACCGCTAGGTACCACACAGCCTATTATGTCTCGCTGCCTGCCTCATTGACTGCCTGCTGCCACACAATCCTCCTGCTGCTGCTGCTGCTGAATTTACCTCCTGCTGTCTGTGTGTTTCCACTGCCAGGTAGCACATACAATGGCGCTTCCAACATGCGTGCGCCACCAGCTATTTATTACGCTCAAAAATAGCTGCATTTCTTTAAAAAAAAAAATATAAAAGAGAAATAAGTGAAGAAGAAGAAGACGATAAAGAAAAGAAAGGAGAAGAAGTAGAAGAAGAAGAAGAAGAAGAAGAAGAAGAAGAAGAAGAAGGAGAAGAAGATGAAGAAGAAGAAGATGAAGAAGATGAAGAAGAAGAAGATGAAGAAGATGAAGAAGATGAAGAAGAAGAAGAAGATGAAGAAGATGAAGAAGAAGATGAAGAAGAAAAAGAAGATGAAGATGATGAAGAAGAAGAAGATGAAGAAGATGAAGAAGATGAAGAAGAAGATGAAGAAGAAGATGAAGAAGAAGATGATGATGAAGAAGATGAAGAAGATGAAGAAGAAGAAGAAGAAGAAGACAATATAGAAGAAGAAGAAGAAGAAGATATAGAAGAAGATATAGAAGAAGAAGATATAGAAGATGAAGATATAGAAGAAGAAGAAGAAGATATAAAAGATAAAAAAGAAGAAGAAGAAGAAGTATATACAGTACTGAACAAAATTCTGGACACAACTTCTCTTTCTGCATTTTTTTTTTTTAAAGGAACATCCCCACATAATCACTTGCTGTTGTTACTTGGAAAAAAAGATGTTTCTTGCATCATTCACCCTCAAAACTGTTATAAACTGTTCTAATCACCTTGCTTCGACACCATCGTCTCACAGACTGTGAGATCACTTGACTCTCCACACCGCGAACAGGATATAGACTTTCTCAGGCTTCTTCAATGTTTACGTTATTTATTCAGGAAACAGGAATACAGATAGATACATTCATCTCCTGGCAAAGCAGACTTCCATGTTGCGTTACAGCTGCTTGAGTATCTTCCTACTGAAGATACCCAGGTCTTCTTGTATCTACTCTATGTTACATCTAGACTACCTATGTACAGCATACATTATATCAGATTACAGAAAGGAATAACATGCTTAGAAGTCGTCCCAGTCAGTATTGCGAGCTAGTGCGGAAGGAAGAAGCAGAAGTGAGTTCTCCATCGCTCGCTCCAGATTTAATACCGGCTAGGAAAGAGTTAAATATGACATCATCTTCGCCACCCCCTATATCAGTCTATTGGTGGACCCACTCGTGGTGTCATCATACCCGCCTACTCGATTAATAATCAATGAGACATTTGACATACATGCAGGAACGTGGATATTTACAAAACATGGCTCATGTTTATTGTTCCATGTCCAGGTCAGGGAGACCTGCGGCCTTGTTCAGAACAGCTTCTTGGTATGTTCTAGTTCTGCTGACAGAACTGCAGATTTTCTCTCTTCAGAGAAAATCCCCTTAAAGGACAGGTCTGCTCATCAAGCCTTTTGGACTAACTCAGTCCAAATAACTGAGGCCTACTTAAATTATAACAATCCCCCCTAAAAAGGCTTGATCCGCAGATCCCCACTTCTGAACCTAACCCGTACCTGGTTTCTTTTCTTTAGATTTCACTTTTCGATGTTCGTGCTCACACAACTTCTCTGCTCTAGGCTGTTACCCCTGGAAGAGAGAGAGAGCAAGACCTCTTGGAGTCTTGGTCTTCCTGTAACCAGGCTCTCTGGGGAGGCCCTACTTCTAAGTCCCTCAATACCACATGCTCAGCATTTGCGTCACTTGCGTATCACTCACAAACTTGCATGACCACAGAAAAGTGAAACTCGTTTGTTTGTTACTCGATGGAGCAGTGCCAGGTGCCTTCTAAAAGAGCGCCTTTATACAATCAGCTTCATCACAGGTACTACTAAACCTATACCCGTAACCCTGTAGATCCCTTAATTTAAACTATTGGTTCAGTAGATTGTTTATGAGGCACCAATCTCTGGACCAGGTTAATTTATTTTACGTAATTTTAACCCGCAACCTCACCTGGACCATGATGCCTAAAGTTGTCATCCCCATCCAGATGACCAGTGGGTGTAGAAAGAACTTTGGAACTGCAGATGCCCCGTCCGAGTGTCCCTGGAACATCACCGGAACCTTTGTCCACCAGAGCAGACTGGAACTCACCTGCTCATTTTTGTGTTCTACCTCGTGAAGATCACCTGTATCATGGTGAAATCTTACCTCTAACTTAGTGTACTGTTTGTTTAACCTTTGTAACAAAATGTGGTCGTCTTGGATCAACATCTGTTCCCCTTTGTCCCATGTCATGTTCTCTTTCAGGACGGGAACTACCCGTGAAACTTTGCACTTTAGAGTTCTCTTAACAATTTGAGAACCAACGTCATCCAACCTGGATGACTGGATCCATATGGGATCTCCGCTCCCACAATATGTTCCCCTTGGAAACTCCCCCTTATCAGAACAATTATGAGAATATACCTTGAATGTATCATTAGAACTTATGTTAAAAAACCAAACCTTTCCTTCAGCCACCGGAACTATCGGTTGGGCTTCAGGGTGGATCTTTTGAATGGTAGCCTCGCATTCTGCGTTATTGAGCCTGCAGGCTTCTTCACTAAATTTGACTTGCCCCGGCCAACGCAGGTACTTCTGCAAGAATTGCCCGCATGAGGACAACTCTACTTGCTTCACCTCCCCGTCTAGCACCAAAAAAGGTTGACCTCTCAGGTCCTGGTGTAAGACCCGGGTTGAGGTGGGAACTAAGGAAGTGGCGGTGCCTAAAGGAATGTTGCACCGTTTCCATTTGTTCACCCAAACATCTCGAAGCTGCCATGCAAAAGATCCTTCTCCAGAAAAATTAATATACCTCCCCTTGTCCAATCTCTCGCTGACAAAATATGTCCCCAGCTGTCCTGATTGGACCTCTTCCCCCCTTATCTCCTGAGGCACACTATGTACCTGAGGTCAGGAAGATTGTACTCTCTGCAATCGTTCGATTAAGAGTACCTCTTCACTTACCCAACTATCATGAGGATAAGCTGTTGCATATGGACTGTGTAATATCGTCCCCTGTTGTGACCCGTGTGGTGTGAATGGGGTTCCCTGTGTGGGCTTTCCCTCCCCCGGGACCGCTCTCCCCACCCTCTTTGTCACCTGGAAATGTGGCTTGATCTCGATTTTTACTTCTTGTTTCGAGAACCACCCACCCTTGGCTTTCCAGCCTTTACGTGTGTATAGTTGTTTCAGAGGCACTCTCTGTTGGTAGCTCCAGAGTGTGATGTTGTCCCCTGCGTCTCTCTGGTAAGAGAATTGACGCCTCCTGCTCGTTCCTCTCCAATCTGGAACCATCTCACTCTGCATAACCAAGACAAGGTACCCCCGAATCACACACTCCACCTTTTGCATGTACCCATTGTACTGCAATGTACCTTTTAACAAACCTTTGGATCGGTGCATTGATTCTGGGAGTGTGGCATTCAATAGCAGATTTACACTGCCATTAAATTCCCACTGCCCGCACACTTGACCCTTCAGACCTTTCACCCACCTTGTGCCATGAAATTTGCTTTCTCCTGGCACAAGTGCTCTTTTCCTCCGTCCCTGCATGGTCCATCTGTGCCAAGCGGAGGGAGGTGTGAAAGGATTAGTACCTTTGTCACCAAACATTAACATGCTTGGGCCTTGCATTCTCATTAACCCCTTATTATACATGAGAATGTCCTCTCTTCGTTCTCCTAGGACGGAATGGCAACCTAGGATCACCATCAGCATGGTACTCTTCCTTCTAAAAGCACCACCTTGGGAAAGAAAAACCTTAGCACTTTGCATTGTGCTTTGCTCAGACAGTTTTGTTAGTCTCTTTCCGATCTCCGAAATCTCGTGTTTTAGTCTCTTTCCAATTTCAGGAATCTCGTGTTTTAGTCTCTTTCCGATTTCAGGAATCTCGTGTTCCTCCAAGCTTAGATTGGCATCTGGAACCTTTCGCTTATCCGACTGATATCTCCATCCTTGCTGCCAGCACTGCAGCTGTCTCCATTCCATATTGCCAAACACCTGAAATCGAAATACAAACAAATCAATTCTTATTACTGATTTGGGATTCGCCCTGCGGCTTGTACTCTTTACCCTTTAAAATGATCAATATATACCGTAATTGATCTCGTTGTTTTATGGTTCTCATGAACTCTGTTTACTCTTTTTGGTAGATTGGAGTTAAACTTCACCCCCCTACCTCAGTACTATCCTCAGTACTTACCCGTTTAAAATATGCTCCCGCGGACTTCACCTTTGGAAGCTCGCTTCACCTTTGGAAGCTCTCACCCCATTGCAGCTCACTCCACATCCCCCCTCATCTGTCCATGCGCGGCCGTCGCATGCACAGATTACGGATGCCACACCTGATGCTGCTTTGCAGGTGAGCCTGCAATGCTCTTACTCATTATCGCATTTACTTATCTAGAACTGCATCGCGATACCTGCTCTGCTAGAAGTTCTGTGTGTTGTACCCTCTGACCAATGTTCGCCGTGCCACTACCCCCAGACTTCACAAAAAAACGGCTGCCTCCCTGTAGGAAGGAGCACTTTGCACTTAAACTACACAGGGTGCAGGGCTAAGCATACCAGCGTTGCATGCCTGTATGCAGATCCCTGAATACCCACATGGTAGGTAGTCACATGGCAAACAGCATACTGATACACTGTCACTCTGTACATGGCAATTCTATCATCTGTAGAATTGCCCCAAGAACTGCGGTCAGTTTTTGTTCTTTGTGTTACAATTGATAGGAGCTGGAAAAAACATATTTGACCAATCAGTGGACGAAAAAAACGCACAAAAAAACAGCCCCAGCCCAGCATAGACCACTCAGTCAAGCTCTGGCCCTGTCCACGACAAAAACCGGAAAAAAACGTTACCGCTCTGCAGAAGCGGCGACGGAAACCCGAATTGGTCAACTCCCTTTTTTCCAACTCCGGCACCCCCCTGATGCACTGTCCCCCCCTATACTCTATTGGGAACTCATGCTGCACCACCCATTAAGGTGCCCCACTTACAGGAATAATCCCATAAGCAACTCAGTACAGACCCTTTCCTGATCTGCACTGCTACGTGTGTCCCTGCACCTAGCTGGGAAACACTTCCTATTCTGGCATTCCTGTCCATGGACCCAGGGAAAAGCTCTAGGGAAATACTTTGAGAACCGAGACACACAGGAGAATGTCTCTGTATTTCTACCCCCCTTCCTTTCAGCTGCTCTGCCCGGAGCCGCGAGCACAGCCTGACGTGACGTGGATCCCCCAGCCCCTCCTCCCCCCCTGCCATGACGTGTGGGGGCCATGACTCTCGGGGGCGGGCTCTCTCCACTGCCGCCATTTTGAGTCCTGGACTGCCAGCTAAGATGGCTGCTCCCATAGCAGCCTCTCGTTTCCTATATCTTAGGAGAGAAAACAAAATGCACACAGAACAAACATTTTTATGCATAGTTACACAGCATCTATCCATTTTACCCAAAGATCAGCCTCAGCATTCCTTCACGTCTCAGCTGTAATTCGAACTGCAATCAGACATACGGATCCCCAGAGACGTAGGAATCTTTCTCACTCTATCACAGACATAACTAAGAACCGCCCGAGCGAGCTATACGACTCCAAACCACTTTAACTGCTTCAACTGTTAACATCCCAGCTAGAACTTCTTTTGAGACCGTTATCAGCCGGAGCTCGTCACACACCCAACAACACAATACATTTTATGCAGAATGACCCAGTGCAGAGAGAAAAAAAATAACAGCATCGATACCTTTTACCGAGAGTCAGCCTTCCGCTACCTATCCTCTCTGGGATGCTTGCCAAACTTGAGACCAACCGCGTCACAGCTGCAATGCTAAATATTTTACATCCTAGCATCACCCAGGAACGTGGAACCCTCTCTCTCCTCACAAAACATCTGCAGTTTATCTCTGCCATAACTCAAACTTACTCAAGTTTAACTCTAAACCATATTAACAGCTAATACTGCTGAAACGCACAACAGACAAACTGGCTAAACAACATAACAGATACAGATATTTACAAGCATGCTAGCAGCTCTGACTGGAAATACGAGAAACTTGCAGAACATCTCACAAACAGAAAGACATTCGATTTCCTCTTCTATCCCCTCTCCCTCCCATCCAGTACTAACAGAAGCACCGCTGGCTTATCTCCTGCTGCGGGGGACCCCCCCCCCCTGCTCTATCTGGACATTCTTCCCAGCCTCTGTAGAGACGGGGAGAGAAGAGAAGAGAAAAAAAAAACCCAATCGACTTCTTTCCAGCAAAAACATGCCTGAAACAAATGCAGAAAAAATAACCCCCACGTAAATATGCAACACAGGAAACTTGAATCCGAAGAAACCAAACAAAACACATAAACTCTGAAAACACATTCTGTATTTACATCGGAGCTGCACCTCTCCTCACCCCTCCCTTCACGCACAGGAGAGATGAGAAGCCCGCAGCCTCCACACTGCAATTAACACAGAATATACACATTAACACATTATCCTCTCCTTGTTATAACACCAATAACGCCATATAACAACGTCAAACAAACTTGCCTGAGCAGCAGATTCTTGGCAATAAACCAGCATTCCCACAACTTCACCTGCGAAACTTCCATGGACTCCGGAACGTTCTGAGCGTTTAATCACTGTCCTCTCCGTCCCCACACTGGACTGGCTCAGTGGATCGACATCTCCCAGAGCGAGTTGCGAGCTGGCCCCGGAGTGTCCCGTTCGACCCATATTTCGGCTGGTGACTACAGTGCACAGTGTAGTCACAGTGTAACGTCCAAGAGTTTCGCCGCTGATTTCTCGAATCGCTGCCGTGTGCTTGGCTCCCACACACTCACACCAGCTTATCAGTATCAGCTTGATAAGCTTTACAGTCTATTCCGCTTGTTTTGCTGTGGAATATCTTGAAACCAATTTCTTCGGCCCCGGCCCCGTCTGCCTGTATTGCTAGGCAGGGAAGGATTTCAGGCACCACTGTACAAGTGTTGGAAGCTATTTAAGGCCAATTCGAATAGTCAGCTCGAATAATGAGCTTGAATACCGACTCGAATAGTGAGCTCGAAGTCCGAGGTCGAATCGAATAGTAAAAAATATTCGGCTCGAATATTCGACTGAATTCGAATAATTTACTATTCGAATTCGACCAAACTCGAATAATAAAAAGGGGTATCCGAGCATCACTAGTTCTGATGCATTTGCAGTTTTCCAAACACTGCAGAATAGAACACAGAAATCCACAATGCATTGCAGTTCTACTGCAGCTCAAGCAGTAGCAAGCCTAGACTGATTTAAAGGACTATTTTCCTGAAATAAAAAAAGTAAAGTACACATGTACCACATTTCTTTCAGAGTAAAATCCTTCCAATATAAATTAGTTTTTTTCTTATGTACCTTTCACTTACAGAAGAGAAAAAAAACCTGATAAATCTAACAGGTTTTTGGACAAGTCTATCTTCTCATAAGGGAATCACAATATTTATTTATTTAAAAAAGACCCACTAAACTACAGAAGCTCAACTGCCAAAATAGTGTAGAAATGATTAGGGAAGCTGATTGACAACTTTGTATGGATCCTGTCCAGGGAGTATGATTGTAAAGAATAAAGGTAATAATGAGACTCTCCGATGAGAATATGGGCTAGACCAACATCTGTCAGCTTTTTACACCCTACTGTAAGTGACAGCAACATAGAAATGTAATGTGTGTGTGTGTGTGTGTGTGTGTGTGTGTGTGTGTGTGTGTGTGTGTGTGTGTGCGCGTGCGCGCATGCGTATTCTAAATTTAAGGGACAACCAAGGTCACATGTGACATAATGAGATAGACGTGTGTATGTACAGTGCATAGCACACAAATAACTATGCTGTGTTCGTTATTTTTTTCTCTGCCTGAAAGAGTAGTTGCACATCAGGTATGCAGTTTCTGTCTGGGTCAGGACTGGATCGGACTGGGTCAGGCAATACAAAACCCTCACTGATAAGTAATTACAGCCATAAACCACTTTCCTGCCATTAAATGCTTTCTGAGAGCAGAAAATAGACAAAACAGGGTCAATAATTCATAGATTTGAGCTCTGGCATACTACAAGAAAGGTGTCACTGAGCAGAGACAATGAAACAGTAAAAACTTAAAAACTAGATTTAAATATAAAATAAAACTGTGAGATATCTAGAAAAGTCGTTTTTAGGAGAAAGGGGATAGATACAATTGTTTTTCTCCTCAGTTTATTTTCCCCTCGGATGTCCTTTTACAATTTTCCCATTGATTTAAAACTGTCTATTTTTAGGTGGTTAGGAGTATTTGCCATACTTTCCTGGGTTAAATCAGATCAAAAAAAGGGCTGCTTACAGGTATGTGAATTAGTGGTTGTGTGATTGTAGTTGCATGCATCATCGTCATCCTTAGTTTTCTTTTAAATAAATAACTAGCCCAGAACTAGTTGAGTTTAGTAGGACTGTTCAGCCACCTCCACTATGTTCCAGCGTGACCCTGGTGAACACTGTGATTTCTAAAGTCATTTTAGTCAAGGCTTGCTTGATCAATGTTGTTGATATCCCCATGTGAGATGCTTGAAGACACTTTAGTAGGTCAGGTACAGTGTAATGCAATTCCTAGCGGTGTACATGTTGAGAAAATAAGCTATATATTTTTTACAGGTGCATAAAAATGTTTCAATTTAAAGGGACCCTGAGAAGCATTACAAAAATCAAATCTGGACTTACCTGGGGTTTCTTCTAACGCCCCCATAGCTCATGTGGTTCCTCGGTGTCCTCTGAGTCCCTCCCGTAGTCCCCCTAGCAGCTCCGTTAACCTAGCGACTTCAGCCAAAGTAACGCATGCGCAGCCTGTCCGCACACCTTGCATAAACACCTGCCCGTCGCTGTAAGCATCCTGCGCATGCATGGTTCAGTCTTCTGAGAACTGCGAATGCGCAGGATGCTTATGTTGACCGGTGCAATGATGCGCCAGGTGTGAGGATGGGCTGCGCATGCACAACTTTGTCCGAAGTAGCCGAACGGAGCAGCCAGCGGGAACAAGAAGGGGACCCAGAGGATGCCGAGGGACCTTGCTAGCTACAGGGGCCTGGAGGAAGCCCCAGGTAAGTGCAGATTTGAAATTTTTTGTGCTGCTCAGGATCCCTTTAAAAGATTTGGGGTCAATATGTGATTTGTGACAGCAGTCTTTTGAATGTTTACAAATGAATACCACTCTGGTCAATGGTCAGTTCTTTCACATTCTTGTATTTACAGAATATATTAAGATCGATGTATTAATATATTTGGAACCCATTGCTGCTGAGTTTATATTACAACTTTTGCAGGGAATAGGGATGAGGGGCTTAGAGCAAATACATAAACCTCATGCAAGGATCATTATAATATAACAAAAACTATTTATTTCTCAATGATGGGATTTTAAGCTGAAAAATGCTAAATAACATCAGCGCCCCTAGACAGCAATTCCCATTTTATTGCTTGAAGTAATTCATTTGCTCGAAACTCCAAAATGCATCTTTGTGTTTAATAGGCTGTCTGATTGTTGTTGTGCTATTACTCTAATACAAAGCAATCCATTGTCTACAAACGAGCATGTAATCCAATTACTATGACAAACATGATGTACAGAAAAAGTATGTGGAAACATTAGAAATAATCTTAACAAGAGAATGCTGACAAATTGTATGTCTAAATGTAAAATTGCATCACTTGCTTCTAATCCATCTATTTTCCAAAGATGATCAGACATTAATTTGGGCTCACTGTTTATAGATTTTATCTGTGTATCCAATCCTTACTGAGCGGCATCAGTTCTTTAGTGCAGTAAATTAAGATTTCTCTCTCTTTGTCATGTCAGCAATCAAAAGCTGTTTTTTATTCAAGCAAGAAATCTGATTGGATTTATCTTTTTTTTAGATATAAGTCGACTGGGAGTGGTGGAATTTTCTGATCGAATTTTATGAAAATTGAATGGTGTAGGGTAGATTGTCAGTTTACTCATGCATCGACTCGAGCAATTTTTTTCAGAGTTTTCAATCTTTTTTTTTATAATTGGGGAAAAATTTAACATACGTGTGTGGTATATTGGTCAGAATTTTTAAATATTACAATCAATCAGAAAAACGGATTGTAATCCTTGAAGTAAAAATACATTTTAAAAATAGTATAGTATGTGGTCATCTTTAGAACCAGGAAACTGTAGATCTGAAAGCTTAACATCAAGTAAGCGTAAACAGTTTCAAAATACCCTAATGGTGGCCATACATGGTACAATTTTTTCATCCAATCTCACCATTTCTATGTAATATAAGGGAACTGCCTAAATTATCAGTTCAATATATTCACTTAATTTACCTTTATACTACATAGAAATGGTTAGATTGGATGAAAAAATGGTACCATGTATGGCCACCATAATGAACATTGCACATCATTGTGTGGCATAAAATATTCTAATTTAAGATTATAAGCATTATTTCCCTAGAGGTAGATCTTGGGTGACAGAATTGGTCAGTTGAAGACAGCTAAGTAATGAAAATGAACAATATGTGTAAATATTGGGACTGTGTGTTTTGACCTGTTCTCCAAAACTGCAGGAAAATATGAGCTCATAGATACAAATTTGGCTAAAGGATGGATGGCATAAGGTAGTAGTAAATAGTTTATACTAAAGGGAACCCATTCAACTGAATTTTTTCTTTCATTCAGGTGATATTTACACACCTTATCAATAAAATGCCCTTTTTAAAGTGGACCTTAACTCTTGCACATGGCAGAAGGAAAACATAGAGAAATGCACCCTGTATGTCTTTCAAGAGTTTAGCCTTTCTAATTCCCCCCATCTGTGACTAATTAGTAGAGATGGCCCGAACCTCCGATTTTCGGTTCGCGAACGCGAACTTCCGCAAAAGTTCGGTTCGCGCGAACTTCCGTGAACCACAATAGACTTCAATGGGGAGGCGAACTTTGAAAACTAGAAACATTTATGCTGGCCACAAAAGTGATGGAAAAGATTTTTCAAGGGTTCTAACATCTGAGTTTTTGCATGGATGAGTGGGATAGATGACAAAAGTCCCGGGAAAAATTCTCGATTTGACGCAAAGCATCGTTTTCACATTGAATGCTAAATTGGAGGCCTAAAGTGCTCTAAAACATATTGCATGTGTATACATCAATCAGGGAGTGTAATTAGAGTACTGTGTCACACTGACACACCAAACTCCCTGTGTAATGCATCGCAAACAGCTGTTTGTGTAGTGACGGCCGTGCTGGACTGGTGCGCACCATGACAAGAGTGCAGGCCGTGGCGGTTTCTCAAGCCCATATGGTCGCCGGGCTGTGGTAGCTCAATGATAGAACAACAGTGACAGTCTAGCTGATCAAATTTGGTCTGTCCACAATGAAGCAACAACCTTATTATCTTGGATGTGCCTCCCCCCCACCCCCCGAGACATTCATATAGCCGTTGGTCATTGCTTCAATGTGATACGCAAGCCCCTTCACCGCGGCAAGGTAATGATCACAAAGGGGAATTGGCACATGTACATGCCTTTTGTTTTGTTGTTGCAGCTGCAGTGCAGCCAGAAAAATTAGGCAAGCATGTACACGCACCAGAAAAATCAGTATAGCGGCCGCTGCTAGCAGCGGCCTTAAAAATTCAGGAATGCACCTGGAGTCCTGGACTCTGTTGGTGGTGGTGGAGAAGGCAGTCAAGCGGCCTGTGGGCAGAGATGCTGTGTGGGGAGCGACTTAGTCTTGGGGCAGGCAGTCACACAGGTGCAGTTAACAGGTATGCACGGAGTGGTATATCACACTGCGTGCACTCACGTAGGTAGGTGGGTGCACTGTGAACAACAGGTAGGTATATGCAGTGATGGGTATTACAATGTGCACCTATCACACACAGACAGGTAACGGACAGGCACAGTGACACTGCGTGCGCTCACGTAGGTAGGTGGGTGCACTGTGAACAACAGGTAGGTATATGCAGTGATGGGTATTACAATGTGCACCTGTCACACACACAAGTAGTCACTGAATGTGCTGGGCCTGGCAGTGGCACACACAGTAGGAATTACCAAGGCTGTGGGATACACACACACACACAAAGAAAAAATAGATCACAAGAACAACATTAGCTCTCAAAAGAGCTGTTGAGGGGTGCTTTTTTGCAATAAGAATCAGCAATGAGCAAGCTAACAAGCCAACAAGAGCCTAACTAAGCTTTCCCTATGAGAGTCTGCAGCAGCTCTCCCTTCTCTAATTACTGCAGGCACACGAGTGAGTCCAATGCCTGACGCTGCCTGCCTTTTATAAGGGGGGAGTGGCTCCAGGAGGGAGTGTAGCCTGATTGGCTACAATGTGCCTGCTGACTGTGATGTAGAGGGTCAAAGTTGACCCTAATGATGCACTATGCGAGCGAATCGAACTTCCGCAAAAGTTCCCGGTTCTCCGGGAACAAGTTGTAACTTGATCTTTTCCCAGTGTCACCTGACTGCCATGGCAGAGATAGCAGATAAGCTCATTTAAAAGCACAGTTTGTTAACAATATGTTTGCTTCCATGAATCAGGAAGTACAAACAATGCAGATTTATTTTAGTATTCGCAACATCTTTAGCAAATAAATATTTTTTAAAGGTTATTATGCTGTTGCTTATCTTTTAGAGCCGAGAGGATGTTCTGAGTTCAGGCCTGCTTTAAGCCACCAGCAAGCAAGATCGTATTCACCTACTTTATGGTACTTTGTCCATTGCATAGTGTTGAAAAGTTCTTTTAAAAAGAAGCTAAAAAAAGTATCATCTAGAAGAAAACGTAAAAGAAATATTAATTGAATAAGTGCCAAAATGGGATAATATTAGCAGTGCTGTCATTCTATTATGTACCGTTCAATTGAATGTATCTATTAATAGCTTAAAGGATACCACAACTGACATGTGACATGTTGAGATAGACGTGTGTATGTACAGTGCCTAGCACACAAATACCTATGCCGTGTTCCCTTTTTTCTTTCTGTGCCTGAAAGAGTTAAATATCAGGTATGTAAGTGGCTGACTCAGTCCTGACTCAGACAGGAAGTGACTACAGTGTGACGCTCCCTGATAAGAAATTCCACCTATAAAATACTTTCCTAGCAGAAAATGGCTTCTGAGAGCAAGAACGAGATAAAAAGAGGAATTTCTTATCAGTGAGGGTCACACTGTAGTCACTTCCTGTCTGAGTCAGGACTGAGTCAGCCACTTACATACCTGATATTTAACTCTTTCAGAGAGAGAAAGAAAAAAAAGGAACACAGCATAGTTATTTGTGTGCTAGGCACTGTACATACACATGTCTATCTCATTATGTCACATTTCAGTTGTGGTATCCTTTAACAAGGTTAAATACAAAATAATATTGCCATGTGTGCAAATTATACAAATAATTTAGAATGATCAACACACAGCAAGACAGTCACATACTAGTGAAGGATCTTGACAAAAGGACTATTTGAGCAGGAAAATAGAAAATTACATTAGATATTTATAAATGTAAATTCAAACACCTTGGCTGTGGTATAAATATGGCACCATGTAAACTAAATGGAATAAAAAATACAACACATGAGCCACCTAAATAACATTTGCCTGGGATGCATATAGACCTAATACATCAACAAAGAAAAGCCATCCGTATGGCAAAAAGAGTAAATAAATCCAAAACTCAAAATAAATGTAAATGCTTTTAATAATGAAGAACAACCATAAAAACAATTAAAAACCAAAGTACAGCGCATAAAGACGTTGTGAATGAACTATAAAGGTTAGCAGCAATCTTACAGTAACCAATAACAATGATAGTAGTGTACCTGGGGTCAGTTGGTAAGACAGATATAACTATAATCATCTGTGCCACAAAAAGACCAAGTCTCACACAAAACAAATGTCCGTAAGGACCAGCTGAAATGTTGTCAAAAATTATGTTTGTAATAATGGAATCAGCAACATGTGAGAAAAAGGGATGGACACGGAGACCTCTATAAAAATAATGAAGTATAAACAAATGTCTTGCCAAGAGATGCCCAGATGCCAACCGTCAACTGCGCTGTCCCTCACATGTATCGCAGCCGAACTGCTGCTTCTTCAGAGGATACCGGGGTACTGACATATTCCCCATTAAATACAAGCACTATCGCCGAAAACGCCCTGGCTTGTTTGCGTGACGTGGCCACGTCATGCTGACGCGTAGGCACAGCGCGTCATCACGTGACCCGCTGAGCCAATCGCGTCCTATCTAATTCGCGTCATGTCGTACGAATGGACGCGTGACGCGTCCATAACGTACGTTGGAGAGCATAACATGGCGCATGAAACGCATGAAAGCGTGACATGCGGATATCCGGGATACCTATGGGCGTTGGGCAAAAATTGGGTATTAACAATAACAAAAATACAGAATACATGAATTACTAGAGACTTGACAAATATAACTGTAAGTCATTTCTCGAATATAAATACAATTTAACAAGAACTAAAGTATTTCGGAAAAGAAAGACCGATATATTCCATGACAATATCACCACCTAGAGGATACAATATATATTACAAAACACAGTAAAAATAGTAAACATAGTAAAAATGGGACCAGAAATATGACACTATAAGAAAATGCATGGTGCAAAATACTAATGTAAAAGTGCATGGTGCAAAGACAAATGCCATGCGACGGGCCCAATTTACACCCAGAACCTCTTTACTAAGGAATAACAAAAAAAGAGAAGGGCAGCCGAAAGTCAGACTAACAACTACTTATAATACAAGTTGGCAAGAGGTTCAACAAATTTTAAACCGACATTGGTCCATATTACACAATGACCAGTCTCTGAGTACCCATATCACTCCGAGACCCAGTCTGACAGCCAAAAGGGCCCCTACGTTACGTACATTACTCTGTCATAGCCATTTTCAAAGGGAAACCAGCTACAAAAAACCTTTGATAGGAAGCTATGCTTGCGGCAATTGTTCGGTGTGTCATAATATGCACCCAACCAAATCAATAATCAGTCATTCCAATGGGAAAAGATTTCTCATCCGAGATTACATTAACTGTAAAAGTATAGGAACAATTTATATGCTGCAATGCCCTTGTGGCAAACAATACGTAGGACAGACAAAGAATGCTCTGAAAATTAGACTTCAGAAACATATTTCAGTAGTTAAGCTGGCAGCCCGCGATTTGGAGAATGGCAAACAGATTAATCTGATTGCCAAACATGCGTTGGAGATGCATAATGGCTCACTTAAAGATTGGGCCTTTTGTGGCTTAGAGCAAATTAAATTAAACATACGAGGGGGTGATATTATCACCAGGCTGCTTCGAGCTGAAATGAAGTGGATACACAATTTACAAACAAGGGACCCCTTGGGCTTTAATGAAGAATACAGCTTTGGCTGTTTTTTGCCACAGTAGTTCTGACTATTTTTCCGGTTTCATGCTCGCTCTCTCTTTTTCGTCCTCCTTATTGGTTATGGCTTGGCTCTTTATCCACTGACTCTCACGTTTCTTGGATCTATCTGTTTCTATGTTTATTTGCGTGGTAATCATGCACCTAAAATGTATATCATGGTTTGTTATTTATAATTTTGATATGTAATTCTTTTTGTCATCTAGTATAGGACTTCCTAGCTCTTGGGGATACGGATCTCGTGTATTCTTTTTTTTATATATTTTTTCTGCACACAGTACAGATGTAAGTATGAGGAGGGATCTGACATACATATTTTTCATATGGCTACTATTATTCACTTTAGTCCTTGATTGGGAGTACTCGGTGTTTTGTTGCACACAGAGGTGGGCATAAGATTATCTTTTCCTTATGTTGTATCGTTGCTGCCAGAGTGAGTAATGGCATCAATGATTTTTTCACATTTCATTTTTTCAGCACTCACGGTTTGTTTTATTGGTCACAGCACTCCATCATGGTTTCACGTTTCTTTTGGTGTGTGCATGTTCTAACAGCATGCACACTTGCTGGTCTAGTCAGTCACTTATGCGGTTTGTCAGCAGTAAGTACTGACAATAGCCGCTCTTTAATTGCATGTTTTGCACAGCACCTTGGCACTTTTTCACAATTTTATGCACAAGTTTATTGCAATACTATATAATGTGTACATTCTTATATATTTTTCATAGGTTCTGTAGGATGCACCTTATCTTATTCTTCTATACAAGATGCACAAGATGCACCAATCAAGATTCACTATTTGAGCTTTATTCGTTGTTTATTGAATGTGGTTCAAGTGTTTGAAATCATATTTGTCTTTGCACCATGCACTTTTACATTAGTATTTTGCACCATGCATTTTCTTATAGTGTCATATTTCTGGTCCCATTTTTACTATGTTTACTATTTTTACTGTGTTTTGTAATATATATTGTATCCTCTAGGTGGTGATATTGTCATGGAATATATCGGTCTTTCTTTTCCGAAATACTTTAGTTCTTGTTAAATTGTATTTATATTCGAGAAATGACTTACAGTTATATTTGTCAAGTCTCTAGTAATTCATGTATTCTGTATTTTTGTTATTGTTAATACCCAATTTTTGCCCAACGCCCATAGGTATCCCGGATATCCGCATGTCACGCTTTCATGCGTTTCATGCGCCATGTTATGCTCTCCAACGTACGTTATGGACGCGTCACGCGTCCATTCGTACGACATGACGCGAATTAGATAGGACGCGATTGGCTCAGCGGGTCACGTAATGACGCGCTGTGCCTACGCGTCAGCATGACGTGGCCACGTCACGCAAACAAGCCAGGGCGTTTTCAGCGATAGTGCTTGTATTTAATGGGGAATATGTCAGTACCCCGGTATCCTCTGAAGAAGCAGCAGTTCGGCTGCGATACATGTGAGGGACAGCGCAGTTGACGGTTGGCATCTGGGCATCTCTTGGCAAGACATTTGTTTATACTTCATTATTTTTATAGAGGTCTCCGTGTCCATCCCTTTTTCTCACATGTTGCTGATTCCATTATTACAAACATAATTTTTGACAACATTTCAGCTGGTCCTTACGGACATTTGTTTTGTGTGAGACTTGGTCTTTTTGTGGCACAGATGATTATAGTTATATCTGTCTTACCAACTGACCCCAGGTACACTACTATCATTGTTATTGGTTACTGTAAGATTGCTGCTAACCTTTATAGTTCATTCACAACGTCTTTATGCGCTGTACTTTGGTTTTTAATTGTTTTTATGGTTGTTCTTCATTATTAAAAGCATTTACATTTATTTTGAGTTTTGGATTTATTTACTCTTTTTGCCATACGGATGGCTTTTCTTTGTTAACTAAATGGAATAAATCTGGGGACAACAAGGGACAACAGGCTTGAAGACAGACTTAAGAATATTGGTTGACAACAACTTAAAGGAAACCTGAGGCCGCTATAAAAGGTAGACTTTTACATACCTGGGGCTTCTTCTAGCCACCTGTAGTCTTTGAAGTCCCTTGGAGTGCTCCAGGTCCCTTTTGTAGTTCTGCTTTCAACCCAACTTAGGTTTTTGCCTCAGCACTGTGATATATGTGCTGCCCCAGCTTTGTTCTGCACATGCGTAGTTCATAAAGATTTGTAACTGTACATGCGCAGAACACTCCCAGTCACTGGAGTGTAACCAAGGAGGCGAACAGCTGGGGCAGTGCATGTACTGCAGTGACCCAGAACATACAATGGGCATACATGAACTTGGAGAAAACAATGAAAATATAGAAATGTTTTCAAACTTTCATACCAGGCACCATTTGATAACCGTAATTAATATTCCCATCAAAATATTGTCATAAAATCTTATGGTTATCCTCAGACCATATAACTGAGAATCATAATAATGTTGCCTTCGAAAATATAGAAGATATGTTGTGAGAAATAGTCATGGACGATAAGTAGGTTGGGATGCACATTTAAAGTTAGCTGAATTTCATTTGAAAATTGTGGTAACTAACACAAATATTTAATACAGGAACCAGGTATGACATTGGTAAGTAAGAAAAAAAAAATTGGTCCAAACTTGAAGCTGAATTTACAGCGTTTTTACCAGACAAGCACAGAACCAAGTATTAAATCAAAATCCACTTTTCTGCAGGCAAGTGAACAATGCTTAGGTAGTTATCAAACTCCCCTTCAAAAATAATTGTTGTTTGAACAAACATGGAAGCTGACAAACATCAGAAAGCCTGATAAGGTAAAGAAGAACAGTTGTAAAGTAAAACAACAAACGTTCAAAAAAGAATTTTCAAAGGTTGATCATGATGTCAAAGGGAATGCAAGAGACTGAAGGATATAGGTGAAAGCAATAACAGTTAACCAGTCTGATTCTGATAAAGATAAACCATGCTTATGTGCTGAAAGAGACACTGAAGCGAAAAAAAATATATGATATAATGAATTGGTTGTGTACTATGAATAATTACTAGAAGATTAGCAGCAAAGAAAATATTCTCATATTTTTATTTTCAGGTATATAGTGTTTTTTCTAACATTTCATCATTCTCCAATATGTGCAGATTACACAACAGTCAGCATTCAAAATGATTCTTTCAGAGCAGTCTGTGAACTAATGACCTCTCCTCTGGCAGAGGAAAAGTAAAAAATTAACTAACAGTTGAGATAATAAAAGTCAGAAAACAGCCCTCTCCACGACTTTGAAAGTCTAGAGATCTTAATGGCTTTTTTGTATAGAGATAACAACTGGAGTTTCTTAAATCTTCCTGTACTGGAAACAATTAGACTGATGTATCTGATCTTAATGTTTTATTTCTTAGCTGTACTACACATACAAATCATAATATCATCATTTTTTTTTCACTTCATTGTTTCTTAAAGGTGGACTGTGGACTGCATGAGCTCCGCAAACATTTTAAAACTAGGCTTTCAAAGGATTCTAAATGAAGAGAAACTGCCTACAGGAGAAAGGGGTGATTCATAAAATAATTAAAAAGGGAGGCATGTTGGATTGTGATAACTGGATAGTCTTTCTAAATCACAATAAGGGCTTTTTTCAAAAGAAAATTCAGAATGAAGCAAGATTTTGACAGCATCACAAATGTAGCCTGGATAATACTAGGACAAAGCAGTAAAATGATGGAATGCATTATAATTTTCCTCTATATAGAAAAACAGTTGCTTCTGTGAATAAAAGGGGTGTTTGATCATTATCGAAGTGTTACAGATTGCCCAGCAAGCTCATGGTGAACCAGAACTGCTAGGAGTGTGTGAGGGGCTAAAAAGGACAAAAAAGCCATCTTAATAAAATGCTATGCATAATAGAAGATTGCCTTCTTAAACAGGAGGTATTTGTGAATATTCAGGTTGGAGTGAGTATATGCGGTGTCCCACAATTCATCACTGCTGAATATGCAAGTCATCAACCTGAATAATCACAAATACCTTTTGCTTTAAGAAGGCAATTTTTGTTTTTCAATATCTAAGTGGTGTCCCAATAAAAATCATAAACATAAATCAAGAAAAGAACCAAGTTCTGAAATGACTCAGTAATCCATTTACTGTAAACTCAGACATTTAACAGGTATGCTATGTCTCATCAACATTATTTCTTCTGGTGTTAGATCATATTATTGAAAGAGTGTCAGTGAGACAAAACGAAAATAAGATTGCAATCGGAATTGGACTTTCCAGGTGATGTTCCTTTGCTTCAGGACATTCAAAATACATTTTTTAATTAAAATTATTAAATTAAAAGAATGAATTAAAGACAAATTAAATGAGAATAAACAGAAATATAGATACTTGCTCAAAGTGAAAAGTAAGCTGAAGGTAGACTTCTTCACCTACTTAGGTAGAGGAGAAGAAGAAGAATATAGTGCATTTTTCAGCTCTATCCACTATAGAAAAATTAAAATTTCCACAAAAACCCCAGAATTAAACTCTATAACTCAAACAGGAAATCTGTCCTACGTAGAAAAAGCAAAATGCAAGGTACACTTTGGCATGCATGGTGGCATTGCTTCAAAGCCTTGTCATACTGGATCTCTATCTGGCATGAATTAAGAAACATTTTAAATATTTCCATATTTGACACATGACCCTTATAATCTTTTTTTTTGGGGGGGGGGGGGGGAATAAGCTTCAAGGTAGTAAGCTTCTGACTCACAGACTCATACAGCATGCAGCTTATTTGGCTAAAAACCATCTGCCATTTGTCCACCTCTCTTCTCAATCCAGATGCAATTTTGAAGGCTTGCTGATATTATGCTGTATGAGAATATTCTGGCGAAAGCATCAGATAACATTATGGACTTCCACAAAACATGGAATTCCTCCACAAAAAACTTAAATGTAGTGATGAGCATGAATATTACATGGTTGTAATTTTGCATAGTATTTTGAAATTACAATGCAAAATTGTAATACGAAATTGAAAAACAAATAGTAATTAATTTATTCCTAACTATAACCAGGTTCCGTCATTTTGCAATTATGCATAAATGTATTAGTTAATGCCTAAGTGAAATCGCCGCATCCCTGCGGCAGATGACAGAATTATTGCTGAGCATTAGTCCTGCAAAGCTCCCGGGCTCTCAGGGCTTTACTTCCTCAATGAGGCAGAGCTTTAGGCTGTAGCTCTGCTTCCTCCGCAGTCAATCTCTGTAGATTGCCGCCTCTCCCTGCCCCTCTCAGTCTTCTTTCATTGAGAGGAGGTGGAGACCCACTGAGATTGATTGCGGAGAGGCAGAGCTACAGCTGAAAGCTCTGCCTCTCCAGGGCAGCATGATCTGCGACCTGCAAAGTTGTGGAACTTTGCAGGTCACTTTCTCTATATTAAATCACTTATCTGCCATGGGGATGTGGCGATTTCACTTAGGCATGAACTCTTAACAGGATGATATGAGCAAAACAGGGAAAAAAAGAGACTTCAGAGTCTCTTTAATGGGTAATAACATAAGTCCCCATACATACTTTCATTACCTTGGGTGAGGGGTAGTATCAAAATCCACAATTTTATTGCACACGTACAAGGATGATGCCTTTTGTGTGTCTTACTGCTTTTTCAGGTCAAGGTCACAGTGTCTTTGCCTAGAACACCAGACCAATCCATTATGTCACCAGCTGTCTCTCAGAGGAAGTAATGATCTAATGCCTTTCAAAATCAATATTTAGGGCTCCTGCCATAGTCCAAGTCCAGAATTCAAGAAAATTCAATACAATAAAAATGTTTGTTTTTTAAATTCTATACAGATATGTAATAGGAAAATTATATTAAAAAATGTTTCATGTGGAATCTAAAGCGAATTGATAATTACATTTACACATAGCAATAATTTTGTTTTTAAATTCATTTTTTACCTTATTTACTTATCTGCTGCTTTTTTCAAATCAGTTGCATAAAAGTTCCCTTTATAAAATAGTCATGTGTGGCCAGTATAAGAAATAGATTTATATCCAGCTTACCATACCTATTTGAACTAATGATAAATAAATGTGTCACTTTCTTGGCAACTGAATAGATAGCATTTTTTTCTGATATTATTATACTCATTTTAAAACCAGGTTATGAATGTGAAAAATAAAGCACAGCTCTGATTTAGCATAAGACTTTCATTGCTGTCAACTCCCATGAATTTAATCATCATTGAAAGCTAACATTGTGCCTTGCATTCTCATTTTCCATAAAGTTCTAATTTCACAGTAACAGTCAGAACTTTTCTGATTGATTGGATCATCACTATTCATAATTAGGGTCTGTCTAATCAGTTTTTTTGGCAAGAGCATGGCTTTGAAAAATAAGACCTATATATTTCTAATTCAGGGAAAAAAATACTAAATAACTCTCCTGGTGTGATGTCTTTATAATGCTAATGTTTTTCATCTGTGAT
Source organism: Hyperolius riggenbachi (assembly GCF_040937935.1). Lineage (NCBI taxonomy): Eukaryota > Metazoa > Chordata > Amphibia > Anura > Hyperoliidae > Hyperolius > Hyperolius riggenbachi. The sequence goes on from NC_090646.1 coordinate 436,562,144, forward strand.
TTTAATGACAGGGAGCTCAAAAGTACATTTTTGAATGTGTTCAGAAAGTAAAAGATTTTTAAAACTGGCACATTTTCCACAAATAGAAACATGCTGTACACATCATCAGTGCTATTGAAATTCCTTTGCTTTCTTTTGCGTAAAATTCGGCTTATCTACCTTAAACAGAATAAAACTAAAATAAGCTGGGCAGAAAGCTACAACCAGTGATTGATTTCTGGTGTACAGCATAGGGACCACGAGAGAAGCATGCTGGCCTATGGGGAGTGACACATGGAAATCTTTTAGTGGCCTGAAATAAACTTGGCGATGTAAACAGAACATATCATAATAAACAACATTATCAGAGGTTAACTACAGTGATAACTACATGTGCATTTTTTTGTTTCATCAATTCTACTTTCTGTAGCAGATGTAAATGAGACATAAGGTCACCATAAATTACCAAATGGGCTTTAGATAATGTAAATAATTGATATATGACTTCATCAGACATCAACTACACTACATCAGACATCAACATACTTTGAGGGCTTATTCACAGTGGGATGTTGCATTATAATGCGACGTTGAAGTCGCAATGCACCATTACAATGCAGCGCAAAAAAAAGGTGGTAATGCACATTAAAGTGGTATAAAACCCTGACATAATATTCAATAAAAACATGTTTTCCTACTTTTTATATGCCATACCATTATCATATTTGCTTTTGTGCATAAGTATTATTATTCATTTAGAAATTATACGTTCCCAAAGTACACTTTTTTCCTCTGAGAGCTGACTTTGCATTTTATTTATAACTTGTCAGAATCTGCTCTGCTGGCCTTGATTCTCTGGACAGTTTGTTGGTTTCCTATGCAAGTTGCATAGTTCAGTCCAGGGAAAAGAGGCCTTTTTGTCAGCTTGCAAGATTCGGGAGGCTTGCTGCTGTGGTGACTGATTTGCATTCACTTATCTTGCAATTTGTATTTCTGCTTCCCTTGAAGGTTTTTAGTATAAATGTCACTTCCTCCCAGAATTCCTTGCTCGTCATAGGTTCTGTTTTGTGAGTCTGACCTTAGAACCTCAGCCTCTTTGTATCTTGTTGCTAAAATATCCTAGTGTAGTTAATTCTTGGGGAGTGCATTTTGCACTCCTACTAGTGCAGTCTGGTTTGGTCTGGAACTAATGCTTGCTGTTGTCTGGTGTTAGGCAACCGATTAGCAAGTGTTCCAGTTATCTGTTTGTCTTTGTTTTCTGTGTTCATTTGTTAGTCAGAGTTGGTACATTTGTCACTGTTGCACATAACGTGCGGTGACCGCGTTTAGTTGGTTCATTTGTTATTTCCCTTGGCGTTCGGATTGTAGTTATTTGCTGTGTCTTCCTTTTCTCAATTCATGTTCTGTCTTTGCTCAGTCTTGTGTTTCTGATAGCAATCGCCTCTCTTGCAATTGGCTTTCTCACTCTAGTCTGTTTGGTTGTGATATGTCTACCATTGCCGGGTGAAGACTAGATTGGTAGACATTCATATAGCCTGTCTCTGTTCTTCTTCTCTTTTGTGTTGCTGCCTTGTTTATATTGCCCAGTGCTGCTTCACGTCGTGCAATTTCAATCTGGCATCTGTGTTTGTACAGAGGACTTGTTCCTCTGTACTCCACAGCTCCACCTGCTGGTTGGAATTTCCCTCTACAAATGTATTTACATATACTGGGTACACTGCTTCTGTGATTGTGGGGATTCCCATCTGCTTCAGCGCACTTGGAGTGCACTGACTGTGGAAATCGACCCCAGATCATTACACAACTGCTTTATTCATGTTCTAACATAAGCAGAAATGCTTTCTGATTGTCTGACTTTGTTCAGCAGAGCCTGCAGTGTCAGAAAAGTGTTTATTTACACTCCTCACTTGATACAATTAAATACAAGATAACATTATCTGCACTTCGGATGTGTCCAGCTTTGCTGGCAGGGAACTTCTAAATCCTGTGTGTAACCCTTTGAATGCTGTTCTAGTAAAAAAAAATGCTGGTTGTATATAATATGCTGTAAATAATCTATTAGAGCAAAGAACAAATGCTGGGTTTCATTACGCTTTAATGCTGGGTTATTTGTTGCATACAGTAGGTATAGTAAAGCATACAGGCAATGAAAAGTATGCTTTCCTGTACCTGGTAAAATGTGCGTTTAGAGGTAACGCGCTGCAATAGTGCATTACCATAACGCTACACGTTACAATATGACGCTAACGTTGCACTGTGAACATCCCATAGGCTTATTATTGCAGTGTGGTAAGCTGCGTTATAAGACTTTATAACACAGCTCTGCAATGTCCCTCTGTGATTGTAGCCTGAATTAAATTTCAATGTGACGGCAGCCTCTACTAGCCTTGTTGTAACGATTATGGAATTCTCTCCGTGATCAGCGCACAAGACGTGTGCGCTGACACTGCAGAAATCCTCCACAAACGTATAATTTGTGGAAACCCAGCAGAAGGTGCAATGCACCTGCAGAGGGAAATTCCTGTCGGCAGGTGGAGCTGTGGAGTGCAGAGGAACAGCCCCTCTGCCCTACCACACACGCCAGACAGGAATTTTACGAAGGGAAGAAACTCAATCGCAACAGAAGCGATTGAGAGTGAGCACAGAGACAGATTGTGTGTGTGTGCACCAAACCAGTCGCCAACCCGCGACGGTGCACACACCACAGCAGATATGAAGTAGGAACACGATCGCGAGAGGTGCGATCGCCAGACGTGACACAAAGTTACAGCCAGGCAGAGCACGAGAGTAGCAAAGGAACAGCAAATCATACAATGAGGAGATAAGGAAAATAACAAACGCTAACTGAACGTGAACACCGCACTCATTCGCAACAGTGCACGCGTTCATGCGCGGTCTCCACGTGATAAGCACAATAGAGACAAGCACGCCTAACTAACCACCGACAGACAAACATGAAACAGAGGACGCGAGCGCTTGCTTAACGGTTACCTCACCAAGCCTCCAGCAAGCGTTCGTAGCGGACAAGACAGACACACGAAAACTGGAGCAAGCGAGAGATAGGTTCCACAGCACTAGTGAAAGAGGCTAGTGCGATCCAGGGAGACAGAACAGAAGGATCCACAGCACTAGCGCGAAGCGAGTGCAATCCAGGCAGACAGAACAGAAGGATCCACAGCACTTGCGCAAAGCGAGTGCGATCCAGGAAGACAGAACAGAGTAGCAGACCAGAAGGATCCACAGCACTAGCGCAAGGCGAGTGCGATCCAGGAAGGCAGAACAGAAGGATCCACAGAACTAGTGAAAGGCGAGTGCGATCCAGGCAAGACAGATAGGGGAGATGGCTGGTAGCAACCGCTGCTCCAGCTATACTCCAAGAACAAAGATCAGAACGACCTCCTGTCGACCACCGCAGGGACAGGACAATCGCAACAGACAAACAAAACAGATAAGCAATCCTAACTGCACTAAGGAAACCTGCCTAAGTGCAGTCCCAGGAATTACTTTTAAACTAATCTTTCAAACAATGAGCAAGGCTGACACTCTCCAGAGTGTTTCACAGGAAGACTCCTTATGACCAGAAACTTACTGTGGGAAAAATAGCTCTTTATAAAGCAAGCCCACAGGGGATGTAGCTAATCAATCTGCATGACAAACATATGCAAATTCCTCAGCAACAGCAAGCTGAAAAACTGACAAAAGGTCTCTCTTCCAGAGACCTGCAGAATGCAGACCTGAACAATGGTCAAAAAGCTGCCTGCCTGCACAGGCAGCTGAGCAGATCATTACACTTGCATTGCTCAATGATAATGACATCTGGCACTCCCCCAACCCCGGTAGCCCTTTAGCGCCAAGAAACGAAAAAATCCAGAGAGGACTGGAAACTTTCTGGACACAAGTAGGAACTGTGGCAAATGAGGATCCTAATTTCAGAGTGTGACAAAGTCTAATTCATTAGTTTATTTGGTATAATTTTATACTGATCTAGTCATTACAACTTGGATACTCTTGTTTAAAACAACCCAAACAAATCCTTTCAACCAGAGCATCCTTTCTTATCCTCTTTACTCCTGTATCTTTTGGACATTATTGAGAGTTGTTTGTATATGAACATTTTGTTAAAGTGAAGGAAGCCAGAGGGTCACATGCTTTGTTAGTCTAGTGGTTGTATATCCTTGTACATCAGCTTTTGTGATGACTATTGTATATCAACAAAAACCTTCAAACTGTACCCAAATGAAAAAGTGTTGTTCTCCAATAAACTACAGCAACTGAGGAGGAACAAGGAAGCGGCATAAAAGTCCAGGAAACAGGAGAACTACAGATGAGAATAAAGCATCTTAAACAAGGAACTGAGAGCTGCCAAAAAGAGATATGTGGAAAAACTGGAATGGGATCTCTCCTCAAATGACTCTACAGCTGTTTGGAAGGGGCTTAAGAGTGCCACTAACTACAAGCCCCTACTTCAGCATGCAACTCCCAGCATTGAGCTCGCTGAGAGCCTCTGTGACTTTTACTGCAAATTTGAGAATCAGGGGGCACCTGCAGGTCCTCCAGTGCCACCTGCTCCCTTTCCTGCCTGGTGTGTCCCTCAACCATGCCTTTCCCCTCTGGCTATGAAAAGGGTGATGTTCTGTGCGGCACCTGTCAAGGAAAAATGCTAGGAATACCTCAGGCCCAGACCCTCAGGCCCAGAATACTTCAGGCCCAGACAGAGTGCCAACAGCCTGCCTGAAAACTTGTGCTCAGCAGCTCATTCCCATTCTCTCCTCCATCTTCACCAAAAGCAGGCAAAGTTCCAGGTAGGCAAAGTTCCTGCACCATCATCCTTGTCCTCAAAAAACAGGGTGTCTCTGGCCTCAACAACTTCAGGCTGGTGGCTTTCACTTCTGTCACCATTAAAACATTTAAAAGCACGGTTGTGCCTCTCCTAAAACTCTCCACCAGGTCCTGCTGGACCCATTCTAGTTTGCATACAGAGCAAACAGGTCTTGTTAATGACCATCTGGATAGACCGGACTCATACGCCAGGATCAGTGTTTAACACCATCAGCTCACAAATACTTCAGGAGAACCTGCCACACTTGAAGTCTACGCTACCCTACGCCTGGGGATCATGGACTTCCTTAGTAACAGATCCCAGGCCATCAAGCTAGGCCCTATCCTCTCACAACCAAGGACCACCAATACAGGGGCCCCTCAAGGATGTGTAATGTCACTATTACTATTCTCCCTATATACGAACAACTGTAGATCCACAACAAATTCTGTCAAAGTAATCAAGATTGCTGATGATACCACCATAGTTGGACTCATCACCAAAAATTATGAGCAGGAGTACCGCCACCAGCTTGATAGAATTTGCAACTGGTGTAGGAAGAATGGCCTGGTCCTCAACACCACAAAAACCGTTGAGTTGGTTGCTAACTTTACGAAGCATGCTTCCACCCCACCTACAATCTGCACCAATGGCATGGCACTTGAAAAAGTTCTCTGTGCATGACTCCTGGGCACTACCATATCCAGTGACCTGACTTGGAAAACCAACACCACCTCCACCCAGAGAAAATCCCAACAGAGGCTATTCTTTCTCTGCCAACTGAAGAAGTTTCTACTCTGCCACAATCAAATATATCCTCTGCTTCTCCATCCTGGTCTGGTTCGCTGGCTCCTCTGCCAGCGACAGACACAAACTACAGAGGGTTATCAGATTAGTGGAGAGGACCATCGAGAAACCACTCCGCCCTCTAGACCTCATCTACAATTCAAGACTGTGCTCCAGAGCTTTGAGGATCGCCATTAGTCCCTCAAATCCAGGCTTCCACTTCTTCAGCTGGCTCCCTTCAGGTTTCAGCCCATCACCACCAGAACCTCAAGGCACAGGAACAGCTTCTTCCCCTCAGCTGTGAACTCTCTGAATTCTCTTCACACCTTCCCCGCATTGATCATTCTTCCTATACAAGCTGAATTTGATAGAACTTCATTGCACTGATTTTTGCACCTAGTACAAGTTAGGCAACCTTGTGTTAATCTGTTTAACTGTCTACGTTGAAACTGCTGTATTTAGCCCCGTGCATGACAAGCCCAATTCAAGGCACAACCTGGCCGTGTTCGGCGAAATAAAACACTGTGATTTCGAATCTTATATTAAATATTGCTGAAAATTGATCTTTAAAGTAACATTTCCAACACTGATTACCAAAGGCCTTTTATTGCTGATTACTATGTACAAGAAAAAGAAAGACTAAAATCACCCCATAGAATGGAATTGTAACAATATGTCCTTTATTTAGCAGAAGGGGGACACTTTAAGAACAATTAAAACATGAGGGGAAAGGATGGAGAGGAAATCTGCACAGAAGATTAAGGATCGCCAGACAACTAATTAAGTGAACAATATTATAGTAAGGGCATCTCATCACAATTGAAAATCACAGTACATAAAACACATCAATTAAATGTATGTATCATGAATAATAATCATATATGTGAGAGGAACAGTAAGAATATTTTGTAGTGGATAGTGTAGATTGCTGCACAATCCAAATGCAGCATGCATACAGCATAAAAGAAAAGTGCAATATGCTTTTGTGCAAATGAATCAGAAACAAAGTGCCATGTGCTCTGTGCATGCCCTGTTAAGGTGCAAGTGGAAAAAAGGTGCAATGTGCAATGAGTCGTCACCAGCAGAATGTAGGAGCCTGTCTGCAAACCAAATGTAAAGAGAGAGATGCAGAGATAAGGAAGAGAATATACCTGATAAATATGGTGATGGCAACCACAGCGCACACCTCCCACCCCACCGCTAGACGTTGATGTGTGTCATGGGGCCACGCCCACTTCTTTTACGGCCACGTGTTTTGGTAGAAGGAAGTGCGCAACTAATATCTCATTTATATCATAATACACTGATGACTGCTGAATGGATAATGACTCAATGATTTTGTAATTCCTGTGCTAAACTCACACAACTGACAAGGGTTTTTGAAAATAAAGCTCTGGATGAATTGAGTTGTATGCTATTGTCTTCTAAAAATAGACAAGTATTAATAAATTAGGCCAGGCAAGAATTTGAAGTTCCCATAGTTCTACTATCACAAAAAATAAACTATAACAGATCTTTATGTACTGGTGGTATTCATACTAATTCTGAAATTCGTTATCTTTGATAAGTGTATACAACATTGTGTTAAATAAACTGTGAAAGGCAAGTAGTATTTAGCAATACTGCTTTATGAGTTTTGAAAACCTTCATTTAGAGGTATAATATATTCTCCACTCAGTTTTCACTGTGCAGTTCTCAAATAAAAAAATGAAAAAAAGCCAATTGCATTTTGGACAAGTGATGGATAGTGAGGGTAATGTGTTTCAGCTAATGTAGGTGCTTCAATATTATCAACAGACACATAAGTTCAAATTTTAAGGCCCCATTATTTTAAGCTGCAAAAAAATCTGTGAATGTGTCATTATTATTAAAATAGTATAGTCGTGCAGTTCGGAAGTAATTGGAAGAAGACCCTAAGGGCCACAAATCATGCAAAGAAGAAAATGGATGTGGCAATCAGGAGACGAATGAAAGGCACAGCCAAATAACATTCAGTTAAAGAATTCATGGTTTTATTTTATTTTTTTGCATTGAACATGCAACATCAATCCCCTGAAAGCAAATATTTACACCATCATAAGGAGAAGCTATAAAAAACATATTTAAATGTTCTCGGAGCAATTCGTAATGTTGGGAAATATAATAAACATTAAAAAAAGCATTTAATAAGTAGCATTCATCTTGTAAAAAACACAATTTTATAATGTGTAATTATAAATTATCTCAAGTTAAAAGAAGGCTAGTGAATTTTTTGCCACTATACATAACATTTAAAAATAATGTTGTCAAGAGCTTATTAAGTACGTTTCCATGGTATACAATATAGTATACAGTAAAGTGTTTTGTGGTCTACATGGACAACTTCATTCGGAGTTGCTAGATTTGGCCCTCAGTGTACATTAGGTTTGGTCAATGACATGCCCATTTCTAGGGGCCGTGCAGCCGTGCGGGCACCCTGAGTGCTAATGGGAGGGGGCGATGTAATGGAGGGGGGAGCTGCAGCCGCGGGGAGGGCAGCCCGACCTCTCCCTGCCTTCCTCTCCTGGGCCACCCTCCATGCTTCCCCTCGGAGTGCAGAGTAATGCGCAGGGAAGCGCTGTACACAACTACTCACCTCCCTGGTTTCAATCGTCGCTCACTTGCCGCTGATCGTCCCCTCTCTGCATAGATGCTGATACACACGCTGCTTCCTACTAAACAGGAAGCAGCGTGTGTATCAGCATCTATGCAGAGCAGGAGGAGACCGGCGGCGAGTGAGCGCCGATTGGAACCTGGGAGGTGAGTAGCTATTTACAGCGCTTCCCTGCGCGCTCACTCTGCACTCCGAGGGGGGAGCATGGAGGGCGGACCAGGGAGAGGGAGGGAGGGAGGGGGCACCTACCTAACCTATACTGGGGCAGCTACCTGACCTATACTGGGGGGCAGCTACCTAATCTAACCTATACTGGGGGGCAGCTACCTAACCTATACTGGGAGCAGCTACCTAACCTATACTGGGAGGCACCTACCTAATCTAACCTATACTGGGGGGCAGCTGCCTAACCTATACTGGGGGACAGCTACCTAATCTAACATATACTGGAGGGCACCTACCTATCTAACCTATACTGGGGGCAGCTACCTATCTAACCTATACTGGGGCACTTACTTATCTAACCTGTATTGGGGGCACCTACCTACCTAGCTAGCCTATACAGGTGGCAACTATACTGGCTACCTATATTGGAGGCACCTACCTAACTAACCTATACTGGGGGCACCTACCTATCCAACCTATGCTGGGGCAACTATTCTGGCTACCTATATTAGAGGCACCCACCTAGCTAACCTGTACTGGGGTACCTACCTATCTAACTTATACTGGGGGCACCTGCCTATCTAACCTATAATGGTGGCAACTACACTGGCTACCTATACTGGGGTACCTATTCATCTTGGCTACCTATACTGGGGGGACCTATACTGAGTGCAACTAGACCTGGCTAACCTATACTGCGGGCACCCATGCCTTGCTCTGGGGGGGGGGCGCAATTTTTACACCCTCGCCCTTGGTGCATTTTAGCCTAGAAACTGCACTGGTCAATGAGGTGCACATAATTTAGGGTTGATGCAGAATTATGCAAATGTTCTATGCAAAAAGATTCTATTATTCTACAGTGGTCAAGAGGGCACTTCTTTAACATCATCATTATAAATGGACATGCACCAACTTACAAAAACAGATGCTACAGAAAAATATTAATTTTTGACAACAGCTGGAAAAAGTCTCTAATAAAAAATTTGAACATAATGAGAAAATTGTCCAAATTAACACAAATGCCTAAGTTGGAAGGGAGTTCGTGATCGTGGAGAACCACAAACTTTTCCGAAACTTCGGTTCGCCCCCATACTGCACCATTAGGGTCAACTTTGACCCTCTACATCACAGTCAGCAGGCACATTGTAGCCAATCAGGCTACACTCCCTCCTGGAGCCACTACCCCCTTATAAAAGGCAGGCATTGCGGGCCATTTTACTCACTCATGTGCCTGCAGACAGTAAATAGAGAAGGGACAGCTGCTGCTGCTGCTGCAGACTCTCATAGGGAAAGATTAGTAAGGCTCTTGTAGGCTTCTTAGCTTGCTCCTGGCTGATTCTTATTGCTAAAATAGCACCCCACAACAGCTCTTTTGAGAGCTAATCTTGTTCTTGTGATCTATTTGTTTTCTGTGTGTCCTCTGTAAAAAAAAAAATAATCCGGGCCCCCCCTAGGGCCCGCCCAGGGACATTTGGGGGGCAGGAGTGGTCGCAGCATAAGATGAGAGTGTGGCAGATCGGTGGGGAGGGGGGAAATTCCCCCCCCTCCCTCACCTCGGGCTCTCCTCTCAGCGCTTCCCCTCCTGCATTCATTGGTGGCAGCGGGCAGCAGCAGCGGTGGCGGCAGGATGACTCATTACCTCCTTCTCGCTGGAGGTCTTCCATTCTCTAAGTGCTTCATGCAACTTCCTGTGTAAACAGGAAGTTGCACTTAGAGAACGGAAGACCTCCAGCGAGAAGGAGGTAATGAGTCATCCTGCCGCCACCGCTGCTGCTGCCCGCTGCCACCAATGAATGCAGGAGGGGGAGCACTGAGAGGAGAGCCCGAGGTGAGGGAGGGATTGGGGATGTCCCCCCTCCCCACCTATCTGCCGCACTCTCCTCTTATGCTGCGACCCCTCCTGCCCCCCAAAAGTCCCTAAGCGGGCCCTAGGGGGGCCCCGGGCCCCCCCGCGACGGCAGGGGTAGATCCCCTATTGTTACGCCAGTGGTGTGTCCCACTGACACTTGTGTTGCATAGACAGCCTTGATAATTCATACTGTGTGTGTGCCACTGCCAGGCCCAGCACATTCAGTGACCACCTGTGTGTGTGACAGGTGCACATTGTAATATCCAGTACTGCATATACCTACCTACCTGTTGTTCACAGTGCACCTATTATTATTATTATTATTATTATTTATTGTATTTATAAAGCGCCAACATATTACGCAGCGCTGAGTTGAGTGCACGCAGTGTCACTGTGCCTGTCCGCTACCTGTCTGTGTGTGACAGGTGCACAGTGTAATACCCATCACTGCATATACCTACCTACCTGTTGTTCACAGTGCACCCACCTACCTACGTGAGCACACACAGTGTCACTGTGCCTGTCCGCTACCTGTCTGTGTGTGACAGGTGCACATTGTAATACCCATTACTGCATATACCTACCTACCTGTTGTTCACAGTGCACCCACCTACCTACGTGAGCGCACATGGCATCCTGGACGTGAGTTTCACGTCCAGGAATGCCAAATAGTTAAAGTGCTCTAAAACATATGTGTGAACACTTTGCATGTCATAACAAACCTATGTTCAATGCTAGTGGAAATCTAGTGCTCTCTACAGAGATCCCAACACATCTGAAATCTACTGCACAGGTATCAAAGATTTATAATTATCTCCACAGAAAAAAATTATTACTGTAGTACAAAAAACTGGTCGGCTAATTCAGACTATGGGCTTGATTCACAAAGCGGTGCAAAGTGTTTGCACGCCAGTGAAAAGCCCCTTATCACGCCTAAACTCACTTTAGGCGTGATAAGAAGAAACTCGCGCGAAGTTACCGCGCGTACGCGCGTAAGTGCGCGCGCAGCACCCGACGCTTCGCGCGAAGCTCCCATTAAACCCTATTGGACTTTGCGCGCGCTCTCACGCGCGTATGCGCGTACGCGCGGTACCTTCGCGCGAAGAGCAGGAAAAAGCGGTGATAACTCAGTGGTGAAAAGGTCATCACGCCTAAAGTCTTTTAGGCGTGATAACTGGGTTATCACCGCTTTGTGAATCAGGCCCTATGTGTTTGTTAACTCAAAAAGGAACTTTGGAATGAAATACAAGGGAGTAAAATGCCACTACTTGTACCAAGTCTATTTTTATATTTATTTATAGCTTGTATATCTGATGTATAAGGTATGTTTATGCCACATTGGACCTGGTGTAGGAAAGGCCGGTAAATCTGGCATGTGCAGGTAGCACACATCAATTTTACCAGTACCAACACCAGGGGTGTACTGACTGTTACACCATTAGCGCCACATGCCTTATCCCAGTAAAGCCAGTGATGCTAACAGTGTAATGAGTAATGGGCAGCACTTCCCTGGCGTTAGTACCAGAAAAGTTGCTTTACGCTATCTGCGCACAACACAGTGCACCCACCTACCTACGTGAGCGCACGCAGTGTCACTGTGCCTGTCCGCTACCTGTCTGTGTGTGACAGGTGCACATTGTAATACCCATCACTGCAAATACCTACCTGTTGTTCACAGTGCACCCACCTACCTACGTACACTGATCGCACGCAGTGTCACTGTGTCTGTCCGGTACCTGTCTGTGTGTGATAGGTGCACATTGTAATACCCATCACTGCATATACCTACCTATTGTGTTCAGTGCACCCACCTACCTACACGAGTGCACGCAGTGTGATATACCACTCCGTGCATAACTGTTAACTGCACCTGAGTGACTGCACATTGTATTAGTCAAGTCATATTTATTATTTATTTATTTATTTATTGTATTTATAAAGCGCCAACATATTATGCAGCGCTGAACATTAATTTAGGTTACAGACAATATTTAGAGGTGACATACAGCAATATGACAATACAGGAATACAAGAAAACCAGATCACACAGCACAGTATGAGTACCAGGTAATGCTTAGTCAGTCACTGGATAGAGCATGGAGATTAGGCAAGTTAGGTTCACTCAGATGCATAGCATGGGTTCACAGTAATGGAGGTGCATGATCAGGTAGGACACAAAAGGAGGAGGACCCTGCCCAAAGGCTTACAATCTAGAGGGAGAGGTAAGGACACAAACGGTAGGGGACCAGAGTTCAGCTGCGGGTTTAGAGCACTTGTGAGGTTTTCTGTGTTAAATAGTCAACCACGTCCTGACAATCTTGGGAGTTGATGGTACGTGCCTCCTTCTAAGCACTGTACTTTGGGCCAGGGCTGCACGAAATCGATATGGACACAACCAACAAAACAGGTAGAGGCAGAGGTAGAGGCAGACCCAGAGGAAGGCCACCCGGTAGGTCTGTGCGAGGTCATGTTGATGTGATTTTGTGTAGCCCTGGCCCAAAGTACAGTGCTCAGAAGGAGGCATGTACCATCAACTCCCAAGATTGTCAGGACGTGGTTGACTATTTAACACAGAAAACCTCATCTTCCGCAGCCACCAGCGCTACGACAAGCACCACATCTGCTGCATTTGACACTTCACAGGAGTTAATTGGTGGGGAATTAACTGATTCACAGCCATTATTGTTACAACCAGATGAAGGCGCTAAGCAAGTTACACCACCTCATATGTCTGAGTTAGGCGGCGACCAGTGCTGCTCGGATACCCCTTTTCAAAATCCGAATCCGATTCGGATCCGGATACCCTGCTATCCGATCCGGGTCGGATATCCGAATTCAAAATTTTCCTATCCGAATCCGATTCGGATATCCGACCCCAGTATCCGACCGGATTCGGATATCCGGATTGATAACCGGAAGTGGCCTTTAAATTGCTTTAAAAAGGTTTGTAAGGGTCAATTAGGCATGTAGCATCATTCTTTTTCAAAGGGAAACACTAATTGATGATGTGGGGACTTAAAATCCCCCCCCCCACAAAAAAAGGCTGTCAAAGGGCCAAGTGCAAAGTGCCAAATGCAAAGGGCCAAGTTCAAAGGGCCAAGTGTCAAGTGCAAAGGGCCAAGTGCAAAGGGCCAAGTGTCAAGTGCAAAGGGCCAAGTTCAAAGGGCCAAGTGTCAAGTGCAAAGGGCCAAGTGCAAAGGGCCAAGTGTCAAGTGCAAAGGGCCAAGTGCAAAGTGCCAAATGCAAAGGGCCAAGTTCAAAGGGCCAAGTGTCAAGTGCAAAGGGCCAAGTGCAAAGGGCCAAGTGTCAAGTGCAAAGGGCCAAGTGCAAAGTGCCAAATGCAAAGGGCCAAGTTCAAAGGGCCAAGTGTCAAGTGCAAAGGGCCAAGTGCCTAATGCAAAGTGCCAAGTTTAAAGGGCCAAGTGTCAAGTGCAAAGGGCCAAGTGCCTAATGCAAAGTGCCAAGTTTAAAGGGCCAAGTGTCAAGTGCAAAGGGCCAAGTGCCTAATGCAAAGGGCCAAGTTCAAAGGGCCAAGTGTCAAGTGCAAAGGGCCAAGTGCCAAATGCAAAGTGCCAAGGGCAAAGTGCCATGTGCCATGTGCAAAGTGCCAAGTGCCAACATGTGCAAACACGTGCAAAAATGTGCAAAGTGCAAACACGTGCAAACACATGCAAAATTGTGCAAACACGCGCAAACACATGCAAAAATGTGCAAACACGTGCAAAAATGTGCAAAGTGCAAACACGTGCAAACACATGCAAAAATGTGCAAACACGTGCAAAAATGTGCAAAGTGCAAACACGTGCAAACACATGCAAAAATGTGCAAACACGTGCAAAAATGTGCAAACACGTGCAAAAATGTGCAAAGTGCAAACACGTGCAAACACATGCAAAATTGTGCAAACACGCGCAAACACATGCAAAAATGTGCAAACACGTTCAAAAATGTGCAAAGTGCAAACACGTGCAAACACATGCAAAAATGTGCAAACACGCGCAAACACATGCAAAAATGTGCAAACACATGCAAAAATGTGCAAACACATGCAAAAATGTGCAAAGTGCAAACACGTGCAAACACATGCAAAAATGTGCAAACACGCGCAAACACATGCAAAAATGTGCAAACACATGCAAAAATGTGCAAACACGCGCAAACATGCAAAAATGTGCAAAGTGCAAACACGCGCAAACACATGCAAAAATGTGCAAACACATGCAAAAATGTGCAAACACGCGCAAACATGCAAAAATGTGCAAACACATGCAAAAATGTGCAAAGTGCAAACACGTGCAAACACATGCAAAAATATGCAAACACGCGCAAACACATGCAAAAATGTGCAAACACATGCAAAAATGTGCAAACACGCGCAAACATGCAAAAATGTGCAAACACATGCAAAAATGTGCAAAGTGCAAACACGTGCAAACACATGCAAAAATGTGTGTGCAAACACATGCAAAAATGTGCAAACACATGCAAAAATGTGCAAACACGCGCAAACATGCAAAAATGTGCAAACACATGCAAAAATGTGCAAAGTGCAAACACGTGCAAACACATGCAAAAATGTGCAAACACGCGCAAACACATGCAAAAATGTGCAAACACATGCAAAAATGTGCAAACACGCGCAAACATGCAAAAATGTGCAAACACATGCAAAAATGTGCAAACCCGTGCAAACACATGCAAAAATGTGCAAACCCGTGCAAACACGTGCAAAGTGCAAAAATGTGGAAAGTGCAAACACGTGCAAACACGTTCAAAGTGCCATGTGCAAAGTGGCACTTTGCACGTGTTTGCACGTGTTTGCACATTTTTGCACGTGTTTTCACGTGTTTGCACATTTTTGCAGTTTGCACGTGTTTGCACTTTGCACGTGTTTGCACTGTGCATGTGTTTGCACGTGGCACTTTGCACGTGTTTGCTCGTGGCAGGCAGGCAGCACCTGGCCTGGTGTGTGTACAACACACACACAATCACATAGCAGGCAGCTGCAGCAGCACTGCAGCACACACTCTTAATGTCACATTTATGACATCAATCAAGCAAATGAATGATTTAACTATACTGTAGTGATAGTGAAGGGGTTAATCACTGAACAGCTTAGGTTTATAACTATGTACAGCCCTTTGTAGGGCACCAGCAATGGAGCAGGAGCATGTCTCTCAGGAAGCATTCAGCAAGCCAGGACGATCTGTCTCATCATGGCAGCCCTCCTTATTATACCAGGGGGGCTGGCCAGTGTTCCTTTCTGTGATTGGGAGCCAGGGTTTAGGCTGGGAGGCCTCTGATTGGCTTAATGAGGTCAGGTGGGGCTGGCCAGGGTTCCCCTCTGTGATTGGTTTCTGGTGCTTCTGCTGGGAGCCCTCTGATTGGCTCCCATGACATCTGGACCTCATGCAGTGTTTCACTGGTCCAGATATCCGCGGATATCCGTACTATCCGCGGATATCCGTATAGCCCAGCCAACTATCCGCAGATAGCTATCCGGATACTGGACCAGCTATCCGGAATCCGGATCCGATCGGATAGGCCTAAAAAAGTCGGATATCCGAGTCTATTCGGATATCCGGTATCCTGTTGAGCAGCTGGCGGCGACACTATGGACGTAACGTGTGAGGAGGAGGATGATGAAGTACCTGCTGTTGGTGCATTTTTGGAGGTGTCTGAGGCAAGCGAAGCTGGGCAGGATGATTATGATGATGACAATGATACGGATCCCACATATGTTCCCAATAGAGGAGATGAACAGGGGGACAGTTCAGAGGGGAAGTCAGAGAGGAGTAGGAGGAGACGAGTTCCTGAAAGAAACAGGGGCCAGGGGGAGCTCGTCATCAGAAACAGCTGGTGGCAGTGTCCGGCGCCATGTATCGCCACCTATGGACAGCCAGCCAACATACCCTTCAACATCAGCTGCTGATGCCACCACAGTGCCATCTCCCCATGGGGGCTCAGCGGTTTTGTACATTTTTTAATGTGTCTGTCTTAGATCAGTGCAATTCTATCTGTTCACTCTGCCTCAAAAAATTGAGCTGTGGAAAGGCCAACACTCACGTAGGGACAAGTGCCTTACAAAGGCACATGGAGAAAAGGCACAAACTGCAATGGGGAGAGCACCTGAGCAAAAGCAGCACACAAAAGAAAAGCCACCTTCTTTCTCCTCTTCCTCCTTCAGGTGCAGCATCTTCAGCCGCTTTCTCCCTTGCACCTTCACAGCCACCCTCCTCCACTCTGCCTCTGCCCTTGAGCAGTTCCTGCTCCTCTGCCCACAGCAGCCAGGTGTCTGTGAAGGAAATCTTTGAGCGGAAGAAGCCAATTTCTGCCAGGCAGTCACCCCCTTGCCCGGGGTCTGGCAGCGGGCATGGCAGAACTGTTAGCTCGCCAGCTGTTACCATACAGCTGGTGGACTCTGAGGCCTTCCGTAAATTTGTGGCCATTGGGACACCGCAGTGGAAGATGCCAGGCCACAATTAATTCTCTAAAAAGGTGATACCCAAACTCTACCATAAAGTTGAGAGGCAAGTGGTGTCATCTCTGGCACACCGCGTTAGGTCAAGGGTCCACCTGACAACGGATGCCTGGTCTGCCAAGCACTGTCAGGGCAGGTACATTAATTACACAGCCCATTGGGTCAACCTGGTGACCAATGGCAAGCAGGGAGTATGTGGCTGTGCAGCGGACCAACTTGTGACACCTCCACGGCTTGCAGGCAGGCCTCCTGCCACCTCCTCTTCTCCTGCTACATCCTCTTTGTTGTCGTCATCCTCCTCCTCGTTGGCTGAGTGGCAGTTCAACCCTACTGGTGCTGCAATCTCCTCTCCAGCTACACAGCCCCAGCTCCCCAGGGCCTATGCTGCATTCCAGGTACGACGGTGTCACACCAACTTAGACATGTCTTGCCTCAAAGTGGAGAGTCACACTGGACCAGCTCTCCTGCAGTGTTGCCAACCTGACAAACCATAAAAAATTTACTGACAGAACACTATTTTTACTGACATCTAATATTACTGAAATTAAATGAAAGATATCACACATGCGCCCCACGTGCAATACACCGGCAACCACGTGGGCTGCAAATGAGGAAGAAAAGTGCAGTGGCGGACACAGGACAGATAAAGTATTAATGCACTGAATCTAAGGAGCGGGGTGGGGGCGGGGTACATTTACATTTGGGGTATGCGACCGGGGGTGTCCATCATGTTTGTTCTCCATTATCGCAGCCCTTGCCGCTGCATGCACCCGATCGAGCATGCTAACCTGAGATTTTCCAGCATGTCCAATTGATACATGTGATCAATACATGCAACCAATTTTGGGCCAAAATTGTTTTGATTGTATAGGCATGCTCTTGGTGGCACCAATTATTATAATATCAATAATAATTGTCTTATCTGACAGTCCATTGGCCACCAAATCTACAGCTGTATGGCCACCTTTAGCTAGAGCAGTGTATATTCCAGAGTGATACGTGAACTGATAGGCAGTAAGTGCTGTGATCTTTTGTGAGAGAGAGGTTTTTTTTACTGACACCACAAAGTTTTTCATGGACTTTACTGACATCCTAGATTTGTTGACTTTTTTACTGTCTGTCAGTAAATTTACTGATGGTTGGCAACACTGCTTTCCTGGCTGCTCTTAACAAACAGGTGGATCAGTGGCTGACCCCGCACCAGGTGGAGATCGGCAACGTGGTGTGTGACAACGGCAGCAATCTCCTTTCCGCTTTTAATTTGGAAAAGCTGACACATGTACCCTGCATGGCACATGTGCAGAATCTAGTCATTCAAAGATTTGTGTCAAAGTACCCAGGCTTAGAGGACGTCCTGAAGCAGGACAGGAATTTATGTGGGCATTTCAGGCGGTCTTACACGGCCATGGCACGCTTTGCGGACATTCAGCAGAGAAACAACTTGCCAGTGAGACGATTGATATGTGATATGCGACTCGCTGGAATTCGACCCTGGTCATGTTCTCTCGCCTGCCAGAACAGGAGAAAGCCATCACCCAGTACCTCTACAATTACAGTAAAAGGACACCATCTGGGGAGATGGAGATGTTCTGGCCCTCGAACTGGACACTGATGCGAAATGCATGCAGGCTCATGTGGCCGTTTGAGGAGGTGACCAACCTGGTGAGTTGCAGTGAAGGCACCATCAGCGACTTGATCCTGTACGCTTACTTCCTGGAGCGTGCCGTGCGTAGAGTGGTGGATCAAGCTGTGGAGGAGCGTGAACAGGAACAGTTACGGCAGGAACAGTTGTGGGAGCAATTTTCAGCAGAATCAGATGTTTCCTCAAC
Organism: Hyperolius riggenbachi; assembly: GCF_040937935.1. Taxonomy (NCBI): domain Eukaryota; kingdom Metazoa; phylum Chordata; class Amphibia; order Anura; family Hyperoliidae; genus Hyperolius; species Hyperolius riggenbachi. The sequence continues at coordinate 436,580,684 of NC_090646.1, forward strand.
ACCTGCAGCAGCACAGAGGGGGGAGGAGGAGGAAGAGTCTTGTGGGGAAGAGGAGTTAGACTCGGATGATGAGGAAGGTGTTTCTTTGGAGGAGGAGATGGCGGCAGAAGAACAACCACAGCAGGTGACGCAGGGGGCTTGTGCTGCTCAATGTTCCCGTGGTATTGTTCGTGGCTGGGGGGAGGAGGAGGACTTACCTGACATCACTGAGGAAGAGCAAGAGGAGATAGATCGTATGTCTGCATATGCAGATGGCGTCTTTAATGCTGTCCAGCATGTTGAGGGACCCCTGTATAAAAAAACTCAAGGGGAATGTGCTGTACTGGGTGGCCACGCTACTAGACCATTGGTATAGGCGCAAAGTGGCGGACATGTTACCAACTCACCAGAAGGCAGAAAGGATGCAGCACATGCAGAACAAGCTGGCAACTATGCTGTACAATGCGTTTAAGGGTGATGTCACAGCACAACGCAATAAAGGTACCACTGCCAGTAATCCTTCTTGCATGTCCACGCAGGCAAGGACAGGACGCTCCAGCAATCTCATGGTGATGTCGGACATGTGGGCATTCTTTAGTCAAATGCCTCACCTTAGCCTTTCCGGATCCACACTCCACCAACGCCTGGACCAGCAGGTAGCCGACTACTTGGCCTTAAGTGTGGATGTAGACACTGTGAGCAGCATTGTACCCTTGGACTACTGGGTGCACAGGCTTGACCTGTGGCCAGAGCTGTCCCTATTTTCCATCCAACTTCTGTCTTGCCCACCCTCAAGCGTCCTGTCAGAAAGGACCTTCAGCGCAGCTGGAGGTATTGTCAATGAGAAAGAGAAGTCGCCTAAGTCACAAAATTGTTCAGTACCTCACCTTTATCAAAATGAATGAGGCATGGATCCCGGAGGGCTACTGCCTGCCCAAAGACTAAGTCAGTCCCCACACACAGCATCTCTGGCTGCAGGCCATGTGACTGTCTACCTGCCCCAAGGCTAAGTCGCTCCCCACACAGCACCTCTGCCCACAGGAAGTGGTGCTCAGCAGAGCTCGAATATTCGAGTAGCTCGAATATTCGAGCTCTTTTTTCAGCTATTCGAGCTCGAATACCGAGCTCGAATAGCTGAGTGAACTCGAATAGCCCATTCACTATTCGAGCTATTCGATCAAACTCGAATACCGAGCTCGAATAGCGTCATAGCCCAGATTGATGTCCTTAGAGCCAATCAGAGGGCTCCCAGGCCCTCTGACGGCAGCCAATCACAGAGGGGGACCCTGGTCAGCCCCTACCCTATAAATAGCGGCCGCCATGTTCCGTTTTTCCGTCCTTGCCTGACTTTGTACAGAGAGAGATCTGCTCCTTTGTGCTTTGGCTTAGCAAGAGCTTTATTGTGGTCAACTACCTAGCGTTTTTGCTCACATACACCTCCTATACACACCTATATTGTTGTTAGTTAGATAGACATTGTATTTTAGTTAGTAGCTTGTGTGTTACATAGAGACAGACACAGCAGCTGCAGGCTGTCCTACCTTTACTACTGAGTGATTGTATTTTGTAGTAACTGTACTAGGACACTCACTGTCACTGTTTGTTCATAGCTCCTGCGTGTGTGCGTGCACAGTACACACACTCTATTTCCTTCTGATTACTATTAATTATTGTAATTTCTAGTTGTACTTACTAACTACTTACTACTAGGGACACTCAGTCACTGTTCATAGGCTAGCTCCTACGCTGCGTGTGTGTGTGCGTGCACTGTCAGTACACACACTCTATTTCCTTCTGATTACTACTGATTATTGTAATTTCTAGTTGTACACTTACTTACTACTTACTACTAGGGACACTCAGTCACTGTTCATAGGCTAGCTCCTGCGCTGCGTGTGTGTGTGCGTGCACTGACAGTACACACACTCTATTTCCTTCTGATTACTACTGATTATTGTAATTTCTAGTTGTACACTTACTTACTACTTACTACTAGGGACACTCAGTCACTGTTCATAGGCTAGCTCCTGCGTGTGCGTGCACTCAGTACACACACACACACACACTCTATTTCCTTCTACTTAATCTGATTACTACTGATTATTGTATTTTCTAGTTAGTGTACTAGGGGACACACTCACTGTTCACTGTTCACACTTATACTGATTACTGAATTATTGTATTTTGTATTAGTACTGTACTAGTAATCACTTAGCGATCTAATCACTTAGTGATTAGTGTCACCTCACCTACCAACCCACTCCATTAAAGTACCCCACTTTTTCACCCGCCCTTTTAAAAAACTTTTTTGTTTACGCCCAAAATATCAAAGATGTCTGGAAGTGGCAGCCAGCGCGGTTTGGGCAAGGGGAAGGGCAGCAAGGGAATCAAGAGGAGAGGGCGCAGCATTGTGGCAAGCTGCGGCCGCGCCACCATGCACAGTTCCGCAGCAGCTGCGTCAGTGGCTAACATTCCTCCTATAGCCACTGGCCGTGGACGCCTTTGGCGCCGCCCAGCAGGAGCAACTCACGCTGCAGAGACACAGCAGCAGCAGCAGCAGCGTGTAGTACCTGCTCCTATTTTCCTCCAGCCGGGTCGGAAACATCCCATTGAGGAAACGGATGCAGACACTGTGGTGCAACTGATGACGGAGGATGAGCGGCCCGCCATCAGCTCTGCATCCGAGGCCTCCACCCTCACCACCACCTCCACCACCCTTGTTCGCAGCAGCCACCCAGCAGGGCCTGGGGAGGAGGCCAGTTCACCGTCAGTCGCCGACCTGTCATTCAGCAGTCTTTTGACCCCAGGCATCATGAGTAAATTGTCTGCTGTTGTTGGCGATCTTGAGGAGGAGATGCTGATGGGCACTTTGGGGGAGGAGGGATTGGACAGCAAGACTGTGGCGACAGTCAAGCAGCCCATCCATGCATCAGGAGAGGAGTTTGGGGGGTCATCATCCCAGCAGGACATGTTTCAGGAGGGGGATGATGATGATGACACGGTGACAGACAAAGACTGGGTGCCACCAGCTCCAGGGGATGTCGTCATCAGCAGCTCTGAGGAGGAGGAGGAGGATGCGTTTGTGGGCCTTGCAAGGAGGCGCATCATTGCAATCATTGGCAGCAGTAGGCAGGTCCCACAGCCTGCTGGTGTCTCAGGCTCAGCAGCAGCAGCAGCAGCATCTGCCAGTACCACCACCAGCCGCACCCAAGCCCCCGCCCCAACCACCACAGGGAGACAGGCAGCAGCGGCTCCAGGCCGTAGGGGGTTGTTTTTGTCACCAATCTGGCGATTTTTCACCATGCCCACAGTGTACAGCAAGTACGCCACTTGCAACCACTGTCAGCAGAAGTTGAGCAGAGGTGCAGACCCCTTAAAGTTCAGCACCAGCTCGCTCATCAACCACCTTGCTGTGAAACATTTCCACCAGCATGAGGAGTTCCAGAGGCTGAAGGCATCTGGTGCTGGCAGTGGCACCACACCCATCACTGCACAGCCTTCAGCAGCAGCAGCAGCAACAGCAGCCACCCGCCCTCCTGCTCCTCCAGCAGCACCAGCAGGAGTGCGGAAACGCACTGCTCCTCCCCCCTCTGCAACTCCTGCCGCTGACACTGAGGCCTGTTCTGGCAGCCAGTCCTCAGTGGCCTCCTCTGCTGTGTCCGCTGATTCCCGTGCCAGCAAAAGGCCACGCCAGAGCCTTTTGAGCGAGTCCTTCCAGGGGGTGGTTAGGGCTCTGCCTCCCAGCAGCCATCCCGTGCGTCAGCTGAACGGCTTTCTGGCACGGGCCATGTGCTCCCAACTCCTGCCGTACACGCTCGTGCAGCATGGGAGCGACATGCGTGCGCTGCTTGCTTGTGCAGCCCCAGACTGGCAGCTCCCTAGCAGACACTTTTTTGCCCGCAAGGCCATTCCTGCACTGCACCACTTTGTGATGGCCAATGTGGAGCGAGGGCTGGAGCACGCGGTTGGTGAAAGGGTCCACGTCACCATGGACTCCTGGAGCAGCCGCTTCGGGACAGGCCACTACCTGTCCTTCACTGTCCACTGGGTCAGCTTGGTGGAAGGGGGTGAGGATGGGAGAGCAGCAGCGGGCACAGCAGCAGCAGCAACACAGTGGGTGGTGCCACCCCGCAGGGTCAGGGGAACTGCAGCAGGTTCCTCCGATCCTCTGCCATCCTCCGGCACACCTGGCCAAACCCCCCGCCTCAGCAGCAGCGTGAAGGCCCGCCACTGCCAAGCGCTGCTGCAGTTGGTCAGCCTTGGGAAGACCAAACTGACGGCAACCCATGTGTTGGCCAAACTCCAGGAGCAGGAGAGGATTTGGCTGACCCCAGAGGCCTCAGAGTCGGAGAGGTGGTGGCCGACAATGGGGCCAATCTGGTTGCCGCAATTGACAGGGGAAACCTGACCCACATCCCCTGTCTTGCCCACGTGCTGAACCTGGTGGTGCAGAAGTTCTTGCGCACCTACCACGGGATGGGCGAACTGCTGGAAACGGCAAGGAACGTTGTGTGTCACTTCCGGCGCTCGGCTGCAGCCTGTGCAAGCCTGGAAGACGTGCAAAAGGAGCTGGAGCTGCCACGCCATCGGCTGATCCTTGACGTTCCAACTCACTGGAACTCCACCCTGGCGATGTTGGAGCATCTGGTTGAACAGAAGCACGCTGTCAACCAGTACCTTGCCCAGGCCACTGTTTCCGCCGCTCAGAGAAGGGACAAGACCAGCAACATCCCGTCCATCGTCCCCGATGATGACTGGAGGCACATGCAGCAGGTGTGCTTAGTGCTGGCTCCCTTTCTGCAGGCCACTAACATGGTGAGCAGGGACCATGCTATGGTCTGCGAGTGGGTGCCCCTGGTTTGTCTGCTGAACAGGGCCCTCGATGCTTTGCTGGAACAGGGAGCGGCAGCCTTGGACCAGCAGGAGCGGCAAGCAGCTGCACAGTCCACCTCTGAGGGGGAGGAGGAGGAGGACTTGGTGGAGGTCCCTGACCTTGCTGCTGATGAGGGGGATCAGCACAGCGCAGCTGAGTTGGTGCGGGGGTGGAGAGAGGATGAGGCGGCAGAGGAGGAGGATGAGGACAGCACTGCCGTCGATGTGCCAGCACACGTGGCCCGCCTCTTCCCAATGGCAGCGCACATGCTGACGTGCCTGCGCAAGGACCCCAGGGTGATCCAGATGAAGCAGAGCCAGGACATCTGGATCAGCATGATGTTGGACCCACGCCTCAAGGGGAAGTTGAGCCAGTTCCTGCCACCTGCAGGAGGAGACCCAGCGCAACAAATAAGGAGCTTGCAGCAGGCCCTTGTTGAGCGCTTGGAGGAAGCCTTCCCCCAGCCTTCCACCCCCACTGTCCAGCCAGCACAGAGGCAGCAGCAGGTGCCTGCATCCAGCAGCAAGCGCCCCACAGACCTGCTGTCTCTCAGCAACGAGCTCTACAGGACTGTAGAGGCTCCGGCAGCAGTGACTAGAGAGGAGGTGCATGCAGCAGCATCCTCCTCCGGTCACAGCCAGCGCCTGACCCGAATGGTGGCTGACTACATGGGGTCCTACAGCGGGCTTGACAGCGATGCCCCTGTTGATCCCATGGAGTATTGGGTCAAGCGCCTGGAGATCTGGAGCGAGCTGGCGCAGTACGCCCTGGAAGTGCTGTCCTGCCCCCCTTCCAGCGTGCTGTCCGAGCGCTGCTTCAGTGCAGCTGGTGGCGTGGTCACCGAGAAACGCTCACGTCTGTCTCACAAGTCTGTGGACAGACTGACGTTTCTCAAGATGAACCAGGCGTGGGTGGAAGGCGAGTTCCTGGCCCCTGTTGTCGGCGAGAGGGGGACATGAACTGGCTGCCGGAAGAACCATCGTTAATGTGCCTTACCACCCTTTACCACCTCCTGGCTCCTGCTCACTAAGCCAGCCTGGTTCACTTTGACTATTACGTCGCCTGCAGCCACACATTTTACATCTACAGTGGGCTGCTGTGTACTGCCCTTCTGCTGTCTGTCTGTCTGTGTTTCCCACTGCCAGGGTACACAGATTTACCTTCTGCTGCCGCTCTGCCACCAGCTATTACGTCAAACAATAGCTGCCCCTGCTGCCTGTATTTACCTTTAAAAAAAAAAAAAAAAAAAAGGTTAAATTTTTCTGAGGTGCCCGGGTTGAAAACTGTGTTGTCCCAGTTGTGTATTGGACACGATGTGGGCTGCACGACCGCTGTCTGGGACCTCCTGTTGTGTTTATTTACAGCCCTGGTATCAATGCTATGTACCAGGGCTATTATGTCACGCTGCCTACCTACCTGCTGCCACACTCACACTACTCTCTTCCATTCCTCCTGCTGCTGCTGCTGCCTGTCTGTGTTTCCCACTGCCAAGGGTACACAGATTTTACCTTCTGCTGCCACTCTGCCACCAGCTATTACGTCAAACAATAGCTATATCTGTGTAATTTGCTGTAAAAAAAAAAAAAGTAAACCATTAAAAAAAAAAAAAGGTTTAATTTTTCTGAGGTGCCCGGGTTGAAAACTGTGTTGTCCCAGTTGTGTATTGGACACAATGTGGGCTGCACGACCGCTGTCTGGGACCTCCTGTTGTGTTTATTTACAGCCCTGGTATCAACGCTAGGTACCAGGGCTATTATGTCACGCTGCCTACCTACCTGCTGCCACACTCGCACTACTCCTCCATTCCTCCTGCTGCTGCTGCTGCCTGTCTGTGTTTCCCACTGCCAAGGGTACACAGATTTTACCTTCTGCTGCCACTCTGCCACCAGCTATTACGTCAAACAATAGCTATATCTGTGTAATTTGCTGTAAAAAAAAAAGTAAACCATTAAAAAAAAAAAAAAAAGGTTTAATTTTTCTGAGGTGCCCGGGTTGAAAACTGTGTTGTCCCAGTTGTGTATTGGACACGATGTGGGCTGCACGACCGCTGTCTGGGACCTCCTGTTGTGTTTATTTACAGCCCTGGTATCAACGCTAGGTACCAGGGCTATTATGTCACGCTGCCTACCTACCTGACTGCCTGCTGCCACACACTCATCCTCCTCCTCCTGCTGCTGAATTTACCTCCTGCTGTCTGTGTGTTTCCACTGCCAGGGAGCACATACAATGGCACTTCCATCATGCGTGCGCCACCAGCTATTTATTACGCTCAAAAATAGCTGCATTTCTTTAAAAAAACAAAAAAAAAATATATTCTTTTTATTAATACTTTGTGATATTATTTTTAGAGGTGTCCGGGTTGAAAACTGTGTTGTCCCAGTTGTGTATTGGACATGATGTGGGCTTCACGACCGCTGTCTGGAACCTCATGCTGTGTATTTACGGCCTGGTACCACCGCTAGGTACCACACAGCCTATTATGTCTCGCTGCCTGCCTCATTGACTGCCTGCTGCCACACAATCATCCTCCTCCTCCTGCTGCTGCTGCTGAATTTACCTCATGCTGTCTGTGTGTTTCCACTGCCAGGGAGCACTTACAATGGCGCTTCCAACATGCGTGCGCCACCAGCTATTTATTACGCTCAAAAATAGCTGCATTTCTTTAAAAAAATATATATAAAAGAGAAATAAGTGAAGAAGAAGAAGACGATATAGAAGAAGAAAAAGATATAGAAAAAGAAGAAGACGAAATAGAAAAATAATAATAAGAAGAGGATATAGAAAAAGAAGATATAGAAAAAGAAGATATAGAAGAAGAAGATGAAGAAGATGAAGAAGATGAAGAAGATGAAGAAGATGAAGAAGAAGATGAAGAAGATGAAGATGAAGAAGATGAAGAAGATGAAGAAGAAGAAGAAGACGATGAAGAAGATGAAGATGAAGAAGATGAAGAAGAAGTAGAAGAAGAAGAAGAAGAAGAAGAAGAAGAAGAAGAAGAAGAAGAAGAAGAAGAAGAAGAAGAAGAAGAAGAAGATGAAGAAGAAGAAGATGAAGAAGAAGAAGAAGAAGAAGAAGAAGAAGAAGAAGAAGAAGAAGAAGAAGAAGAAGAAGAAGAAGAAGAAGAAGAAGAAGAAGAAGAAGAAGAAGAAGAAGAAGAAGATGAAGAAGAAGAAGAAGAAGAAGAAGAAGAAGAAGAAGAAGAAGAAGAAGAAGAAGAAGAAGATATAGAAGAGGAAGAAGATATAGAAGAAGAAGATATAGAAGAAGAAGAAGAAAATGAAGAAGAAGAAGATATAGAAGATAAAGAAGAAGAAGAAGAAGTATATACACTACTGAACAGAATTTTGGACACAACTTCTCTTCTCTTTCCACCTTTTTTTTTAAAGGAACATCCCCACATAATCACTTGCTGTTGTTACTTGGAAAAAAAGATGTTTCTTGCATCATTCACCCTCAAAACAAGTGTTGGAAGCTATTTAAGGCCAATTCGAATAGTCAGCTCGAATAATGAGCTAGAATACCGACTCGAATAGTGAGCTCGAAGTCCGAGGTCGAATCGAATAGTAAAAAATATTCGACTCGAATATTCGACCGAATTCGAATAATTTACTATTCGAATTCGACCAAACTCGAATAATAAAAAGGAGTATCTGAGCATCACTGCCCACAAGCCACTTGACTGCCTTCTCCGCCACACCCCAATTTTTAAAGCCGCTGTTAGCAGCGGCCGCAATAATCATTTTTCTGGTGCGTGTACATGCCTGCCTAATTTTTCTGGCTGCAGCTGCATCGACAAAAAAAAAGGCATGTACGTGATCCCACTCCCCTTCGTGATCATTACCTTGCCACGGTAAAGGGGCTTGCGTATCACAATGAAGCAATAACCAGTGGCTATATGAGTGTCTCGGGGGGGGGGGGGGGCACACCCAAGATAATAAGGTAATAAGGTCATTGCTTCATTGTGGATAGACCAAATTTGATCAGCTGGACAGTCACTGTTGTTCTATCATTGAGCTACCACAGCCTGGCGACCATATGGGCTTGAAAACTTCCACAGCCTGCACTCTCTCCATGGCACGCACCAGTCCAGCATGGCCGCCACTACACAAACAGCTGTTTGCGGTACGTTACATATTAAGTGTGGTGTGTCAGTGTGAAGCAGTACTCTAATTACACTCCCTGATTAATGTATACACATGCAAAATGTTTTAAAGCACTTTAGACCTGCAATTTAGCATTCAATGTGATTTCTGCCCTTAAAACGCTGCTTTGCGTCCAATCCAGATTTTCCCCCGGGACTTTTGACATGTATCCCCATGTATCCGCCATGTCCCCCTCCAGGTGTTAGACCCCTTGAAACATCTTTTCCATCACTTTTGTGGCCAGCATAAGTATTTCTAGTTTTCAAAGTTCGCCTCCCCATTGAAGTCTATTGCAGTTCGTGAAAGTTTGCGCGAACTGAACTTTCGCGGAAGTTCGCGAACCGAAAATCGGAGGTTCGAGCCATCTCTAGTCAACTACTGGTGGGGGAAGCCTTCATGTAAAATGCAAGGAAAATGGTATGCATTTGGCAGACTGAAGCCTCATATACACGCTAGATATAACTCAGGCTGGGCACCCGATAATGATGCCCTCTGCTAAGAATCTAGCAGGTGCACAGTGTCCCCCAATTCCATAGGTAGCTATTAGCTTGGCAGATTCACTCGGCTAACTGATGACTGGTCTCGATCCCTGCCAGGTGACTTAAAGTTTAAACAGGGACTTTTTGACTGTATGAGTTAATTTAATAGATACTTTTTGTCCCCCTTACATTTTGTTGAATCTGTTCTGTTTAAAAAAGAAAAGTATCTGAGTGAATCCTGGATTTACAGTCCTTTCATGGCAGGTTAGAATTTCCACATTGTGTGAGAATTTCTCTAGAGACTTTATCTAGTTGTCATAAATAACTTTACAACATCCTAATGGCATCGATCTGCATTAATGAAACAATCTCTATGCTCCCTTCTGATGTTCAGTTTTACAAAAGCTGTGCTTTCAGGGTCAGACAGTAAACAGGATGTGACTCTGAAGAAGATCTTAAATCAAAGCTTACTCTTTGGCTCTTTTAAGTTAGCCAGTTAATAATATCCTGATTCAAAACATTTTACCTTTGCAAGTAGATGTAATTGTTCCATTGGAAGTTCACTCTGGCTCATGACCATCATGCTTTCAAAGGATTTCTGGACAGAAATACTAGTGGAAAACACATAAGCAATAATCAGAATCTCTTTATTTATCTGACTCCATATAAAAATGTTGTTTTTTTATTTTTTTTATGTACACTCTTATAGGTTAGGTTATACCTGTCACCTTATGTGAACATTCTTTTATTAAGCAAAGAATCTTACCTTCACAGTAAAATAGCAAGTGGCTCATGTAGAGCCTTAGGACCAGGTATTAGAAAAGTGCTGTAGTAAACAAATGCTAATTAAGGAGTCGTGAAAAACAAACCTTGCTACTAAGTGCCTGTAGGGGACAATGAAACCCTCTGGCCCCGCTCACCGCAAACCGCTAGCGGTTTTTAAAACCGCTTAGCAGTTGTTATCCTATGGCATTGTTCTCACTGCCGTCGTTTTGCAATTAGCAATAATCGCAAACGTGTTACATGCAGCGTTTTGGCAGCGATTATGGAGTGATCGCGATTACCATGTATAGAACCACTAAACACAATTGCTTGCAAAATGCTACTTTGTCCAGTGATTTTTCCGTGTTAATCGCTAGCATTTTGCGATTTTAGATATGAATGGGGCCTTCTAGTTAGGATTTAAATGCTACATTAGTAGCACACCTCAATTAGTACAAAAATGTTCCATATTGGGGACATTAATGACTTGTGGCCCTGGCTGCTACGGCAAGCAGAGGGTGCAGCGGCTCTCTCTGTGGTTGGGGTTTGCGTGGTGATGGTGGTAGTAGTGGTGCTACTGCTGGTGCCAGCTGAAGCAGCTGCCTTTCTTCTTCCATGCCCACTGCTGGACCTGCCCCTGCCTGACATATGGCGATGTCCTTGTCTAGGTGACTCATCATCCTGCTCCGAGCTTTCTTCCGCAGACACAGGCTGCACATACGGAAAGTCCACAACATCATCAGCATGATCTTCCTTAGGATAAAGCTCTTCTTTTGATTCCCCCACCTCCTCTTCCGCCCCTACATCCCCATACACAGACCCCTCTCTCATCAAAAAAGACTTCTGATCCTGGCCTGAGCACAATCTCCTCCGCATCAGTCCCCACTATGTCCGGAGCTTCAAACATTAACACGTTCCCAGATGCCGGACTGAGGGACAGAACGCTCTCGTCCGGGGAGGGCTGCTGACCCCTGGCTGCTGGGGTGGATGTCACAGCAAGCATGGGGCATTGGCTGCTGCTGCTGCTGGGAATGCTGCTCACAGCGGAGGTCTGGGATAAAGTCATGATGTCCATCAACACCTCAAGTTCAAGCTGCTCAACCACCACACGGGGACCCAAAGGTTTGAAAAATTGTGATACTGGCGTCGGCTGACTCGGCCCAGGCTCTGATGCACCCTCTCTCACAGCTGAGAGCCCTCTCTCTGGCCGTGGAGCAGTCCCAGAAGTGGCGGTGGCAATGGCACTCCCTCTCCTGCCACCCCCACGACCCCTGCCAGACATGTTGGATGACAAATATTTCAAGGTGGAGAAAATGTGCTGATTTTTACAGTCAATACGTGTGTGGGCCTGGGGACAGATGGAATATAACAGGGGGCTTTTATTGATTTTTCAGTAAAGGAAAAACAAAACAAAAAAAATGAATACAGTAATAGAACACGAAAAACAGTGGACAGCGCTGCGGTCTGCCTGCACTATGCTCAAAGCAAACGGTTGCATGCTAGGAGCACAGTACAATGTCACTGACTTAACTTAGTGACTGACCAGTGACAGTAACTGCAAATAACTGAAGTTGGTCACTGGCTGGCTGGCTGGCTGCCTCAGCTAGCTAACAAGTATACAGTACAGCAGTATAAGCAGTCTAAACCTGCCTACCTGCACTAAGTACAGTAATCACTAGTACACTCTCTCACTATGACTACACTCACTGACTACAGCTAAATGCAGTAATAAATCACTAACAGGCTAGCTACCTAAATACAACTGTCAAAAACACTACTAGAGCAATGTTAGGAGTAAAAATGCTATGTTTTTCCCACTATAACGCTCTTGCTGAAGCAACAATGGCCTGGAGATGATCCTCTCAGTGCCACAGTCTAGCAAGGATGGAGCTGGCTTCAGTGGCCACTGCTTTATATACAGGAGGGGAGGGCATAGCCTCCCCTCCTATGATTGGTTGCTAGGGCATGGCTGGGGCTTCTGATTAGCCCAGGGAAGTCATTTCCACCCATTTCCACTAATCACGACCTAACCACAGCTTTCCCACCGCATTCACGATCGTGAATGGATCCGGATATACAAAATCACCTGCTGTCGTGGCTGTGTTCCGTGGTTCCATTTCAATCCATGGGTCCTGATTTCAAAGCCAAATAGTCAAAGAAATGCTCATGATTCATGGCTAATCCATGATCACGAGTTTGTGGTGAGCACCACTACTAACTATAAGAGCTCAATTTTGCTTGGTAAGCTCAGTGACCCCTGACCTACATACACAGGCTAATTTTCAAAGTTTATTTGACAGAATCTTACTGGTGTTTGCAGAACAAATATAAAATAAGCCTTTGGAAAACATCCATAAACAGATAGCCCAGTATTCTTTGAAAATTAAATGTTATGGTTGCACCCTACATTAAGTGATTATTTCTACAATACAATTGTAATAAAAAAAAATACATAAAATGTCAGTAGACTAACAAACATTAAATAAATAAATACTGCCCACAAGTAGAGACGGCCTGAAACTCCGATTTTTGGTTCGCGAACTTCCACGAAAGTTCGGTTTGCGCGAACTTTCGCAAACCACCATAGATTTCAATGGGGAGGCGAACTTTGAAAACTAGAAACACTTATGCTGGCCACAAAAGTGATGGAAAAGATGTTTCAAGGGGTCTAACACCTGGAGGGGGGCATGGCAGAGTGAAATAAATGCCAAAAGTCCCAGGGAAAAATCTGGATTTGATGCAAAGTAGCGTTTTAAGGGCAGAAATCACATTGAATGCTAATTTGCAGGCCTAAAGTGCTTTAAAACATCTTGCATGCGTATACATAAATCAGGGAGTGTAATTTGAGTACTGCTTCAAACTGACACACCAAACTCACTGTGTAACGAACCGCAAACAGCTGTTTGTGTAGTATCGGCCGTGCTGAACTAGAGCGTACCATCGCAAAATTGCTCTTCCTCAGTGATGTCAGGTAATGTCTGACTGCCTGATCAACTTTCGATGGTTCTTTCTCTACCATTGTTAAAGTTTACATCTATTTTTTTTTATTACATTTTCTGCTGGCTGTTCAGTACCTGCAACGAGAATCTGTTATGGAGGGCAAGTCTGCCATTTTGAGTGACCACGGGTAATGGCTGGGGAATCAGGGTTCGATTCCGGTCCGGAGTGGGAGCCTGAAAACTGGCTACCACCATCACACATCCAAGTAAGGACCCATTTGCTGTATAAGTAATGTACCTGCCCTGACTGTGCTTTGCAGACCAGGCATCTATGGTCAGATGGACCCTTGACCCAGCGCTGTGTGCCAGGGATGACACCACTTGCCTTTAACGAGAATCTGTTATGGAGGGCAAGTCAGCCATTCATTCAACTGTGTGAAACTTTTGATGGTACTTTCTCAGTAGCATGGTAACCACGGGTAATGGCCGGGGAATCCTGGTTCGATTCCGGTCCGGAGTGGGAGCCTAAGAAACGGCTACCACCACCACACATCCAAGGAAGGCAGCAGGCACGCTGTGGGTGAAGGAGCAGGAACGGCTACCACACATCCAAGGAAGGCAGCAGGCATGGCATGCACGTCCCGAGGTAGTGACCAAAAATAACAATACAGGAGGACTTTCGAGGCCCTGCTGTATATGAGATGAATCAACTCTAAATCATGTAATGAGATTCTGTTATGGAGGGCAAGTCTGCCATCCATTCAAGTGAAAGGTATGCACTGACTGCCAGGTATAATACAATGTGCAGTCAAAGATGCAGTGAAAGGTATGCAGTGACTGCAAACAGATGTTTGTGTAGTGACGGCCATGCTGGACTGGTGCGCACCATGACGAGAGTGGAGGTGATGGCGGCTTTCCAGCCCATATGGTCGCCGTGCTGAGGTAGCTGAATGACAGAACAGTGACTGTACAGCTGATCAAATTTGGTCTGTCCACAATGAAGCAGCAACCTTATTATCTTGCATGTGCCCTCCTCCCCCGAGACACTCATATAGCCAGCGGTCATTGCTTCATTGTGATACGCAAGCCCCTTCACCGTGCAAAGGTAATGATCACGAAGGGGAATGGGCACATGTACATGCCTTTTGTTTTGTTGTTGCAGCTGCAGTGCAGCCAGAAAAATAAGGCAGGCATGTACACGCACCAGAAAAATTATTATAGCTTAAAAATTCAAGAATCCACCTGGAGTCCTGGACTCTGTTGGTGGTGGCGGAGAAGGCAGTCAAGTGGACTGCGGGCAGAGATGCTGTGTGGGGAGCGACTTAGTCTTGGGGCAGGCAGTCACACGGCGTGCAGGCAGAGATGCTGTGTGTGGGGTCTGACTGTGTGGGGCCTGAGCGTGCTTTGCAGACCAGGCATCCGTGGTCAGATAGACCCTTGACCCAACGCTGTGTGCCAGAGATGTCACCACTTGCCTTTCAACATCACGGTACAGTTTAGGTATAGCATTTTTTGAGAAAAAATTGCAGCCTGGTATCTTCCACTGCGGTATGTGGCTTTGCTTTTGTGTGCTGCTTTTCCTCAGGTGGTCATCCCATTGCAGTTTGTGCTTTGTAATCATGTGCCTTCGTAAGGTAGTTGTCCCTACGCAGGTCTTGGACTTTCCACGGCTCAATTTTCGGTGGCAGAGAGTACAGATGGCATTGCTCTCATCTGAGGCAGACGCACAAAAAAAATTCCCACCTCGCTGAGCCCTTGGGTGATGACACTTTGGTGGTGGTGGCCTTCCATGCGGAAGCTGAGAGAGATGAGGTGCTCTGTGTTAAGTAGTCAACAACGTCCTGACAATATTGGGGGTTGATGGCACGTGCCTTATTCTGAATACTGTACTTTGGTCGAGGGCCGCACGAATTACGACAGCGGGACCTCAAACAGACCTGCCAGGTGGCCTGCCTTTTGTTTTGTTCATATTGGGGGCGATGAAGTGAAAGGTATACACTGACTTGACTAATACAATGTGCAGTCACACAGGTGCAGTTAACAGGTATGAACGGAGTGGCATATCACACTGCGTGCACTCATGTGGGTAGGTGGGTGCACTGAACACAACAGGTAGGTATGTGCAGTGATGGGTATTACAATGTGCACCTGTCACACACAGACAGGTACCGGACAGGCACAGTGACACTGCGTGCGCTCATGTAGGTAGGTGGGTGCACTGGCTGAAGTGAACAACAGATAGGTATATGCAGTGATGGGTATTACAATGTGCACCTGTCACACACAGACAGGTACCGGACAGGCACAGTGACACTGCGTATGCTCACGTAGGTAGGTGGGTGCACTGAAGTGAACAACAGGTAGTAGGTATATGCAGTAATGGGTATTACAATGTGCACCTGTCACACACAGACAGGTACCGGACAGGCACAGTGACACTGTGTGTGCTCACGTAGGTAGGTGGGTGCACTGAAGTGAACAACAGGTAGTAGGTATATGCAGTAATGGGTATTACAATGTGCACCTGTCACACACACACAGGTACCGGACAGGCACAGTGACACTGCGTGCACTCACGTAGCTGGGTAGGTGCACAGTGAACAACAGGTAGGTATATGCAGTGATGGGTATTACAATGTGCACCTGTCACACAAACAGGTAGTCACTGAATGTGCTGGGCCTGGCAGTGGCACACGCAGTAGGAATTACCAAGACTGTCTATGCAACACAAGTGTCAGTGGGACACACACAAAAAAAAATAGATCACAAGAACCAGATTAGGTCTCAAAAGAGCTGTTGTGGGGTGCTTTTTTAGCAATAAGAATCAGCAAGGAGCAAGCTAAGAAGCCTACAAGAGCCTAACTAAGCTTTCCCTATTGGTCTCTGCACAGCAGCTCTCCCTTCTCTAATTACTGCAGGCACATGAGTGAGTGAAAAGCCTGACGCTGCCTGGCATTTATAAGGGGGGGGGGGCTTCAGGAGGGAGTGTACCCTGATTGGCTACAATGTGCCTGCTGACTGTGATGTAGAGGGTCAAAATTGACCCTCATGATGCACTATGGGGGTGAATCGAACTTCCGGAAAAGTTTCGGTTCTCCGTGAATGCGAACCACGGAAGTTCGCCGGGAATCGTTCGCCAGCTAACCGTTCAGGCCATCTCTAGTGCTCAATATGCTGTGCAACTGTAACAAATTTTCCAGTATTCAGGAAATCTTTTTATTATTATTGGCTGCCTTCACTCTTCTTGATTTCTTTTCCCCAAATTTGCGTTTCTGCATTTTGCGATTTTTCGCACCCAAATCTTTCCTTTATTGTTGTTCTTGTTTTTAATAAAATTCTCTTCCGGAAAAGTTTGCGTTTCTGCGCAATTGCGAACCCTGGAAGTTCGCCGGGAACCGTTCGCCGCATCTCTACCCACAAGTCAGTCATACTTTCTCTATGAAGAATTAACTGGCACGTTTATCTACAGTATTTTAAGATGGTCAAGAGCTGTCAGATAATATGAGGTAAGAATTACAAAACATTTATTACAGCCTGAGATTTCATTCACATGCATCACATCAAAATTAATTTTGCTCTTGCTAGTTACATTCTGACACTAATTATCGCTATACAAGCTTGGAAGTATAAGACATAATTTAAAGTTAATGAATTTGGGGAAAGATCTCAAAATTAAACAGATTTGTAAAAGAACTAATTTAGATTGCAGTTGCGTTCCCTCCAGTAAGAAATGAAATGGTCTGGAAGCCTTTAGGATTGCCAATTTATATTATTCTCCCCTAACATGTCATCTTTGAGCTAGGATCTCACGCATGTTACTGTTTTCATAAATTTGTATGCTATTACTCTCATCTATTGATTAACAAATTAGCATCAGTTAAGCTAATGAGAATACAATATGTACTAGTATCTCTCAAACAGAATATTAATTCTCTCTCATACAGTGTGATTACAGTTTGTACTTATTGTATTCATTTTTATTATCATGCATATTTTTATAGAAGCTCAGATGCTGTCAATAAGTTAATATTTTAACTGAATAAAAAGTGGTACATTGTAACCATTATACATTCAAATTGTAATTGCAATAATGGTTATTCTTTAAGAAAGAATAATGAATAATAATGAAGCTCTGATTAGTTAGGCACTATAACTGTTCTATGTTACTGGGGAGTCTTTTCTGTGCTGCAATGATACTGAAGGAAGAAAGGAAGTGATAGGAGAGGTGCTCCTACCCTAAATCATCACTATGTAAGTGAAGTAATTCTGGACAATTTGCTAGTAGAGCTGGGAATTACATCTATGGAGGGAAGTGCAGGAAACCCATAGTATGGGGGTAAACATTCTTGAGATGAACAGTTAGACTTTCCTACGTATATTGGCTGCCATTATGCTAGCAGCTACAAAAGGGGCAATTCAACAATATTGCATTTTTTAGCAAGGCTTCCATTTTCCTTAAAGTATAGTTGTAATTGCAGTTACAGTTATTGACATGGCTACAAGAGCACTTACCATTATTAGCAAAAAGAATATTGCAACATGTAACTACAAACCATTTCACATTGGTTAATCCTGTGTTACACTGGCTGTAAAATATATGTCAAATAACTTTAATGTAAGACTAAGGAAGCAGGAGGAAATAAATTATATATAAAAGTACAAATTTTATTAATGACCAAAATACAAACACATATATATGTAAATCTATTTAAAATTGACCAGAACACACAGGTGGGCCACCATGTCTAGGCCAGATGGAAAAATGTAGGGGATCCCCTAAAAAAATATTGATAGTGCGCAATCCATCAAATATCTTAATGCAAAAAAGGGGGAAGCGACTCCTAGCAAGTAACATTGAAACAAAAGACCTTGAAGAGAAATATATCATTGGTTTTAAAGGCCAAGTGTCCAGGACCTAAATGGAAAAAGACATCCTAGTAGAAAAGCACAGGTGTATCGGATACTGGCTGTGTTGCTGCAATGTTTCATTGGTTTTAAGGGCCAAGTGTCCAGGACCTAAATGGAAAAAGACATCCTGGTAGAAAAGCACAGGTGTATCAGATAATGGCTGTGTTGCTGCGATGTTTCATTGGTTTTAAGGGCCAAGTGTCCAGGACCTAAATGGAAAAAGACATCCTAGTAGAAAAAGCACAGATGTATCAGATTCCGGCTGTGTTGCTATAATATTTCCAGTGATTTGCAGGATCAAAAGGCTGAATAACGGCTGATAGAGAGATTCAATCCATCACAATAGGTGGTCTTACTGCATATGTTATCACAAAATAATTGATGTGCAGGTCCACAGGTCAGGCAAGCTGTCTCATTTATGAGCTATAACAATGGCCAAGTGCACAGAGGTAAATTGATAGGCACACACTGTATGTGGCAAGCACTTCGGGCTAATAAACAAAAAAAAACAAAAAAAAAAATTATATTCACAGCAAGCCTGACACATCCGCAAGCCCCAGGAGCAACAGGCAATTCACCA
The DNA here is from genome assembly GCF_040937935.1 of Hyperolius riggenbachi. NCBI lineage: Eukaryota > Metazoa > Chordata > Amphibia > Anura > Hyperoliidae > Hyperolius > Hyperolius riggenbachi. The sequence continues at coordinate 436,599,346 of NC_090646.1, forward strand.
GAGTTAGTGCCCCAATCAGAAGCACATTCTGAGACAGATTCACAGGCAAGTGTTTAAACCACAGACATATGCAGGTACGGATGGTGTGATATTAAAGTTGATATAGTTCATTCATGGAACAGTCCGCCAGGGTCATCTCTTCAGCAGCATCAACTTGATATAGACAAACTCAAAGTTCCAGCAAACAACAGCATATAGCAGCATATAGGTGCATCCTAGGAAGCTGTTTCAATGATCATATGGTAAACAGTGGTTACTCCATAGGAGGCTGTTTTCAAGTCACCAGTAGAAATGCATATCATTGAGGTATACTCATCTGAGTAGCTGGTCACTGCAAAGTCCATCCACAGGAGCCCATGTGCTGCCACCACAAGTGTGTCTGGTCAAAAAGAGAGCCTTAGAGGCCAACCGGTTTCACTGGTGAGATTACCAGCATCATCAGGGCAGGCTCAGAAGTTTTGCTGCCTGTGGGAGAGAGGAGCCGGCCTAAAATGGCACTGGGCGGCCAGAGGATGCTACCACGCCCCCCCATGACCACTCCCACCCCACCACCACAGAATGCAGGTGGTGAGTAAGAGGTGGAGGCAGAGGCGTGATGCATCCAATTCTCCGCATGTACGCACGGCGTTCCCCCCGCGTGCGCATGCGGTGATGCGGATCAAAGGAGGGAACGCATATATGCGTACAAGTGCACGCACAGCGTTTCCTTCGCGTCCGCAACCGCCAAGCGGATCAGGTAGGAGGGAACGCGTATATGCGTATGACTGTACGCGACCCACAGAGACCCCCAACAGGGCCGCTATGGAAATGCGGCCGACGCAAAAGGGCTCCGGGATCGCTGAGGGGCACGGACTATCAAGACCCCACCCCCTGATCGATGGTAAGGAGAAAGGGTGGCCCGGCTGTCCCGCAGGCGGGGCCCCGGGTCCCCTGGGCCGCCCAGTCACCATCACCACCGGAGCGCCACCATAGCCGCGGCCAAGTGTGCCCAAGGGCAACAGGAAACGGGGCAGGGGGGGGGAGGGGAGGGCCACGGGGGAGGAGGACGGGGAAGGCCCACAGCCACGCACGCCCTACTTCAGAAACATTGGCATGTGCTCACGGGCGACCAGCGTGGTGCCCCCTTTGTTCCGAGGGAGCCCTCTGTTACCTACAGGCGGGCCACCACCATAGGTGATACCTTGACACGTAGCCACTACTCAGGTAGAGGCAAAACCAAATTATGTAATTGCACAGTTCTGGGTACTTACCCATGTCATTCCTGTAACCAATGCAGGTACATCTATGTCGGTAAACAGTGCCCCCTTGTGATGAGAGACGTTGTATTAACTACCAGACATTATGTTAACTGTGAGACGGAGGGGATAATTTATCTCCTCCTCTGCCCCTGTGGGCAAGACTGGCAGATCCCTTAACAGACGTATTTATGAACACACTTATGGTATCCAGGAGGGACACCAGACACCTGTAGCCCGACACTTCGCAATTTGCCAGGGGGGTAACCCCAGGAAAATTCGATTCTTTGGCTTGGATAGGGTACACCGGGACCCACGGGGAGGGGACTGGGATGGGAGACTACTCCAATGTGAGGCCTTCTGGATTTACAAACTTAAGGCCTTTCGGACACCGGGCCTTAATGAAGGTATTGATTTCGCCCCATTTCTGTGACAGCAGTGCTCTGGCTCATGGCCATATGTTCTCTATTTTTCATTATTTTTGTTCAATTTCTAAGGATGAATCTTCATATTTTCCTTTTGCTGTGCTTAAGCTGGCGGCCTTTTTGCGCCCGAACCGGGTCTTTTCCCGACCCTTATATATTCCTTTGATTTAAAACCTTTTATGCCATCTAATTTAGATATGATCTTTGACACTTCCTTGATGGTGGTTGGTGGGTTGGCGTGGCCCCCCCTTGCTCCATTTTGTCCTTGGTCTCCTCTCGTTTGGTCCCCTATCGGCAGGACAACAGTTTACTTATTATTATTTCATTTTACTTTCGTATTCTATTTTTTTGCTTATGATTACTTAATTATATATAGCTATTAGGGATTTATTATTAATGGAAATATTTTTGCATTATTATATTATGTTTTTTTCAATATGTAACTTTTTTCGATGTAGTTGCTGATCCTGTGGGAGGTGGTGGCTATGGCCCCCCCGGCGCGCCGCACTTGCTGGTGGTCCTGGATGTGGGGTGGGGTTGGTGGGGGATCGATGTGCCCTGGGGGGGTGCTCGGGGTCGGCCCAGTCTTTGGCTTGACATGGACCATATATTGGGCTAATGCCTGCTGGCCCGTGGCCTGCCTGTGGGCCTTCCCCGTCCTCCTCCCCCCGTGGCCCTCCCCTCCCCCCCTGCCCCGTTTCCTGTTGCCCTTGGGCACACTTGGCCGTGGCTATGGTGGCGCTCCGGTGGTGATGGTGACTGGGCGGCCCAGGGGACCCGGGGCCCCGCCTGCGGGACAGCCGGGCCACCCTTTCTCCTTACCATCGATCAGGGGGTGGGGTCTTGATAGTCCGTGCCCCTCAGCGATCCCGGAGCCCTTTTGCGTCGGCCGCATTTCCATAGCGGCCCTGTTGGGGGTCTCTGTGGGTCGTGTACAGTCGTACGCATATACGCGTTCCCTCCTACCTGATCCGCTTGGCGGTTGCGGACGCGAAGGAAACGCTGTGCGTGCATTTGTACGCATATATGCGTTCCCTCCTTTGATCCGCATCACCGCATGCGCACGCGGGGGGAACGCCGTGCGTACATGCGGAGAATTGGATGCATCACGCCTCTGCCTCCACCTTAACTCACCACCTGCATTCTGTGGTGGTGGGGTGGGAGTGGTCATGGGGGGCGTGGTAGCATCCTCTGGCCGCCCAGTGCCATTTTAGGCCAGCTCCTCTCTCCCACAGGCAGCAAAACTTCTGAGCCTGCCCTGATGATGCTGGTAATCTCACCAGTGAAACCGGTTGGCCTCTAAGGCTCTCTTTGTGACCAGACACACTTGTGGTGGCAGCACATGGGCTCCTGTGGATGGACTTTGCAGTGACCAGCTACTCAGATGAGTATACCTCAATGATATGCATTTCTACTGGTGACTTGAAAACAGCCTCCTATGGAGTAACCACTGTTTACCATATGATCATTGAAACAGCTTCCTAGGATGCACCTATATGCTGCTATATGCTGTTGTTTGCTGGAACTTTGAGTTTGTCTATATCAAGTTGATGCTGCTGAAGGGATGACCCTGGCGGACTGTTCCATGAATGAACTATATCAACTTTAATATCACACCATCCGTACCTGCATATGTCTGTGGTTTAAACACTTGCCTGTGAATCTGTCTCAGAATGTGCTTCTGATTGGGGCACTAACTCTGGTGAATTGCCTGTTGCTCCTGGGGCTTGCGGATGTGTCAGGCTTGCTGTGAATATAATTTTTTTTTTTTGTTTATTAGCCCGAAGTGCTTGCCACATACAGTGTGTGCCTATCAATTTACCTCTGTGCACTTGGCCATTGTTATAGCTCATAAATGAGACAGCTTGCCTGACCTGTGGACCTGCACATCAATTATTTTGTGATAACATATGCAGTAAGACCACCTATTGTGATGGATTGAATCTCTCTATCAGCCGTTATTCAGCCTTTTGATCCTGCAAATCACTGGAAATATTATAGCAACACAGCCGGAATCTGATACATCTGTGCTTTTTCTACTAGGATGTCTTTTTCCATTTAGGTCCTGGACACTTGGCCCTTAAAACCAATGAAACATCGCAGCAACACAGCCATTATCTGATACACCTGTGCTTTTCTACCAGGATGTCTTTTTCCATTTAGGTCCTGGACACTTGGCCCTTAAAACCAATGAAACATTGCAGCAACACAGCCAGTATCCGATACACCTGTGCTTTTCTACTAGGATGTCTTTTTCCATTTAGGTCCTGGACACTTGGCCTTTAAAACCAATGATATATTTCTCTCCAAGGTCTTTTGTTTCAATGTTACTTGCTAGGAGTCGCTTCCCCCTTTTTTGCATTAAGATATTTGATGGATTGCGCACTATCAATATTTTTTTAGGGGATCCCCTACATTTTTCCATCTGGCCTAGACATGGTGGCCCACCTGTGTGTTCTGGTCAATTTTAAATAGATTTACATATATATGTGTTTGTATTTTGGTCATTAATAAAATTTGTACTTTTATATATAATTTATTTCCTCCTGCTTCCTTAGTCTTACATTGATCATATTGAGAAGTCTCAGACTTGTGGAGGATTATCTGTGATAGGAATTTTTAGGACCCATTTGTCTAAATAACTTTAATGTGCCTATTTATTTTATGCATTTTATGCATTCAACAATAAAACATTTGTAAAGTGCTTTCCTACCATTGTGGAGGGCAGTCTCAGTGAAGTGGGCAGGCCAAAATCCTGATTGTAGGGGGATGAACAGGGAGCTGGAGCCAATTTAATAAGTCAAGCATTGGTGTAGATGCTCCAGGAGTTTAGAAGGAAAGGAAGGTGATAGGACAGCAGCTAGATGGGAGTGAGGGGTTGAGTGAGGGTTGAGTGTGGGAAAGTATGAAGGCCTGTTTGAAGTCAGAGGGGAAGGTGTCAATAGATAGGGAGAGGTTAAACAGAAAGGTGAGGACTGAGGCCAGGACAGGGAAGTGTGGGCACAGGAAGTTAGATGGTATGAGGTCCAGGGGGCTGGAGGTGGCAGGGGAAGTCTCTAGGAGCCGGTTGACTTCATCCTCTGTGACAGGAGTGAAGGCAGTGAGTGGTGGGTGGTGTGGAGGAGCATTATGCAGAGGGGAGGAGGTAGTGGCAGAGTGGAGACAAGAGATTTCAAGTTGGATTGTGGCTATTTTGTTGATAAAGTGAGTAGACCGATCAGTGACTGAGAGGGTGAAGGTGGGGTGAGTGGTGGGGTTAAAGGGGTAGTTGAATGTGGCAAAGAGCTGTGGGTTTGGAGGCTTGAGATCCAATCAGGGCAGCAAAGTATTTTTGTTTGACAGCAGATAATGCAGATTAAAATAGCTCCAGGTTGGCCTTGTACTCCAAGAAGTTGGAGTTGAGGTGGGATTTCCCCAATTTGTGTTTGGAGGCATGTGTTTGTTGTTTCAGGTTGTGAGTGTGGGTGTTGTGCTAGGGTTGAGGGTTGTTGGGGGGAGGGGGGGGAGCAATCTCTATGGCTGTAGAAAGATCCTCTTTGTATTGGGTGACAGCATGGTTTGGGTAGGTTAGGTTGGGGAAGCTGGATGCAAGGGAGTGAAGGGGGTTGGCTAGTGCACTTAGGTCAAGGTTATGCAGCTCTCTCTGCCATCAGCCAAAGGGGGGGGGGGGGGTAGCAGGATTAGAAGATAGTGAAAATGAAGAGGTTTTTGTTCAGAGGGGGGAGGGTGTGATGTCCAGGTTGAGGAGGGTGGCAGATTTTGAGAGAATGAGATCAAGACTGTAGAGTGAGTAGAGTGACTGTAGAATGAGATCAAGACCACAACAGTGGATGGGGGAGTTGGTTCTGCAAAGGTAATGCCATGTTCTGCATATCCCAGTCAAACAGTTTAACTAATTCACATATGTCTTCTTGTTAGACAGAGCTAAAGAATATGGTATCCCAAACTTTGAAAATGACATTACTTTGACACTCTTTTCCAGTAAACAGATGTTTAACATCCACCCACAAGTTTTCAACTATGTCCCTTAAGCCCCACTGCACCTAACTAAACCCCCCGATCACCGCCAGCAATATTTACCCTTCCGGGATCCTGCGAGAGCCGCAGCTTCACCATTCAGCTTCACTCGTCGCTATGGCGACGATCGGACATGACATCTGACATCATCGACGTCATGACATCATGCGCAGTCCCGAGGGTTAAGAATCCTACATTAGAAAGTGCCACCAAGGTTAAGGAATGTGTCTGAAGTGTCTACAAGCTTAGCTTTCCAACAGTTTAAACAGTCATTGTTTTCTCAAAACAGCTTGAGATGAGTAAATAAAAGGTATGTATGGAATTGTCTGTGTATGGGGGAGGCATCCATAGCTTTTGTTTGTAAATGTGTTTCTGAGTTTATGCACAAAGAAAACAAGGAACACCAAGAGCCCCTAATGATGTAGTATGTTATAGTAAGGAAATTCAGAGTATAGTGTTAATCGAGAAAGTATACTCACAAGCAAGGGCTACCAATGAGGCAACCACTGGTAAGGCAGGTGGGAAAATTACACCTAATTACACCTGACCCTTCACAGGTCCCTCTCTGAGGACAAGAAAAAGGGAGAACACCCCTTCACCAAGGGTGGACAATAGTAACATTAAAAGTTTAAAAAGATGCACCAAAAAGGATAACATTTTGCTAACATAAGTATAAAATGAGAGTTAGTAGTGGACTTTCCTTCCCAAGAGAAAACACAATTTTGTCAGTTTTAGTTTAACAATTAGCTTTTTTTTTTTACTACGCCCAATGCAACACATTTTGCAGGTGCAATCCTGCTTCATCAGGTAAATAATTGTACCCACTGTACCCACTTGCTGTATATCCAATCATTTTTTAAAGCAAACTATTCAGACCATAAATGGCAGACATTATGACTAGATCCTGGTTTCAGTAATTTGTACTGCATTGCCTGTTTAGAGTGTCAGCAACTGAGCTGCTAATGGTGGACTGTAAACTAGTTTTTATAGTTACTACTGCTATAGTAGGTAAGTGTAAAGTGGTTGCTGTATTAAAAAATGAGTAAACAAGTTCTTATTTATTTTGTTCGTATCTATTTTTTTAGGGTCGGTGCCCCTGGCTTATTTTTGTTTTGTAGATATTCGCAGAGAAAAAACTATATTTTAAAACGAAAGCAAAATCTCAACTCAAGTTGGTTGCATTATTGATCATAACACTATTTAATTTATTTTTAGTAAAGAAAAGTATAAGTACACTAACTCATTCAAAATACTCATGGACAGTTGCTTAGTTTTTTAGATGGTGCTAGCAGGATGATTAACTCTTATGTTATTGTATATTCTGTTGAAATGTGTATATAAAACTACCGTTACTATTACTTTTTTGCATACTTTTCTTGGTATATCTGTAGATTCTGCTGAGAAAAGTCCTCAAATTTCTTACAATTATAAAATCTGGGACAGCTCGCGTAACTTAAGGAGCAAGTTATCCAAATGACTGATGTGAAGCTAATGCACTCATTTGGATGTAAGCCAGGATCCATAGAGTAATATTAGATTCATTACTTTCCTGAAAGAAGCTCATTTATATAACATGCACAATAACTAGTATCTGACATGCAATTTAAAGGGCAGTTAGGATAGTCATAAAGATATTAACTGTATCGGCGCAATGATGTGGTTCTTATGTTGCTTATTTTTATATCTCTTTTTGATCACATTTTAAATAGCTTTAGATAGCGTAAAGCTCATACAGCTATTTCCATTTTGTAAAATGGTAAGCAGAGCAAATATGCGTATTCATAATGCATTATTTTTCACATCAGCTATGTCTGGCAAGCGTTATTAGGAAATTTGCATCTGCCGACTTTTTCTCATATTCATATGCTCATAGCTTGTTTTAATAGTTTTCGGTAGGTTAACCATATGTTACATTTTAAAAATAATAATTAATTTTAAAATATACATGAATCCAAAATGCATTTTACATTTAATTTCATAATATGGATAATTTATACCACGCTTTTATCATCTTAAAAATGATCATGATAGTTGCTTATAAAAATAATGTGCCTAAAAGCGAAATTGTAGTATTACATGAATTATATGCAGAAAATGAAACACAGGGTTACTTCAGCGATGAATATTGTGCGCACAAATGCACACACACACATTTTCACTGTGCAAGATTAAATAATTGAAGTTAGTAGGCACAGTCAGAAGAGGAAGGTCAGGGCCTGAAGAAATACAGACTTAATTTCATAAAAAGTCAACCACTAATTGAGTAGAAATTCCCAAAGAATGCTAGCCTTGGCAGAGACTGTGTATGCAGAGTCTTGAACATAACTTCAGCGTTTCAAACAGCAATTGAGTTGAAATATTGCTGATGAGGGAGACATTAACTGGTTGTGTTTAGGCTAACTAGTGGGCCTATCAGCCAAAGCAAGTAAAAGAAACGTCGGAGATTTCAGCACAGCTGACACCGCCATAGGATATAATAAGAATTATGGCTAAAGTGCTCTCAGACAGTAATTTGGGTGCCATCAAAACTACTATAAATACAACGTAATGCAGCTGCCAGCAATAGCTGGAAACTGAATTATGTCTTTCCCCTAAGTCTGTGGCAGCCTGGAGGGGGAATTGTACTTAATGCTGCTGGGACGCTTGCAGGAGCAGGGTGAGCCGTTTATCCACTTTACCATGTGCCCAAATTTTCTAGTGGGTTACAGTGATGGTCGGATACCCCATTATCACGAATTCGAGTAAATCCGGCCACGGCAGAATTGAAATCCGGATATGCCGTGTTCGTGATCCGGATTTTATTGGGAGCTCAGAATTCGACTCAGATTTTAACTGTGATTACATGCAGAATCCGTGATTATGTTAATGATTGTTAATGCTACAATCACCATAATTGCATGGATTATAAAAGTAATTAGTGGCTACAACGTAAACATTTTTTTTCAAAAAGACCTTATAGTTTTTGAGAAAATCGATTTTAAATTTTCAAATGAAAAATTATTCGTCATTAAAACCTGCCAAAAAGAAAACCTGCCAACTTTAGAGGTTAATAGAAAAGCCCCCTTACATGATATAAGCACCAAATTTGCCAGATATGTTAAGTAGAAAAGTGGGAATAAGGGGGAATTTTTTTCTAAAAGATCTTATAGTTTTTGAGAAAATCGATTTTAAAATTACAAAGGAAGTTTCAAAGGAAAAAATTATACATGTAAATGCGGTACATACATTAAAGGGGCACTACAGCGAAAAACTGTAAAATTTAAAATATGTGCAAACATATACAAATAAGAAGTACATTTTAAAATGAGCCATAAATTACTTTTCTTCCCATTGTTTATAAGGAACAGAGGCGCAAAAAGTATAAAATTAGATTAAATGAGCTGAAAAACCAACTTAATTGGCAAAAATGAAGGAGGAAGTGGTGGTCTTACCTCCCTCAAGCAGACACAACAACGACTGCGATTCAGACAGTCAAACACATTTATTAGAAACTCCCAAAAAAATGCAACGGCGCTTAACTTGAATCCTTGTGCAGATCGCTTGATACTCCTCTCTGTATTGCCTGATGAAGCGGGATTGAGCCTGTGAAACGCGTTGCAATTTTTTGGGAACTTCTAATAAATGTGTTTGACTGTCTGAATCGCAGTCGTTGTCATGTCTGCTTGAGGGAGGTAAGACCACCACTTCCTCCTTAATTTTTTGCCAATTAAGTTGGTTTTTAAGCTCATTTAATCTAATTTTATACTTTTGGCGCCTCTGTTCCTTATATACAATTTTGAGTCCACCCTTGGTGGAGGGTTGCTGCCATATTTTCCTGTCTACAGAGAGCGACTTCTTAATCCTGAGTGGGGTCAGGACAATCTCCCCACTTGCCTTTACAGTGGTTGCCTGCTGGTGACCCGGACTTGTAAGTATCTAGCAATACGAATTTATTACCACCTTATCCAGTACGTATTACACTATTGGGGCTCTTGATGTTCCCTGTTTTTATCTCTTTACTTTTCTCCTATGTTGCTGTCACTTACAGTAGGTAGTAGAAATCTGACAAAAGCTACAGGTTTTGGACTAGTCCATCTCTTCATGGGGGATTCTCAGGGATATATTCATTTTCAAAAGCACTTGGTGAATGGCAGTTGCTCTGTCCAACTGCCAAAAAACTGTGTAACGAGCAGGAAAGCTGGCCAGCATCATTCTTTAAATCCTTTTTTGGGAATATCTTTATAAAGAATAAAAGCCTTGCTGAGAATCCCCTATGAAGAGATGGACTAGTCCAAAACCTGTCACTTCTATCAGATTTCTACTGCCTACTATAAGTGACAGCAACATAGGAGAAAAGTAATTTATGGCTCATTTTACTCTGAAAAAAAATGTACTTCTTATTTGTATATGTTTGCACATATTTTGAATGTTACAGTTTTTCGCTGTAGTGCCCCTTTAACTGTCATTTGCCGCATTTAAATGCATACTATTTTCCTTTAAAACTTTAAAATCAATTTTCTCAAAAACTATAAGGTCTTTTTCCCCCTCGTTTCTACTGTTCTACTTAACATATCCTGCAAATTTGGTGTTTATATTATGTAAGGGGCCGTTGCTATTAACCTTTAAAGTCAGCGGGTTTTCAGGTTATAAATCACGGCTGTGATCACGGCTAAATCCGTTAAAGTCAGCCGGTTTTCAGGTTATTAATCACGGCTGTGATCACGGCTAAATCCGTGATCACAAACCAGATTTGGACCACGGCCACGAGCGCATTCGGAACTGAATTTGTGATCGAGAGGTGATCACAAATTCAAAATCCGACCTCATGATCAGGAAAAACAGCTCATGATCACGGGTTACCTGTGATCACAAGGCTGTGGAGAGCAGGATTAATTATAGGTATGCTTTTCAGCCAACTTTTATAAAACATGTTATTAAAATATCCTTACAATGAATCCCTTTTCAGAGTTTGTGCATGCAGAGTAGTTGGCACAGATTATACATTTTGAAAACATGTTGTTGAAAATGAAGGCGTCCAATGAAATTGTTGAAAACGTAGGAAGCATCTTGGCAGTTAAAAAATAAATACATTAAGAAATAAGGCCTTGGCAATGTAGTTGAAAACATGTTGCATAAAGCAGGATTTTGCTAATATAATGTGTTACCAATTAGCATGCATAACATCAACCCTTAATGCTAGGTACACCCCATACAATTTTGTCTTAGATAGATGGTTCTATAGATAATTTCCAATATGTCCGATCTTATTTTCAATCGTTTTTCTGATCGATTTCTCATAGTAATGAATGGAAATATATAAGAAAAGATAACAGAATTGAATTAGAAATTGATTGGAAAATCGAAACGGAAATTGATCAGACAGATAATCGACCGAAAAAAACGCATCTTGTGTACTCAGCATAAGACATTGATTTTACTAAGAAATAATGTTGAAATAGAATGGAACATTTCCCTGCCAACAGAGAAGGTATGGGACTCGCACACATCTATTTCACCAACAGGATGTCCATACTGGGAGTACAAAATATGAGGTGCCTTTCCTGCGAAGCTATCACTGTGATATACTGTATTTTTTCGGACTATAAGACGTACCTGACCATAAGACGCACCTAGTTTTAGAGGACAAAAACCAGGGGGAAAAAGTTGCATCCTTGGTGCAGGGGTGTTTTGTGTAGAGCCCATTTTAAATAATTCCATGATGAACAAAATTGAAGTCAACAATAAAGATATTTAAAAAAACAATAAAAACCACCCACATAACCAGAAAAGGTAGTTAATAAATCGAGGCAAGCAGCAGAGCACATTACCGGCCAACACATGACAACTTCACTCTCTACACACATACATCCTGCATCCAACCTAATACAAGATCCCCATAGGTCCTTCAATAGGATAAAGATTAATTGCACTCTGCAGTCAGAAATAGATTTTGTTATAATGGCAATAAGTGAAGCGATAGTCCAGTCAGCAAGCAATTAAGTTATGGTAGATAAAGCTCAGTCCAATTCCAACAAATTTCATTGAAACAAAGCCAAGGTATCTCCCTATAATAGCCTCATAGCAAATACATGCAACAGGTAAATTGGAGGTTGTGATGAATAAACTGCAGCAGCTTGAACACTATATTAACAACACCAGGTTGCAACTTCATACACCATCTCACTCACCACCTCCTGTGGTCTGAAAATCATGGTACCTAATCATGTGTACAAAATGCCCAGCAGGACTTAATGCAAGACAACAGTGATGACTGAAAATGCTGATATTCTTTTTGCATTCATTGTAATGAAAATAATGTAAAATTTGATTTTCGAGCAAAAATGCCATTGAAAATCATTTTGTAAAAAGTTTGTGATTTTTCAAGAATGTTTGTGTTAAAAAATAAATGATTTTTACTCTTTTTGCAAATGTTTGTGGTAAAAATAACGATTTTCTTTTGTTGCCGTTATCAGGAATTTTCGCATTGGAAAGAAAAAATTGTTTTCTATGACCACATTGCAAAAATACCATGTATTTTAATGAATATTTTCTCAAAGTAGAAAATAGTTTTTCGATGTGAAAATGGTGAAAATGTGTAAGCAACACTGCAGGAGAAACAGGGAAAACACTGACTCACTGGATGAACATGCACAGATTCTCTATTAACAACAATCAAACTGATCTTTTTGTATAGTACCTGCACATTTTTCTTTTACAAGACAAAGCTTTAGTGGCTTTCAGATTATTCTACTTATGGGTAACTACAGATTCCTGAGGGAGTGATGTGCAAATCTACATTATTATAGCTGTTCAAAACTATGGGTCCAGGATTGAATAATGGATAGCAATTTTTTTATGCTTGTGTGATTTTGAATAAGTTTAACCCTTTCCCTGCCAAGAACATACTAGGTATGTTAATTAGCAATTTGGCCCTCGGAAAGCAGCGGGGAGTGGGGCTGAAATCATTCCTCCCTCCATATGGGCCCCCCTCCTCTGGCTCCCTGTAGCCCTAGAGCAGTGGTCAGAGTGTAATTACTCACTCGATCACTGGCTCCATGCCTATGTCCCATGCCGGCACCTCTGCTCTCTCTCTCTCCTTTCTACTTCCTGTATGACACGTGATAACATAGGCATCATCATAAAGGATCGGGAGAGGAGAGAGGAGCCTACTGCTGGAGAGAACACCGCTTGGAGGCAGGGATTGGGTGAGTTAATTACACACCAACTGCTGCACTCCAGCTCTGCAGGGGACCACAGGAGGGGGGCCCTTGTGGAGAGAGGGAGGATGATGTTAACTCCCCTTCCTGCAGTGGCCCCCATACCTGCTACCTATACTGGGGGCTCCTATACCTACTACTTTTGCTGTGGAAACTATACCTGCTACCTATACTGGGGGTCACCTATACCTACTACCTATATTGGGACACCTATACCTGGTACCTATACTGGGGCACCTATTCCTGGCTACCTATACTGGCTGCACCTATATCTGGCTACCAGTACCGGGCTGGCGGCACCTATACCTGGCTACCTATACTGGCTTCACCTATACCTGGGTATCTGTACTGGAGGCATCTATTCCTGGATACCTATACTTAGTACCTATATCTGGCTACCTGCACTGGCGCACCTACTCCAGAACAGGAAAAGTGGGATACCAGTACATATCTAGTATTGTTGGAGTGAGCATAATCAGGGGTTTTACAAACATTAACATTTTGTGTGGTTTTTTTTTTTAAAGAAAAATATTTTATTTTTTATTTCACTTTTTTTTTTTTTACATATTTCACTCAAAAATGTTGTTATATCTCCAGAAAAAGTAAAACATTAAAACTTCTCTAACCAATTTATCTCTTACAGTCTATCAGTATTTCTTATATTCTTAAATGTGGAAAATCTATGTTAATTTTTCTCCTTTCAGAACATAAAAGTTTTGAGGAGAACATTTTCTTGAACTTCAGTGATGACCGATATTAGTTTTATTAAAGTGCTTTACTTCAACTTTACAATAATAAGACTAAGTCAGGACACAGATGAAGAATATAGGATACATAATTTGATTAATACTTTTGAACTTACTTCTGTGACTTGACATAAACTTGGAATTTTAAAAGAAATAGAATAATAAAATGTTCCAGTAGGATGCAATTCTTATTGTTTTTATACAAAACTAATAGTGTGGTTTTTCATGATAAATTTATAAATACGATCATCTCTGTTGCTGAAGTCTATAAAGTGTTCCATTTGCAAAGTCACCCCACCAATAAGTAATGAGTGATTCACATACTGTGTAGCATCTATTTTAAAACTAATGCATAAAATTGATGCATTCTAAATGTAATGTAATCTTTTCAAGGTTGCATGTAATTGTTTTATGCTTATGGGATTTGGGCTGGCAGTAAAACTGTATAAATGTTTCACAAAAAAGATAGCTGGTGCTTTATTATAAATCACTTTTCATATCATAAATACATTAGTAAAACAGATGCAACTTATCTTTAAGAAGATATATTACCAATCAGAATATATTTCCTCTGGTTAAAAGTGAGCCATGCTAGAAGCTTTGTGAGGTTTTATTTTTAAGTCATAAGCACAATACATTTTTATTGAAGTGAACTAAAAGTATAATTGTCCAATTCTGGATGCCTTCTCTTCGAAGATTTATCTGTACTCTCCTATTGCTGGAGACACAACACAAAGGCCCATATGCAATTCACGTTTTCACCTGAGTGTTCTGCTTGGTAATATTTTCACACCTTGTCATAAAATTATTTTTAAACCACTACCAAGCAAGGAAATGCTCAAAATAATTTTGATAATACTTTTTACCAACTTTTGGGTCCTTTTTTTAATCGTAAAATGCAAAAAAAAGTTAATTTAAAGAGAAGATGAAAATAGTGGATCGTGTAATGGTTAAGGGCTCTGCCCCTGACACTGGAGACCTGGGTTCAAATCTCGGCTCTGCCTGTTCAGTAAGCCAACACCTATTTAGTAAGGAGTTTCTTGGGCAAGTCTCCTTAACACTGCTACTGCCTACTGAGTGCGCTCTAGTGGCTGCCTCGCAAGCGCTTTGAGTCCGACAGGAGAAAGGCGCTATACAAATACTGCAATTATTAATTATTATCTCCTAGGAGATAACTCAGGTGAAAAAGTTAATTGCATATGGGCCAAAGTGAGAAGATGTCTTTCTGAAAGTGACATAAGCAACAACCTGAAAGAATGTCCAACCTCTCTCAACTTTGTTCAGAACTAAAAAGTACTGGCTGGAATTCCAATTACGGAGATCAAGAAAACAAGTTCAATCCAAGCCCGAAATTTTATGTTGTGAAATATAGCTGCACACTCAGATTATATGAATATGTACAGTATTTCACAAAATTGTGTCCACCTCTCACGTTTTTGTAAATATTTTATTATATCTTTTCATGGGACAACACTGAAAATATGACGTCTTGATACAATGTAAAGTAGTCAGTGTACACGTTGAATAACATTTTTTGTGTACATTTACAGTCCTATTACAATTAGTTTTACACAGCAATTTATGTCTAAAAATGTGAGGTGTAGATGTTGGGCCTTATTCAAATCCTATTCCTAGGGAGAAAATGTTTAATCTTATGTTTAAAATAACATCTATGCATTCTGCAATTGAAAAAATACCAAAAAGTAGGAGAAAAAGTACCGTCACAATTATTCTGAGTATTTTCTTGTTTGCTGGTGGCTTAAAAATAATTTTATTGATAAGGTGTAAACATATTACCTAGGAGTAAAACTTAGGAGAAAAAGTGAATTGAAAAAAGCCTATTGTATGATATACAGTATAGACAGGGCAGCTGCTATTATAGAAAAGCTCAGATTCCATCAAAGCTAATTTTCACATCAAAATTTGCATTTCCGCTTGATTCAAAATTTTCGCAAAAATGTTGTAAAATTTTTCACCAGATACACGTATTCACCAAATTTTAAGAAGTTTTTTTTTTTTTTATGTGTTCTCCTATGCCCACTGAATTCATGCATTTAGAAAAAAATGGGTTTTTACATGCCTGCACATACATTTTTGTGCATATATCCATTTCACAAGATGGCACCAGACGGGTAGCCATGGCCATACAGGGCTCTGGCCTTTCCTTTTAAATTTCTTTAAATTCTTACCTCTACCTGGGCAGGGGAATATTGATGTGCTCTCCCTGGTCCGGGGCCACTCTGCCGATCGCCCAGCAACCTCCTTCTGCAGCACATTGGCTGCACGTGGGCCATTCCTCTGCCTGCCACGATCCAGGAGCCACTGGCCCGATTAGACCCCAAAGCCAACACGTGCTGCACATGAGCCACTTCACCGCTGCGACCCAGCCAGGACTTGCAGGGACGCAGCTGGCCTGACCTAACAGGCACTCTGCTGGATCCCCCAGCATGTGAACCATGATGCTACCGCCGCTAACAGGGAAACCAGATGCAAATAGGAGAAGGCACATGAGCTGCTCCTCAGCCGCGGCCAGGGGAAGTCGGACTGACACTGCTCAAGTGCTGCCCACGGACCATGGATGGCCTGCTCTCCCGCGCTTTCACTGATCCCACCTGCAGTTCAGCCACACAACAGGCCACAACAGGCCCCCCAGTTCATGAATCAGGGCTGCTGAAGAGGTTCCATCGCAGCATCTCCCAGGGGGCCCTTTCTGGGCCAGAAAGATCACAGTGCCGAGGGCAGAAAAACAAAGCCAGGAGACTGCAGTGTCGCCCCCGCCCTCTGACCCACCTCGCCGGACTAGGCCGCAAGCCTAGGGCTGGATTTCCGTACGCAGCCACAGAGTTCCCCCCATCGATGCCAGCAGGTCACTGCTGCAGCATCAGGACTAACTTTCTCTCTCTGCGCTATTTCTTCCTGGGGCGTAATTCGGGCATCTGAAATGCTGCAGAGCAGAGAGTGCCCCAAGTAAATGTGGCAGCTCCACTCACATAGCACTCGGATGACCACGCTAGCCCTTCTCTACTATGCTCCATGTCTGCTCTGTGCAAGTTAAGTGTATGTTTTTATTACTCTATGCTGCATATTACTATGTGAACCACTCTTTGTATATTACTAAGTGTCCACTGTACTGTACCTCCACTGACCCTGTATGTGCCAAATATAATTCCGAATACAACCCCCGTTGTACTTGGTGAAATAAATATTCTGATTCTTTGCAAAATGTGTTTTCTCATGCTCATAGACTTCAGTGCATTTGGTGAAAATGTGTTTTTGCATGTCTGCCGATAAATTTTTACACATATACTCATCTGCCCCTAGACTTATTATCTTAACAAGAAATGGAGTAAGCAAAATACTTCATGTCCACTGGAGGGAGGGGCTTACTTCTTAGCTCCTTCTTTCAGATTAAGAGCCACGTTTGGGGAGTACATGAAAATGTGACACATGCTCATTTGGGCACCTGGTATTGCCGATAGTTTGAATATCGGTAGTGTACTGATATTCTACTATCTGATTCCATCATATGTAACATTAATTCCCCATATTTATACTTCACACACCCCTCCAATGCCTAACAATACACCTTCTTACGCGTAACATGAATCCCCAAATATGCATTAGCAACATTAGCCTCTCCCTACCTACGCCTAACATTAATGACTAACATTACCCCCAATGTTGCCAATATCCTCAGCTTGGATAATAATAGCCAAACTCTGGAGCTAATACCCACATGCTGTAGCCAACTAAATCTCAGTGTAGACCATAGCCGCAAACTTACATTGTGATCTATGGTGGCACCTGCTGTAGCCAACAGGCTGGGAGACCTGATCTGTCTTCTAGTGCTCCCCAACTAGCCACCATCTAAGTCCCCAATGCAAAGTAGTGCAATGGAGCTATTATCTCTACCAGCAACAAGTCTGCTCTTCTCCAGTGAAGTTTGCAGGTTCTCACTTATTTCTCTCAGTCATATGAGGCTTCCCCTGTGTCACAAGAAGCCTCAAGAGGTAAGTCAGAGCAGGCAGCTGCTGTGGGCAAGAGCATAGCAGGAACATTTATTTTTTCCACTGTAACACTCTGCATGGGGGAGGATCATCATAGCAGAGTTTGTATTTTTTCAGTTTTGCTGTAGGGACTTATAATTTGTAGTGGGAATCTGTGGATGTAATGTAGTAATTACCCTAATTTATCATAAATAATTGATACATACATACAAATACATCAAATACATGATCTGTAATCTTTTATCTTTGTGTATATGATAACTCATCTCAGCAGTGCTGGTTTCACTTTCAACATGTTCTAGGCCTCGTAATGATAATTTCTTGTGCCAACCTCTCTCCCCTCTTCGCAACTGCTGAAGTTGGCACCCAGTAAACTGGATAATAGTTCATTTAGGTGCTTGATGATGGTTATTTCAGCAATATTGCTAATGATATGAAAACATTGAGGATTTCACTGAATGGGAGGGTTGTGCTACCTACCACATACTAGATGTATTTTTGTGCATACTACATGCATGTACATACTTGATGGATGTTTGTCTGTGGTGCTTACTCTGTCCACGGAAGTACTGCATGAGCCAGTGGAGCACTTTCCCACAGTAAAAGCACAAAAAGTGGCAGGCAACATACTTATCCTCTCCCACAGTACAGACTTACAGTGTCCCTTCCCACAGAATTATTGAGGAAACAGATGGCACCCATTCATTTATACAAATACTGATAGCTTTCACAAAACAATAATGACAGAGTAAGCAAATAATTGCCCCCATGACAGATACTGACAGAGCCAGGTGGAAGATTTTCCTCCACCCCTTCAAGAATTCCTGCAAGAAATGCTTAGAGCCATGCTAATCTTGCTTCCTCAGCAACAGAACAAGGTGCTTTAGGATCCTAGGGACAGATGGCATATTATCCCCAATATACACACATAAATACACATGGAGCTGCTCAGTTTCAAACACCACTATTTCCTGATACATTTCTTGCCTGCATTCTGTGATTTTCCACATGCTACAGGAAATTAAGTGACACGGCCATGCTTAGAGAATGTAAGAAGAGTAATGCAATGAGACAGCTGACACATTAAAGATTTAAGGATGGTTAAGTGTAATAGACAAAAACACAGTCACCACAAATGTTACAGGCAGACACATTGGGGTAGATTCATGAGTCTTATGCTTATGCTTGATGAGTAGAGTGTAATGCATTGCATGTAATGTATTGCATTGTGTTCTATTTATAGTGTGGTAAGACTTTATGGACGTTATTGTGCTTACTGCAGTTTAGTTAATACACCCCATTGACTGGGGATGTTACAGGAAAACACAGATCCAAATGACATATTGTAGACAAATTCAGTTACTGAAAAAATGTAAAAAGACAAACTCAGTCACTGTTGCAATATTAGAGGCACATGCAGTGACTGTTGCAATATTAGAGGGAAGCACAGTGTCTGGTGAAGTCTTAGAGGCCGATACAGTGACTGGTGTAATGTGAGAGAATGACAATATGCCTAGTGATGCATTAGAGGCAGACACAGTACCTGGCAACATGCTAAAGAAAGACACAGTTATGGGTGACGTATTAGAGGCAGATGCAGTGACTACAAAGTAAACTGAAAGTAAAGGTGATGCAGTTGCCCAGCCCAGCCAACTAGGTGTCAACTGCCAAAATAAAGATTGTGACTGGTTATGACTGTGTGCAACTGCTACACATCGGCTTCATTTTTATGTAGAAATTTGTCTTGATGCATGCCGTAGGAGCATTGAGCACTGTAACACAGCTATAGTACAGTTAGGGGCATTCAATTACATATATTGATACTCACTCAAAACGAGGACAGATTATTGGATATTTCCATAATTTGTATATATTTAAAATATGTATGATGTACTAGCATTCTATATAAAAAAAAATGCACTTCGCATATATAGAATATCATAAAACTTGTCACATTTCTTATATTATAATCTTATTAAACGTAAATGGGTGCCTTAACTTTCCACCAAGATTTAGTACAATGGATCTGGTAATGATCAGTGTCATGTTTAAGAGGCATAAGATTATTTTTGGATAATTACAGTGTGGGCTAATACATGCTATTAATACAAGAATAAACTTCACAAGTACAGTATCCCAGAGCTTGCAGAACAGCAGTGTCAGTGTAGGCTCACATGATAAACAGATGTAACACAGCTTCTCTTTAATTAGTATATTTTCTCCCCTGGAAATTACTGGTAATTAAATTGACTGCAATTATTGTACTGATAACCACAGCTACATACAGTCTCCAAGACAGAAAATTGGCCATCAGATCAGTGATCACGCTTCAGTGGTAGCATAGTAGACATTATACTTTTATGTCTATACATTACCCTTGTATTTCATCTGTGTCCAGGCTTACATGGAGAATATAAGCAGGTAATCTCTGCAGAAACGTAAACATTTCTTCCTGTCACCCGGAAGGACGAAACCATGGGCAAAGTTCATATAGCAAAGTTCATATACAAATTTACCATGTTCCTCAAAGAAGAGTTGCATCCACTGCCAGGCAGAGTAAACAATTTTATAATAGCCAATTTTATAATGGTAACATACAATAATTTTTTAGGGAGATTATTGCATTTGTAAGTACTAGATAGAAGGCCTGCCCATTTAAAAATGGGCGCTAGGTCTCAGCTGCGACCCCCGCGAGTGCGCGTTTGCTTTCACAACTCACATGCCACTGCACACACATGAATGTGTATACACACGCCCGCCCATCACCCTGTGCCCATCCTCCTCTGGTCTCTGAAGTCTGTCTATGTGACGTGATGATCCAGACTCTTCCCTATACTTTTCTGCTGGATGGTTCCAGCACTGTCCCCTGTGCAAAACTGCTTCTTGACCCTTGTGTATGGTTTACACATGTGCAGTAACACGGAACCACTCAAGCTTCAACAGAAAGCCTGTTTGGCTCCATCCTGCAGTGCATGTGCGAGCCACCTATTCAATAGGATGGACCTGGATGGGCTCAGGTTTTTTGCCAAAGCCTGAGCAGGCCCTACTGCACAAGCACAGTGTGGCCGCACTTTGGATGCCCCTTATTTCTGAACAGCTTGGTGGAGGAAGATGCGGAAAGCCTTTGAAGAATCCAGACCCTGGGCCACTTTTGCCTATGCTGAATTTCTAATGTACTGTAAGTGTTCATTTTCCAATAAAATGTTCATATGCAGTGCCAGCTTCTGATTGCCTCTTCTAACTCCTACACATTCTGTTTCCTACATAGCAGGACTTCCCTGACCATGAGTTAGATGTACAATTTTAGCCTCAAAATATCCACAGTGCAGCACGGTGTTGTAGTGTTTAGAGCTCTCGGCTCGCACGCTGGGTCCCCGGTAAGAATCCCATTCAGGTCAACATCTGCAAGGAGTGTGTATGTTCTGCACGTGTCTGCATGGGTTTGTCTGCATGGGTTTCCTCCGGGCACTCCAGTTTCCTCCCATATCCCAAAAACATACAGGTAAGTTAATTGGCCTTCCCCTAAATTGGCCCTAGGCCACCATACATACACTACATGATACATACATAGACATAAGACTATGGTAGGGATTAGATTGAGAGCCCCTCTTAGGGACAGTTGAGTGACAAGACAATATATATACTGTACAGCACTGTGGAAGATGTCGGCGCTGTATAAATAATAATAATCCACCCCTTGGACTGTGAAGATAGTGCCAGTTCACATGTCCTACATTCTTGCAATTAAATTATTTTGGCTAATCAGATTCTTCGGCTACCTTTTCAGTGGGCTTAAATTATTGATAACTAATCTATCAAGCTGTTAGGGATGAGGTGGGAGGCAAGAAGCTGCACTTATTCTGAGTCCTTTGGCTTCTTCTCCTATCACTGCAGGGTCTCATATGGGTCTTTAGTGGTGCATATTTAATTCCAAACTTTTTGAAAAATGGCGCCAATTTCTGGTTAAAAGCCACTGGGGAGTGGGGAATGGAGAGTGGAGGGTGGGGAATGGGCAGCATTCCTAAAAAAAAACAGAAGGGATCATATAGATCTCCTTGAAATGTACATTTTATTTTCTCTATTGATATTGATGGATTTTTCTTTCAGAAGAAGGAACAAGGATGGATTGTCCCAAAATAAACACATTTTTGTGAAAGAAATGGCAAAGCACAATCTGTACTTATTATTATCATATATTATTTTTTTAGCAATTCAAAAGTAAAAGTACAGTAAGAGTGTATACAAGTCAAAATAAACTACAGAGCTATTCCTAAAATGTTCTCCGATTCTAGGAAAATGTGTTTTTCTGTTCTATCATTTTCAAACAATATTACATTTGATTGTCAGAGTCAGGCTTATTTTTTTTTTTTTAAGTTTCATAGTGTTTCTCTTCTGTTATTCGCTTTTATTTCTGCAATCAAATATAATACTATATTGTGTATACTCCGTCTCCAATATATTTTGTTTTAATTTTTGGAATAACCAGATGTGATCTATCAAATGTGACAAGGGCAGAGGAAATGGCATGTCCAAGTATTGTTACAGCAATTTTGTCTAAAATTATGTAAAGGGTCATCATACCCTGTACTTGTGCCATATTTTTGTGTATCAGGATTGAACTGCTTGTTTTGATATT
Source organism: Hyperolius riggenbachi (assembly GCF_040937935.1). Lineage (NCBI taxonomy): Eukaryota > Metazoa > Chordata > Amphibia > Anura > Hyperoliidae > Hyperolius > Hyperolius riggenbachi. Next base: position 436,621,608 of record NC_090646.1, read on the forward strand.
TTGTCACTTGGCTGATGCTTTTCTGACACTGTGTGATCTTTAAGCTACCTGAGCAACTCTTAAAAAAAATGAAACAAAGCAGCCGGGAGATGTAATTACATTACAATATACATCTCCCAGCATGCACTAGTGGCCAGGAATGCTCACCTCTTGGCATGCATCAGCAGGCAGGAACGCCACATCTCTAAGCGTACACTAGTGGCCAGGGACGTGCTGAACTCACTTTGTGACATTGACAACTGCAAGATGGTTGCTTTTGAGGAGACAGGGGGCTATGGAGCAACCCCAATATGTGTTAATGTTATATCGCCTCTCCCCCCCCAAAGCAAACATAATTTACAAACCTCCCTTAGGGTAAGGTTGATTTTAAATAAAGAGGTACTTAGGTCGCTTTAAAATATGAATGTTTCAATAAATATACACAGTGGACATTACTAGGATCTAAGTCAATCCAGAATCCTCCCCCCCCCCCTTTAATTAGGCAGCCAGCCCACACTTCATAATACAAACAGACCCCAGTATTGGTGATGTCTCAAACCACACATGCACTATGTATGTATTTTTATTTGTAATGCTCAATGTCCTGATTGAACAGAGTTTTGGGCTTTACATGTATCTATGCTCCCCCCTATTTGTTTTGTATGGTGTACAGTGCTACAGAAGATGTTGACACTATATAAATAAAAAAATAATAATAGTAATACTAATAATGCCTATTCCCAAAATAGGAGAGATTAAAACCAAAGTTGGACTCCAGTAAGGAAACAGAAAATGTGTGTGCCCACTAATGAAGGAAGTTTGGGAGCCGCCATAGGCACCCATTGATATATCGATAATGAGGGAAATTTAGGCGCCCAATAAATATCAGCCATCTGCAATGTGACTACAAATAGCATGCACTTGTTCCCCTCAGGATAAATATTTTAATGGATGTCTGTTTATGTTTTTGCAGGATTTTTTGTGTATATGCAATGGCAATTAAGGTTAGCCGTGGAGGGGGTGATTAAGGTTACCCATGGAGTGGTTGGTTAATTTTAGCTATGGGGGAGGTGGGTAAGGTTGGCCATTTTGGGAGGGTGGGGGGTAGCCGTGGGGGTTAGTGGTTAAGGTTAGGCTTTGGTAGTGGAGAGTTCAGTGTGAGAATAGGGTTTTTTGGCGGTAATAAAGTATTGTGCTGTTGTTTTTTTCCACTTAAGCAGTAAAATATCATTAAATTTACTGATATTCTACTATCAGTTTTTCTGGGCTCCCAAATTTCAGGGTGCCCTTTTTCATGTACGCCTCCCATAAAACTCAAGGATTTCTCTTTAAGATCTATGTTCATGAATGTTTGCACAGGTTCACTCACCACTATTTTTCATACCACAGGGCAATGTTCCACTTTGACTCACCCATTTAAATAAGTATGTGCACGTAAAGGCAGCAGTGTTTCTGGATCAGGGCAATAGGTGGTTTATTCGCATCCATCCAGCGATAATACAGAATCATGTTTTAAATGCAGTGCCACCTGAGGGTTTGAAGATCATTGCCATCAAATATTGGACTTCAGTCTTGTGCCTCAGTTACAAAATATTTCTCCAGATCCTCTGAATCTTTCAATAAATGATGTACAGTAGATGAAGTTCCCAAGTTTGTTGTAATTTCATGTGGAGGAAAATAATTGTTTGGTTTTGAGAAGGTCCATCAAGTGTTCTTTTCACCATTGCAGAACATTTGTATTTTCTATTGTATCCTTTCACTCCTCCCAGCTTCCTTGAAATGTGTTGTTGGCATAGAGTTCAGAATCAGCAGCATGGTGGTGTAGGGATTAACACGCCCGTCTTGCTTGGGTCCCTGGTTTGTATCCCAGCCAAGGCACTACCTGCACAGAGATTGTATGCTCTTGCCGTCTCCAGGTACTCTGGTTTCCTCCCATATCCTAAAAACATATAGGTAAGGTACAAAATAATAATAATACAAAATAATAAATGAACATGTACTTTCCTTTAAACAATAAAAACATTTCTCAAGTTCAAGATTCAATATGTTTTCTATTTACATTAAACTAAGGGCTTATATGAGTTGCAAATCATCACATTCTGTTTTCTGAAAATGGTATCTTTATTAAATAATAAGGAACTCAATATTCTTTCTGCTTAGTGAAGGGCAGCATCTAATAACAGCTAATATTAGATTATGTAACTAAATGAGATTAAAAGTAATTCACTTTAGGCTTCATTAGACTGTTACACTATGCAGCCAATGTTTTACAGAAGAGCAGTCAAAGGTAAATGAAAATATTAAAATACATATTTGCACAACACAGGGCTAGGAGAAACAAGTAGTGGGCAAATGTTTAAATACAGGAATCAATGGGTGTATTGATAACTTTTCAGGCTACCACCTTAAAACCTATCCAACGCCAGGCAAAAATGTTTTACTTGTCCCGTGTAGACAATCCATGGCAAAACATGTATACCTGTGAATAATGTTCTTGATTAGCTGCTGTCAAATCAGTTTTAACTATTTAAGCCTGCAGGTATTTTTCACCTTATACACGAGAGGAATTTTCACCTGTCAGCGCTCCTCCTATTCATTCCCCAATAACTTTATTACTAGAACAGGAAAGGACCCACTGCAACCACACACTGACAAACCAAAGGGAGCCAGGAATCCACAGAGCTCAAACGAACAGCAAGAAGAAAAAAGTTCCGCTACACCAATGGCTGGGTGAAAAAAGTCTCCATTTATTGTAACATCAGTGAGTACACAAAGTTAAAAAAGCTCACGCGTATCGGAGCTCATGGCTCCTTAATCATAGCTATCACTATTTATCACAACAAAATGATCTATACCTTGTTTTTTCCACCACCAATTAGGCTTTCTTTGGGTGGTACATTATGCTAAGAATTATTTTATTCTAAATGCATTATGATGGTGGTAATAATAAGTAAAACATTGAAAAGATTCCATATTTTTAAGTTTTCAGCCATTATAGTTTTAAAATAATTCATGTTACCATAATTAAAATCCACACATTTTATTTGGCCATTTGTCCCGATTATTGCAACATTAAAATGTTATCCCTAGTACAATGTATGGTAAAATATTTTATTTGGAAATAAAGATGCATTTTTTCAGTTTTACAGCCATCACTAATTTTTAGACCAATATTTAATAATTATATGCCCTCTTGTCATAGATGTTATTATTTTTTTTCCCCTAAAGTCAGTAGGTGTATTTTACTATTTGGCCACAAGGTGTCCCCCTGAACAAAAATCCTATTAGCGTACTTTGTACGCTAATAGGATACAATGTACTGTATCATTACATTGTAACTAGCCTCCGATCACAGTGGTGGCGGGAAGATTATGAATGGAAATATTGTTTCCATTCATAAATTTAATGATCGGTGGTGGAAACTGACAGAAATCAGCGCGGCGGCTGTATGTAAAGAATAAACACTGTTTTTGAACAAAACCAGTGTTTATTCTCAGTGGACATGCTCGGATTGGCACAGGGGACTTTTGTCCCCTGCAGCCAATCCCCTCCTGCTAGCAACGGCAGCACGATCATGGGCATCTGCCCGCACGATCGCCTGCAGACCACCCAAACTGCAGGGACGTGACTAGCATGTCCCTGTGACTCTAGCTGCTGCCGCTGCGAACATGAAGCTCACATCCACGCAGCTGAAATGGTTAAAGTCCATTTCCAGGAGCCTATTATCCAGCCATTTTGTTTAGCACTGACTTCCCCCTCTGGGGGCTTCCTCTCTTCTCAATCTCGAAACATCTGAACTGTGCTGAAACCTGTAGCTTTTTACTTACCTAGGGCTTCTTCCATCCCTCCATAGTCCATGAGGTCTTTCAGCATTCTCTGCGTCCCCTCTGTTCTCTTGCTGACAGCTCTGTGAGACCCAAATGTGAGTTGCACTGACTATGCCCATCTGTGCACCCATTTAGTTTGTGCTTCCATCACAGGAACCGTTCTTTTCATGTGAGGTTCATTCTTTCAAGAACTGTACATGTTCAGAATGCTCCTGGTGCAGAAGTGTGATTGAGAAGGATGGGGTTGGATGGGGCCATGCATGAGAAGTCAACTTTTCCAGCCATTTTGTTTAGCATTGACTTCCCCCTCCGGGGGCTTCCTCTGCATACATATGCCTTCATAATAAATACAACTGGTATTTTAGCCTGTTCTTGTCCTCATGTGCTTCTTGATATTCAGTTGATGTTCTAATGTTGATAGTTTGCACAGCTATATCATATACCTGGCAGCAAAAACCGACACAGTTTGCAAGCGTTTTTGTGAACTGGTAATTTCTGCTCTGTTGAAGATTGACTTCCTTTTTTGCAGACTGTAAACTACTTGAAGACGTCAGTCTGTTTTCTGTCTCTTCTCAATCTGGAAACATCTGAACTGTGCTGAAACCTGTAGCTTTTTACTTACCAAGGGCTTCTTCCATCCCTCCATGGTCCATGAGGTCTTTCAGCATTCCCTGGGCCCCCTCTGTTCTCTTGCTGACAGCTCTGTGAGACCCGAATGTGAGTTGCACTGACTATGCCCATCTGTGCACCCATTTAGTTTGTGCTTCCATCACAGGAACCATTCTTTTTATGTCTGGTTCATTCTTTCAAGAACTGTATATGTTCAGAATGCTCCTGGTGTGATTGAGAAGGATGGGGTAGGATGGGGCCATGCATGAGCAGTCAACTCGACTCGCTTTTGGTTCACACATCAGAACTGCTAGCGAAAGAACAGAGGGGGCCCAGAAGATTATGTGGAATCTCCAAAATTACGGGGGCTGGAAGAAGCCAGGTAAGTAAAAGTCTACAGGTCTCAGCACAGTTCAGATATGCTTTACTGATGATGTAGAACAAATTGTATAATTTAAATATTCCCAGTAACCACTTCAGCTCGGCTGCTTCAGGTTATGTCAAAAAATGTGGTACTTGGCTGCAGAAGAATCATCTGACTAAAATGATAAAATTAACACAGACTGTGAAGTGAGTTATCAGATGGCAGATTTAGATCTGTGCCAAGATATGGGCTTCATTACCCCACTTCAGTCCACGTGACACATGGTTGATCACCTTCCAGGCATACCAGAATTGTTCCATAACCTAGAAAGGGAGCTATTTAGATTTGTGTTTTCCTGTCACTGGAGCATTTCTTGCCTTTGGCATTTAAACTACTAATAGAAGTTAGTGAAAAGTCTGTTAATCTACTTTTCCACATTGCTCTACTTCACCTATTCACAAGATCTGGGTCTACCAGGTGGGTTATTACATAACGACTGAGACATATTTCATCAGCATTTACTGACATTCCCCCACATTGCTGGACTTCTCATGAATTTAATATTCAGCAAAAGCTTTTTGTGTTTACTGTGATGTAATTAATGTGGAGGTGTGCTGTCATTCAGGAGCATTTTAAAAGCTCCAGAGGCAGTGCTTGACTCACATTTCATTAACAAAAAGCAGTCAGACTGAAAGGATGTGCTTCCTGGGAGAGCTGTGTTCTGTGGTGGCTGTGTGCCCAGCGCACTTGGGATGTCACAAAGGAACACAAGAGAGGCATGTGCTAAAATATATTTTCAGCATGCACACTAGCTTAAATTATATTTGCATTTTTATTTGTTTAATCTACAGCCATCAAAGCCTCAACTGAAGCCCCAAAGCAGTGTGTGTGTGCGTGTGTAGGTTTATGTTTGTGTGTCTATATGTGTGTGTGTGTGTGTATGTTTATGTATATGTATGTGTGCGTGTGTGTGCGTGTGTGTGCGTGTGTGTATGTTTATGTGTGTGTGTGTGTGTATGTGTGTGTGTGTGTGTGTGTGTGTGTGTGTGTGTGTGTGTGTGTGTGTGTGTGTGTGTGTGTGTGTGTACATATGTGTGTATACATGTGTGTATGTAAGTGTGTCTCTGTGTGTGTGTGTTTATGTAGGTAAAAGAGCAAGACGGTTCAGATGTTTCCAGATTGAGAAGAGACAGAAAACAGACTGACGTCTTCAAGTAGTTTACAGTCTGCAAAAAAGGAAGTCAATCTTCAACAGAGCAGAAATTACCAGTACACAAAAACGCTTGCAAACTGTGTCGGTTTTTGCTGCTAGGTATATGATATAGCTGTGCAAACTATCAACATTAGAACATCAACTGAATATCAAGAAGCACATGAGGGCAAGAACAGGCTAAAATACCAGTTGTAATCTAATGTCAGTACAAATACAGCTGCTCTGTGAGGGCCTCAGAGGTTGTCTAAGAGAATATTGGGAGCAACAACACCGTGAAGTCCAAAGAACACACAAGACAGGTCAGGGATCAAGTTATTGAGAAATTTAAAGCAAGCTTAAGCCACAAAAAGATTTCCAAAGCCTTGAGCATCCCACGGAGCACTGTTCAAGCGATCATTCAGAAATGGAAGGAGTATGGCACAACTGTTAACCTACCAAGACAAGGCCATCCACCTAAACTCACAGGCCGAACAAGGAGAGCGCTGATCAGAAATGCAGTCAAGAGGCTCATGGTGACTCTGGACGAGCTGCAGAGATCTACAGCTCAGGTGGGAGACTCTGTCCATAGGACAACTATTAGTCATGCACTGTACAAAGTTGGCCTTTATGGAAGAGTGGCAAGAAGAAAGGCATTGTTAACAGAAAGCATAAGAAGTCCCGTTTGCAGTTTGCCACAAGCCATGTGGGGGACACAGCAACCATGTGGAAGAATGTGCTCTGGTCAGATAAGACCAAAATGGAACTTTTTGGCCAAAATGCAAAACGCTATGTGTGGCGGAAAACTAACACTGCACATCACTCTGAACACACCACCCCCACTGTCAAATATGGTGGCGGCAGTATCATGCTCTGGGGGTGCTTCTCTTCAGCAGGGACAGGGAAGCTGGTCAGAGTTGATGGGAAGATGGATGGAGCCAAATACAGGGCAAACTTGGAAGAAAACCTCTTGGAGACTGCAAAAGACTTGAGACTGGGGCAGAGGTTCACCTTCCAGCAGGACAATTACCCTAAACATAAAGCCAGGGCAACAATGGAATGGTTTCAAACAAAACATATCTATGTGTTAGAATGGCCCAGTCAAAGTCCAGATCTAAATCCAATCGAGAATCTGTGGCAGGATCTGAAAACTGCTGTTCACAAACGCTGTCCATCTAATCTGATTGAGCTGGAGTTGTTTTGCAAAGAAGAATGGGCAAGGATTTCAGTCTCTAGATGTGCAAAGCTGGTAGAGACATACCCTAAAAGACTGGCAGCTGTAATTGCAGCAAAAGATAGTTCTACAAAGTATTGACTCAGGGGGCTGAATAATTACGCACACCCCACTTTGCAGTTATTTATTTGTAAAAAATGTTTGGAGTGATGTATGATTTTCGATCCACTTCTCACATGTACACCACTCTGTATTGGTCTTTCACGTGGAATTCCAATAAAATTAATGCATGTTTGTGGCAGTAATGTGACAAAATGTGAAAACTTCAAAGGGGCCGAATACTTTAGCAACCCACTGTACTAACCTCACCGTCAGTTCCTCTCAGAATCTCACCATTTTCTTCTTACAGTGATCCCTCAACCAATTAAAGCGGAATATAACCCTGCATTTCAACTTTGCTCTAAAACATTATTTACAGCATATTATATGTAAAAAGCATTTTTTTTTACTAGACCAGCATTGGAAGGGTTAAACACAGAGGTTTAAAGTTCCGTGGAGAGTTATGCAGAAGTTCAGATTGTTACATTCTATTTAGTTATATGTATCTATTGAGAAATGTTACACACTCTTTGGCTGTCCTCCAACTCCTTCTCAGTCAGAGAGATGAGTCACATTCAACACTTAGATACATTTATGTAAACAAAATGTATCTATGTCAGCTTCGGATGCGTCTGCAGAAATCTCCAGGAACTTTAAAGCACTGTGTAACCCTTCCAATGCTGGTCTACTAAAAAAAAAATGCTGGTTGCATATAATATACTGTAAATAATGTTTTAGAGCAAAGTTGAAATGCAGGGTTATATTCCGCTTTAAGCTCTCAGTCGTTTTCACTTTATACAGCCGAGCAATGTTCACCTCATATTCATTAGCCTATAACTTTATCACTAGTTATCACAATGAACTGATCTATCCCTTGTTTTTTCCGCCACCAATTAGGCTTTCTTTGGGGGGCATTTTGCTAAGAGCTACCTTACTGTACATGCATTTTAACAGTAAGAATAAGAAAAAAACTGAAAAAATTCATTATTTCTCAGTTTTCGGCCATTATAGTTTTAAAATAATACATGCCTCCATAATTAAAGCCCACGTATTGTATTTGCCCATTTGTCACGGTTATTTCACCATTTAAATTATGTCCCTATCACAAAGTATCGCGACAATATTTTATTTGGAAATAAAAGAGCATTTTTTCCGTTTTGCAGCCATCACTATTTACAAGCATATATAAAAAAAAAAAATAGAAATATTTCATCTTTACCCTATTGGGGACCGCCGCAGGTTGAATCAACGTCCGGCAGGTGGTGGTACCCTTCTGACCGGACGTTCATTCAACGTCCGCGCTAAACCACCGCTCTAAACCACCACTCCCGACGTGATCGTACGCACCCGGGGGGGGGGGGGGGGAGATTAAGCTGTCATATGACAGCTGGCATCTCCCCCTAGTGATCAGCAGCCATCGCGTATGGCTGCTGATCACATGATCACTACGATCGCCGTCGGATCGTAGTGATCACTCTGACAGCGGCGGCCGCGGCAGGGGGAAAAGAAGAGGATCCACTCACCTCCCTGCCGTTCCAGCGACGATCGGCGCCCCCCTCTGCTCTGGCCGGCATCTCTGCTCCGTCTGACGTCAGCAAGCCGTGACCCGACCTGAGCGTCATTTGGAGCGGAGATGCCGGCCGGAGAAGAGGTGGCTACTGCGGCTCATCACTGGAGCCTGGAAGGTAAGTGATGGCTGCCAGCTACAGGGGGGACACTTGCCACCATGGAGGGGGACACTGCCCAGCCAGCCCCAGAGGGGATCCGACTGCCCGACCCCCCCAAATGCGCGCACCCCCCTCCACTGCAAAATGCCCTGGTCCTTAAGGGGGGGGGGGGGGTTAGGCGGCCGGTCCTGAAGTGGTTACATAGACCCTTAGGTAAATATTTATGTGTTGTTGTTTTTTTCTAATTGTAATGTTTTTTTGTTTTTTTTTATTGAACATTTTATGTGGGCATTTTTGGGAGGGTGGGATGTAAATAGTGTTTTATTTGGGGAAATATTTGTGTATTGTAATTTTTTTTTACTTTTAGATGTAGTTTTACTTTTTGGCCACAAGATGGCAACTTTGAGTTTGTTTACATGACGTCACTCTAAGCGTACAATGTACGCTTAGAGGGACATAGAGTCAGAAAAAGCAAAGCTTCCGAGAGAAGCTGTCCCTTTTTCTGCGGGGGTGAGGAATCAGTGATCGGGCACCATAGCCCGATTCATTGATTTCTGGGCTACCGAATCCGCAACCAGCACGCGGGAGCACGAATGTCCTCCTTGACGTTTTTATACGTCAAGGAGGACAAAGTGGTTAAGTTCTGACAATATTTTGTGAGAACTGAAATATACCAGTTGCTGTCAGTTATATATCAGCAGCTGTCAGTTACAACTGAATGTGCAAGGTAATGTCCATGTTTCCCTATGGCTCAAGTGGGTGATATTACAGTTTAACATTGTGCTGACCAGGAAGCTGTTATGGGGTAATAGCCATTTTTAAAATGGAGGACGAAGAATTCCATTGATCACAGTGGACAAATGGGACACAAGAGAGGAGAAAGAGATTGAGTAGTAGACTACACAGGAGGTAAGTATGACCTGTGTTTGTTTATCTTACATTTTTATTTTCAGTTCAGGTTCTCTTTAAAGGTTATTATGTTGTCGTGTATCTTTTAGAGCAGAGAGGAGGTCTGAGTTCAGGTCCACTTTAAGCTATTGTCTGAGTAGGTTCCGACTAGCAAGAAACTGTCAATTGCATAATTAAATGTTAAAGAGCTGATTTCCTCTTAGAGCTGCAGCCATTTCCAATTTGGTGGCGGCTCCCGTTCTGCTACATTGCCACAGCCCGTGCCTAGTATGGCTGTAGGGATTCGGCTGCGTGCTGCATAAATCTGCAGCATGCTGTCCAGAATTGCTTTGCAGTGTAATTATGGATGGCAAGCCGCTAGATAGGCAGTGCTTCCCTGCCCCACGCTTATGTGGGAAATGCTGCAGATTCAGCCCAGATTCGGACATAAAGGAAATAGGATCTCAATCAAAAAAGGAAAACAACCTAGTTATTTGTATACTTGGCACTGCACATAAACATGTTTATCTCATCATGTTCCATGTCAGCTCAGGTGCAATTTAAAATGGTATGACATTTAAATTTCATCTTTGGTCAAAAACATTAAACACAGCACAAAACTAATAGAAAGAATAGATAAAAATGCTTTTCATGCTACTGCAACTTCAAGCTTGTTCTTCACTCACTGTCGCATTCTAAAATAATCAGATTATGCTCATTTGTGCAGGCTTAATAAATATGAAATGCTTCCACTGTATCCAGGGTGAAGTAGAAAGCTTTTTCTTTTTCTTTTGCAGAGCAATCTGATCAAGTGTCCAACCAGGGGCGTAACTAGGAATCGCTAATGGCTGCCACCTGTATAACCCTAGTTATGAAAAGAGAACGGTGAAAAGCATGCACTGAAATGCTCATAGGCTTGAAGGAGTGGTTATTTGTCTTTGTAAGTGTCAGAGTGGTGCAACTAAATATTTTGAATTAAAAAAATTGTTTGGTTTGGGTCCGCTTTAATAATTTTTTATTATTATTATTTTTAAATTGTCTTTTTAATTTTTGTATAAGTGTTTTATTTGGGTAACTATAGGGTAGGAATGTAATGAGTTAAAATGTAAAAAAGTGTATGTATAGCTACATATAAAATGTATTTGGGTGTATATGTGTCTATGTTTGAGTGCATTTTACTTTTTGGCCACGAGATGGCACTGCACTTAACTTCAGAGTATGGTAAACAGAGTCAGAAGTAGTTAGTGTATCTGCTTACTGAATGAAATGCTAGCGTCAGCGTGATGCCGGCTTTTCATTCATCGCGGGGACAGCGATCATGATGGGAACAAGCTGTTCCCAGTCCCTGATCAACTTATCGGCGGAACTGCGGTGGAAATGAGCGGCGGCAGTGCAGCGGGTACGTGTATTTACGCCCCTGGTTGTGAAGCAGTGTGCGGGGTAAATACACGATGCGGCGGTGGTGTAGGAGTTAAACTTAGCACATTTGCAGGAAGTTTGATTTAATTATGTTTAAAGTTTAATTTTAATATTTAAATATTTCTCAAGTTCCCATCTACTTTTGCACACCGATGCAAACAATAAAAAGATAAAAAATAGCATTTCCATGTGGCATTGTTCTTATAAAAAGACACAAAACACAAAAGAATAAGAAGTTACACAGTTCATATTTTTTTTTTTTATCAGTGGGATTCCAGCAAGCATATTTTGTATTGGAATGATGAGAAAGAACAAAAAGTGTAGGTAGGAACATTTCAAGCTGTTTATCTTAGTGCTCTGCTTTTAACACAAACAAGAAAATAGTCTTTACCCACTGCATTAATGGAATGGAAAAAAATCTGCACTACTGTGATAATACCTTTGCAACACAGCTACATTAGCAATAATAATCAAAATTTTCCATTTGTAATCTGCTAGCTAGCACATTACAACTATGCCATTTTTATTTTTACAGACAATGATGTAGAATTATTGCATTTTTTTTCTTTTTCCTTTTTCAGTTATGTAGCAGTACAAAAATAAAAGTGTTCTTTATTGTGACCATATTTGTTTAAAGTGGGATTAGACGCCCAAAACTTAAATTTCAGAAACTACTCGTAGTAGTTTCCGGCAGAGAGCAATGATTACATTTGCCGATAAACCGGAGGCAAGCAAGCTTCTACTTCTCTTTGCAGTGAACAAAAAAGGTTTTTAGACTCAGGAAAGGCTTGGGATTCCTTTCAAATGTCCTTTTATGTAACTAAGAGTAGTCTCTGAAGTTTTGGGAGTATAATCCCACTGTAAAGTGTACCTGAGACAAAAAAATAAAATCATGTATATTTATTTAGGGGTTTCTTCAGTCCCTTTTAGGCCATGGGCTCCCTCGCCATCCTCCCAGGATGCTCTGACCCTTCGCTGGCTGGCTCAGTCTCCTTCCCCAGTCAGTCCAGTTGGTGCGTTCTGTGCCTGCGCAGTAGTATGGGACTATCGGTGACTGGAGCAAAAGACCGGGCTGGCTAGCGGAGGATAGGGGCATCCCGGGAGGACAGCAAGTGAGCCCACAGCCTGAAGGGGTCTGGAGGAAGCCCGAGGTAAGTATAAATGCATTTATTTATTTTTTTTGTCTCAGGCTTCCTTGACCTTTATATTGTATTGATAAGTTACTTTTCTAGTCAGGCTAAAAACATATGAGCAGTAATTTCAAACTCCTGCATATTTTTGTTAATGCAAAGAACAAGACGTATCTACTTCATTTATGCGAAGTACTGTAGATACGTCTTGCTCAAGCCAGTGCCCAATTCTCCTGTTCCATCACTAACCTCCCTGACTTACCTGTTTCTCACAAATATTCCTTTATTTAGGCACTTTCTTGAGCTGAACAGCTGTTCTTCTTTTTCCCCATGTGTTAGAGATGTTTGGTGGTACCTCAGTTATTGTATGCTGCTAGGATCACGTCTAGAGATGGCCGAACAGTTTGCCGGTGAACGGTTCCCGGCGAACTTCTGGGGTTCGCGATCGCAGAGAACCGCAAACTTTTCCGGAAGTTCGGTTCGCCTCCATAGTGCACCATTAGGGTCAACTTTGACCCTCTACATCACAGTCAGCAGGCACATTGTAGCCAATATGGACACAATGGACAAAACAGGCAGAGGTAGAGGCAGACCCAGAGTAAGGCCACCTGGCAGGTCTGTACAAGGTCATGTTAATGTGATTTCATGCAGCCCTGGCCCAAAGTACAGTGCTCAGAAGAAGGCACGTCCCATCAACTCCCAAGATTGTCAGGACGTGGTTGACTATTTAACACAGAACACTTCATCTTCTGCAGCCACCATCGCTACTACAAGCACCACATCCGTTGCATTTGACACTTTGCAGGAGTTAATTGGTGGGGAATTAACTGATTCACAGCCATTATTGTTACAACCAGATGAAGGTGCTAAGCAAGTTACACCACCTCATATGTCTGAGTTAGGTGGTGACACTCTGGCCGTAACGTGTGAAGACGATGAAGTTCCTGCTGTTGGTGCAGTTTATGTGTCTGAGGCAAGCAAAGCGGGGCAGGATGATTATGATGATGACGATGATACAGATCCAACATATGTTCCCGAATAGAGGAGATGAACAAGGGGACAGTTCAGAGGGGGAGTCAGAGAGGAGTAGGAGGAGACGAGTTCCTGAAAGAAGCAGGGGGAGCTCATCATCAGAAACAGCTGGTGGCAGTGTCCGGCGCCATGTATCACCACCTATGGACAGCCAGCTAACATGCCCTTCAACATCAGCTGCTGATGCCACCATAATGCCATCACCCCAGGGGGGCTCAGCGGTTTGGACATTTTTTAATGTGTCTGTCTCAGATTGGAGCAATGCCATCTGTTCTCTCTGCCTCCAAAAATTGAGCCGTGGAAAGGCCAACACTCACGGAGGGACAAGTGCCTTACGAAGGCACATGGAGAAAAGGCACAAACTGCAATGGGAAGAGCACCTGAGCAAAAGCAGCACACAAAAGAAAAGCCACCCTCCTTCTCCTCTTCCTCCTTCAGGTGCAGCATCTTCAGACGCTTTCTCCCTTGCACCTTCACAGCCAACCTCCTCCACTCCGCCTCTGCCCTTGAGCGGTTCCTGCTCCTCTGCCCACAGCAGCCAGGTGTCCGTGAAGGAAATCTTTGAGCGGAAGAAGCCAATTTCTGCCAGTCACCCCCTTGCCCGGCATCTAACAGCTAGCGTGGCGGAACTGTTAGCTTGCCAGCTGTTACCATACCAGCTGGTGGACTCTGAGGCCTTCCGTAAATGTGTGGCCATTGGGACACCGCAGTGGAAGATACCAGGCTGCAATTATTTCTTTAAAAAGGCAATACCCAAGTTGTACCGTGAAGTTGAGAGGCAAGTGGTGTCATCTCTGGCACACAGCAGTAGGTCAAGGGTCCACCTGACCCCAGATGACTGGTCTGCCAAGCACGATCAGGGCAGGTACATTACTTACACAGCCCATTGGGTCAACCTGGTGACCAATGGCATACAGGAAGTACGTGGCTGTGCAGCGGACCAACTTGTGACACCTCAACAGCTTGCAGGCAGGCCTCCTGCCACCTCCTCTTCTCCTGCTACATCCTCTTCGCTGTCATCCTCCTCCTCCTTGGCTGAGTGGCAGTTCAACTCTACTGGCAGGGGCATAGCAATAGGGGTTGCAAAGGTAGCAACCGCATCGGGGCCCTTGGGCCAGAGGGGCCCCGAAGGGCCCTCCCTCAACTACAGTATTAGCTCTCTATTGGTCCTGTGCTCATAATAATCACTTCTATAGATACTTTGAATAGTGGTAATCATTAACAAACTGTTCCCCATCCCCTTTTTGCACTTCTGACACTGTAGTTGCCATTGGCAGGTTTTGGTGCTCCGTATCAATTGTTATGTATAGAGTGCTTGGGGGGCCCCAATGTAAAACTTGCATCGGGGCCCACAACTCCTTTGCTACGCCACTGTCTACTGGTGCTGTGATCTCCTCTCTAGCTACACAGCCCCATCTCCCCAGGGCCCATGCTACATGCCAGGTACAACGGTGTCACACCATCTTAGACATGTCTTGCCTCAAAGTGGAGAGTCACACTGGAGCAGCTCTCCTGTCTGCTCTTAACAAACAAGTGGATCAGTGGCTCACCCCGCACCAGCTGGAGATCGGCAATGTGGTGTGTGACAATGGCAGCAATCTCCTTTCCGCTTTAAATTTGGGAAAGCTGACACATGTACCCTGCATGGCACATGTGCAGAATCTACTCATTCAAAGATTTGTGTCAAAGTACACAGGCTTAGTGGACATCCTGAAGCAGGCCAGTAAGTTGTGTGGGCATTTCAGGTGGTCTTACATGGCCATTGCACGCTTTGCGGACATTCAGCGGAGAAACAACTTGCCGGTGAGACGCTTTATATGTGATAGCCCGACTTGCTGGAATTCGACCCTGGTCATGTCCTCTCGCCTGCTAGAACAGGAGAAAGCCGCCACCCAGTACCTGTACAATTACAGTAAAAGGACACAATCTGGGGAGATGGGGATGTTGTGGCCCAACAACTGGACACTGATGCGAAATGCATGCAGGCTTATGCGGCCGTTTGAGGAGGTGACCAACCTGGCAAGTTGCAGTGAAGGCACCATCAGTGACTTGATCCCGTACGCTTACTTCCTGGAGCGTGTCGTGCGTAGAGTAGTGGATCAAGCTGTGGAGGAGTGTGAAGAGGAACAGTTATGGCAGGAACAGTTGTGGGAGCAATTTTCATCAGAATCAGATGTTTCCTCAACACCTGCGGCAGCACAGAGGGGGGAGGAGGAGGAAGAGTCGTGTGGGGAAGAAGAGTCAGACTCAGATGATAAGGAAGGTGTTTCTTTGGAGGAAGAGGAGGCGGCGGCAGAAGAACAACTGCAGCAGGCATTGCAGGGGGCTTGTGCTGCTCGACGTTCCCGTGGTATTGTTCGTGGCTGGGGGGAGGAGGAGGACTTACCTGACGTCACTGAGGAAGAGCAAGAGGAGATGGATAGTACGTCTGCATCCAACTTTGTGCAGATGGCGTCTTTCATGCTGTCCAGCCTGTTGAGGGACTCAAGGGGAATGAGCTGTACTGGGTGGCCACGCTACTAGACCATCGGTATAGGCACAAAGTGTCGGACATGTTACCAACTCACCAGAAGGCAGAAAGGATGCAGCACATGCAGAACAAGCTGGCAACTATGCTTTACAATGCGTTTAAGGGTGATGTCGCAGCACAACACAATAAAGGTACCACTGCCAGTAATTCTTCTCCCATGTCCACGCAGGCAAGGACAGGACGCTCCAGCGATTTCATGGTGATGTCAGACATGCAGACATTCTTTAGTCAAATGCTTCGCCTTAGCCCTTCCGGATCCACCCTCCATTACGCCTGGACTGGCAGGTAGCCGACTACCTGGTCTTAAGTGTGGATGTAGACATTGTGAGCAGCGATGAACCCTTGGACAACTGGGTGCGCAGGCTTGACCTGTGGCCAGAGCTGTCCCAATTTGCCATTCAACTTCTGTCTTGCCCTGCCTGAAGCGTCCATTCAGAAAGGACCTTCAGCGCAGCTGGAGGCATTGTCACGGAGAAGAGAAGTCGCCTAAGTCACAAAAGTGTTCAGTATCTCACCTTTATCAAAATGAATGATGCATGGATCCAGGAGGGCTACTGCCCGCCCGAAGACTAAGTCAGTCCCCACACACAGCATCTCTGCCTGCATGCCGTGTGAATGCCTGACTGCCTTCCCCAAGACTAAGTTGCTCCCCACACAGCACCTCTGGCCGCTTGACTGCCTTCTCCGCCACCACCAACAGGGTCGAGGCCTCCAGGCGGATTCCTGAATTTTTTAAGCCGCTGCTAGCAGCGGCCACTATAATAATTTTTCTGGTGCGTGTACATGCCTGCCTAATTTTTCTGGCTGCACTGCGGCTGCAACAACAAAACAAAAGGCATGTACATTTGCCCAGTCCCCTTCGTGATCATTACCTTGCCGGGGTGAAGGGGCTTGCGTATCACAATGAAGCAATGATCACCGGCTATATGAGTGCTGGGGGTGGCGCACCAAAGATAATAAGGTCGTTGCTTCATTGTGGACAGACCAAATTTGATCAGCTGGACAGTCACTGTTCTGTCATTCAGCTACCTCAGCCCGGCGACCATATGTACTGGAAAGCCGCCATCACCTGCACTCTCGTCATGGTGGGCACCAGTCCAGCACGGCCTTCACTACACAAACAGCTGTTTGCAGTCACTGCATACCTTTCACTGCATCTTTGACTGCACATTGTATTATACCTGGCAGTCAGTGCATACCTTTCACTTGAATGGATGGCAGACTTGCCCTCCATAACAGATTCTCATTAAAGGATTTAAAGTTGATTAATCTCACATAAACAGCAGGGCCTCGAAAGTCCTCCTGTATTGTTATTTTTGGTCACTACCTCGGGACGTGAATGCCATGCCTGCTGCCTTCCTTGGATGCGTGTGGTAGCCGTTCCTGCTCCTTTGCCCACAGCGTGCCTGCTGCCTTCCTTGAATGTGTGGTGGTGGTAGCCATTTCTTAGGCTCCCATTCTGGACTGCAATTGAACCAGGATTCCCCGGCCATTACACGTGGTTACTCGCAATGGCAGACTTGCCCTCAATAACAGATTCTCATTAAAGGTAGTACAGTCTATCAGTGTCATATACAGCAGGGCCTTGAAAGTCCTCCTGTATTGTTATTTTTGGTCACTACCTTGGAACGTGCATGCCATGCCTGCTGCCTTCCTTGGATGTGTGGTAGCCGTTGCTGCTCCTTTGCCCACAGTGTGCCTGCTGGCTTCCTTGGATGTGTGGTGGTTTTAGCCATTTCTTAGGCTCCCACTCCAGATCAGAATCGAACCAGAATTCTCCAGCCATTACCTGTGATAACTCGCAATGGCAGACTTGTCCTCCATAACAGATTCTCGTTGCAGGTACTGAACAGCAAGCAGAACAAGTATTTAAAAAAATAGATGTAAGCTTTAACAATGGTAGAGAAAGAACCATCGAAAGTTGATAAGGCAGTCAGACATTACCTGACATCACTGAGTAGAGTTGGGCCGATCGGTTCGCCGGCGAACGTGGTTCGCGCGAACTTAGGTGGTTCGCGTGCGGGTACCGCACGCGAACGTTTTGCGGAAGAAGTTCGGTTCGCCCCATAATGCACCTGAGGGTCAACTTTGACCCTCTACATCACAGTCAGCAGGCCCAGTGTAGCCAATTAGGCTACACTAGCCCCTGGAGCCCCACCCCCCTTATATAAGGCAGGCAGCGGCGGCCATTACGGCCACTCGTGTGCCTGCATTAGTGAGAGTAGGGCGAGCTGCTGCAGTCTCTCATATAGGGAAAGATTAGTTAGGCTTAACTTCTTCCTGGCTGCATACCTGTTCTGTTCAGTGAGCCCTCAGCCCACTGCATACCTGTACTGTGATCCTGCCACTGCATACCTGTTCAGTGATCCTGCCACTGCATACCTGTTCTGTGAACCCACCACTGCATACCTGTTCTGTGAACCCACCCACCACTGCATACCTGTTCAGTGATCCTGCCACTGCATACTTGTTCTGTGAACCCACCCACCACCACTGCATACCTGTTCAGTGATCCTGCCACTGCATACCTGTTCTGTGAACCCACCACTGCATACCTGTTCTGTGAACCCACCCACCACTGCATACCTGTTCAGTGATCCTGCTGCCACTGCATACCTGTTCTGTTCAGTGGACCCGCCACTGTATACCTGTTTAGTGAACCCGCCACTGCATACCTGTTCTGTTCAGTGGAGTTTGGTGTGTCAGTGTGAAGCAGTACCTTAATTACACTACCTGATTGATGTATACACATGCAAGATGTTTTAAAGCACTTTAGGCCTGTCATTTAGCATTCAATGTGATTTCTGCCCTTAAAACGCTGCTTTTCGTCAAATCCAGATTTTTCCCGGGGACTTTTGGCATGTATCCCACTCCGCCATGCCCCCCTCCAGGTGTTAGACCCCTTGAAACATCTTTTCCATCACTTTTGTGGCCAGCATAATTATTTTTTTTTTCAAAGTTCGCATCCCCATTGAAGTCTATTGCGGTTCGCGAACTTTAACGCGAACCGAACCTTCCGTGGAAGTTCGCGAACCCGGTTCACGAACCTAAAATCGGAGGTTCGGCCCAACTCTATCACTGAGTGAGGAAGCGCAATCTTGCCATGGTGCGCACCAGTCCAGCACGGCCGTCACAATGCAAACAGCTGTTTGTGGTGTGTTACACAGTGAGTTTGGTGTGTCAGTGTGAAGCAGTACTCTAATTACACTCCCTGATTGATGTATACACATGCAAGATGTTTTAAAGCACTTTAGGCCTGCAATTTAGCATTCAATGTGATTTCTGCACTTAAAACGCTGCTTTGCGTCCAATCCAGATTTTCCCCCGAGACTTTTAGCATCTATCCCACTCCGCCATACCCCCCTCCAGGTGTTAGACCCCTTGAGGTTCGCGAACCAGGTTTGCGAACCTAATATCAGAGGTTTGGGCCATCTCTAATCATGTCTTAGGGATTTCCTGTCTTAACTTTCGCGCTGCACATCTATAACATTCCCTACCTCACATGCACCATATTTAATCTATTTTTATGCAAAACTCAACTGCTCTTCCCCTGCTTTCTATCTTGCCCATCATATTTTTATATATACTAGCAGCTCTGAGCATTTAGTGAAGGGTCACACTTGATGCCACGGAAAAACGGCAGCAAGTCCCAGTGTACTGCAGTTTTGCATTGTAAAGATGTATGTGCACTTTTGCATGAATTTTCCACAACTTGTTTATAGCAAGTGTGACCCCATCTTCAGTCAGGAAATCCAATATATCAGAAATTCATTTTTTTTAATTTTAATTTTGGAAAAAGTTTCTGCAATCAATTATAACACTTTAGCTTTAGTTTAAATTGAAGCTGAGCTCTAAAAGTCTATTCTAAAGTTAATGGACTTGCACACAGTTTAGCGGTGATAATTGTGCTGCATAAGTGTATATTTGCATAATGTACACAGACGACTTTAAAATAATGACATTATGAGACTTTGCGAACAGTTTACTGCAATATTTCAGCACAACAGAAGCCTTGATATGTTTGCTGGAGCACGAATTGTTGAAGGAAAAGCCTATTATTATATTTTTCTAAATAAGTGATGTATAACAGTACTTGCCAAAACACAATGCACGGAAAATAGGAAATGTTGCTGTTAATCAATTCTCACATTTTTCATTTATGGGCAAGCAGTTTATAGTATATGCTTTATATTTTCTGATCTTCTTCTGCTTGGTAAATCGTAGAATTATGTTGCTTTTTCCATTACTTTTCTTACTTTTGTGATCATTTTAAAGACTTAAAAGGCATCGTGTTTGTTTACTAACATAAAATTTACATTATATTATATCGTGAATGCAGTTTAGGTGGACACATTAGTGATAGTAACTGTAAACCACTTTTTTTCATTCTCTTTTTTGAAAAACTCAATAAAAGGTAATTTATATACTTTGTGAGAGAATGGAAGTGTTGGTACAATATGGCCACATTAGTAGACAAGACAAATAACATTTATATCACGCTTTTCTCCTGGTGGACTCAAAGCGCAAGAGCAGCAGCCACTAGGACGTGCTCTATAGGCAGTAGCAGTGTTAGGGAGACTTGCCAAAGGTCTCCTACTGAATAGGTGCTGGCTTACTGAACAGGCAGAGCTGAGATTTGAACCCTGGTCACCTGTGTCAGAGGCAGTGCCCTTAACCATTACACAATCCAGCCACCTAGGTTCTACTTACTGGTTGAAAGGGAAACTGATCATTATCAGCACAATGTTCTGGGTCTTAAACCAACAAAACGTCTACCTCTTTCCTTAAAGGGAATCTAAACTGAGAAGGATATGGATGTTTACTTTTAAGTAATACCCGTTGCTTGTCAGTCCTGCTGATCTCTTTGGATGCAGTAGTGGCTGAATTACACACCTTAAACAAGCAAGCAGCTAATCCAGTCTGATCTGCATGCTTGTTGAGGGGCTCTTGCTAAATGTATTAGAGACACAGGTTCAGCAGGAGAGTCAGGCAACTGGTATTATTTTAAAAGGAAAAATCAATATCCTTCTCAGTTAAAGGAATTCTATTAAAGATTACATTTTTGAGAAAACATCTTTAATCAATGTAAAATAAATGTAAATAAAGAAGTCAGCATATATTTTTGTGTGCTGTATTTTTTTTCAACGTGTGTGTAAGACAGTGTGCCCTGAGGACACACTGACGGCGACGGGGCACTGGAATAGTCCATGTTGATAGGGGTTGCTAATTGTAAAACAGAGCATTGCAGGCCGTTTTCCTAGCTCCCCCACCAGTGGCCGCCGGAGTAACCAGCCATCTGTTCTGCTCAGTTTATCCCCGGACAATAGTATATGAGGGCGCACTTGATCAGTGTCCCGGCGAGTCAGTGGATGTTTGCTATTGAGGCAAAGGAGGGTGGAAGTGTTCCGTTCTGACAGAGTGCTGTAATACAAATATATTATGTATTACAGCGCTCTGTCAGGTTGGGGATCGGGGCTGCCATACACACACCTGATTATTGATGGAGGAAGTCATTATTGGCTACCTCAGCTGACTTAAGTCAGGTGTATGTACTGGCCTTAAGGGGTCTACCTTGCATTTCATTATGTCCTGTAGTGGATCTACAGCTTTGTAGTGCCCTCTTTGTAGGACCTCTGTAGGGGCTCAACATATTGTGTTTTCCCCATTAGTGACCATAATCCATATTATGACTGCATTGTAATCACCCCTGTCCACCCCTTTGCCTGATATTACAATAAATGTTAACAACACGTCTATAACATCAGTTCCCAAAGCACGGTGCTTGGGGGTAATATTTGATTCTTCTCTCTCATTTACTCCTCACATTAACTCCCTAACCAGCTCCTGCCATTTCCAACTGAAAAACATAGCACGTATCCGACCTTTTCTCTCCCATGACACAACCAAAATGTTAGTACATGCTCTTATTATATCTCAATTGGACTATTGCAATATATTGCTTGGTGGACTTCCAACTAACCGACTAACACCGCTCAATTCTGTACTGAACTCTGCTGCTCGACTCATTCATCTCTCCTCTCGCTCTTCCTCTGCTGACCCTCTCTGTCAAACTCTTCACTGGCTACCAATTAATGAGAGGATTCAGTTCAAACTCTTAACCCTAACCTACAAAGCTCTCCACAATCTCTCTCCCCTGTACATCTCCTCACTAGTCTCCAGATACCAACCCAACCGCAATCTCAGATCTGCACACGAGCTTCTTCTATCCTCTTCTACAATTACCTCCTCACAGTCACGTGTACAAGACTTCTCACGTGCCTCACCCCTCCTCTGGAATGACCTTCCCGAACACATCCGCCACTCTTCCACCTTTGAAATCTTTAAACGCTCCCTCAAAACCCACCTTTTCCGACAAGCATATTCTCTAGCTTAGGCCATGCACCCACTAAATAACCTAATTGCGCACTGCCTGTTCATATACTGTATACATCCCTACCTCTTGTTTCCACCCCATTCCTTTAGTTTGTAAACTCGCAAGGGCAGGGCTCTCATCCTTTTGTGTCATGGACTGTTATTTATTTAATTGCTTGCACACTGTTAGACATTTTAGTCATCATGTTAAATCAAATTGTAATCAGCAGTGCTGTATCTTGTATCAGTGTTCATATTTGATGTATATCATTGTCTGTATCATTATGTATCCCTTGTTTGTTTTCTTACATTGTACAACGCCACGGAATATGTTGGCACTTTATAAATAAATAATAATAATAATAATAATCACTAACAGAGACTCCAACAACATATTTAACATTGAATCATCTTCATAACAATCATCCAAGAGATGCACTCTAACTGCACCATGGACACTGACATGACTTAGATCACAGTGTTACTGATTTGATCACGTACAGACCTGAAATTGCACTGTAGCCTCACTTTGGCTATGGACAGGAGTGTGACCGTACTGTGAGTGATTGCACTGTGACCAATGGCTAGACAAGGACCTCACTATAATCAATGACTAGATCAATGACAAGAAAACACTATAACCACTGACTGTGGCTGACTGCACCATAATCACTTACTGGGATTTTGCTTGATGGACTTATTGGCTGTTGGCAGATTGTCTTCTGCTTCCTGCACATTTCCAGCTCTGTGTGACTGCTTGCCACCTCCACCAAGCCAACATTCAGTTACTAAAAATATAATAGAGATTCATATTAGCATGGAAGGAAAGGGGTGAAAATGAATAACAGTGGTGATTTACTAGAATAAAGATGAGTGATGGTTCCCAGAATGACAGTGTGTGGGACAGAGCTTTTGGGAGGAGTTTGAAGTTAGTGATGGGAGTGTGCTGAAACTACATGACCTACAAAGTCTCTAATATTGGTAAAAAAAAACTACTTCCTCTGTTGTCCTAAGTTCCTTGCTGCCTCTGATTTACCAAGGGAAAGTAAAATTCATTTGCAACCTTTTTTTAGTCTGCCGAATTTACTTTTTCTGTGATGGGACTTGACTTAAGGTGCCCATACATCAGGCAACGTTGGTGACTCTCGATTATTATTATCAAATTGGTTGAAAATCGGTGCTGCCAAGTGCAGGCCCAATCAATGATGCGACCAATTTCAGGCCAAAATTGGTCACGTTAGTTGATCGTGCCTGGTGCAAGATGTCCGGTCAAAGTTGGTTGATCGGGTGTGAGGCGGTACAATGGTCGATTTCGGCAGGGCTGTGGAGTCGGAGTCGTGGAGTCGGGGCAATTTTGGGTGCCTGGAGTCGGAGTCGGGAAAAAATGCACCGACTCCGACTCCGACTCCTAATGAATTTAAACTGTAATTAATATAGAAAATATGATAAAATGTTCTATTTCTCAGATAATAGTCATTATAAATAATTTATACATACAGTAATAGCTGTGTGTAACGATCCGCTCAGCTGCCTGCGCAGGCAGGCAGCCTTTTGATCATTATTCAGGTCTGCATGCTGCAGGACTCTGGAAAGAAGTCCTTCTGTCAGTTTTGCAGCTTGTGCTTGCTGAGGAATTTGCATACGTTGTCATGCAAATTGCCTGGCCACATTCATTGGAGGCGTGTACTATAAGTACTATGTGTGTCCCACAATGCTTCGCTGCTCATAGAGGTTTGTTCCTGCTGGACTCACCTGGAGTGTCAGCCACTGCTATCTTAGTATAGTTAATTCCTGGGGGTTGCTTTAGGCTCCCCTTCTAGCTCAGTCAGGTTGTATTATCTGTACTGCCTGTTCTGTCTTGTCTTGCTTGTTTGCCATTGTCCTGTCCCTATGGTGGTGGACAGGAAATGGTTCTGATCTCCGTTCTTGGAGTATAGCTGGTGCAGCGGTTGCTATCAGCTATCTCTTCTGTTCTGTCTCCTGGGATCGCGCTAGCTACTTTTTGCTAGTGCCGGGGATCCTTCTGTTCTGTCTCCTGGGATCGCGCTAGCTACTTTTTGCTAGCGCCGGGGATCCTTCTGTTCTGTCTTGTCTGTCGCGATTGCGCTGTCACCAGCGGCGGTTGATAGCGAATCGTTCTGTCTTGTTTGGATCGCACTGGCCTCTAGCGGTAGCGGCTGTGGATCCTTCTGATCTGTGTTCCTGCTCGGATCACACTTGCTCTGGCGGAAGAGCGGTGGATCCTCTCTGCCTAGTTTCTGTTTTCGTGTGTCTGTCTTGTCTGTTGCGACCGCTTGCTGAAGGCTCGGTGAGGTAACCGTTAAGCAAGCGTCGCGTCTTCTGTTTCATGTTTGTCTGTCTATGGTTAGTTAGGCGTGCTTGTCTCTGTTGTGCTTATCACGTGGAGACCGCGCATAAACCGCGTGCACTGTTGCGAATGAGTGCGGTGTTCGCGGTTAGCTAGCGTTTATTATTTTCCGTATCTCCTCATTGTATTATTTGCTGTGCCTTTGCTAACCTCGTATTCTGTTCTGTTCTGCCTTGTGTCTCGTCTGGCGATCGCACCTCTCGCGATCGCGTTCCTATTTCGTATCTGCTGTTGTGTGTGCGCGGTCGCAGGGTGGCGACTAGATTGGCGCACACACATACAACCTATCCCTTTGCTCAATCTCATTCGCAATCGCCTCTCTTGCGATTGCGTTCTGCGCTTCGTACAAATTCCTGTCTGGCGTTTGTGGAGGTACAGAGGATTGGTTCCTCTGCACTCCCCAGCGCCATCTGCCGACAGGAATTTTCCCTCTACTGGTGCTTGCACCAAAAGCTGGGTTCTAGTATCTTGACACGCTTGTGGAGGACCTCCGCAGTGTCAGCGCACATCTTTGTGCGCTGAACACGGAGATATCCCACAATCGTTACATTATGAGCAGCCCAACCCAAAACCCCAGTGTAGAGGGAATTTCTGATTTGTACGATTTTGCTGAGTATGGTTCCTGTGTCTTTAAGAGTTTCAAAATATTAAATTCAGAGACGAAAGAGGATTTTCTCTCTGAATGCGTAAAATTTTGTCTGAATCCTACTTTTCAAATTACTGATCCGTCCACGTCTGCTCTCCAATTAGCTTATGTGCTTTTGAAAGATGATCTGTTTGTATGGGCTCATGAAATCTTGCAAGACAATTCTTGGAATGATAATCTATATCAGTTTCTTACATTTACATTTTCCTACTGGTTTGAGTTGCCTTGCTTGCCACCTGCCCTGTATGAGTGTGTAGTTGCTAATGAGTCAGCTGCTCTACCTACTTCATGCAAAACCATTCAGTTTGAAAATGAATGCAGTAACTATTCCCCTGTGTCTAAACAGCAGCCACCTAAAGCAGCAAGGACTAAAAGCAGGAAAAAAAGGAAGACTTCTCAGCTGAAAAAACCGTTGGCCATAGCAATTACAAATAAAAAAATTGTTTCTGTAAAGTCTGAAATTTCTCAGTCTCAGGTTTCATTACCCCAAGAAAGGGCATTTGTGGATCCTTTGATAGGCAGAATTATTTTCTATATTAAAGGAGTGAGAAAGTCTTTGCATGTTCCTGACCCCAACCCTTATGAGGGTTTCTTGGAAACCGAGTTGTTTGAACCCCCATTTGCTCCATGGGATATTGGAGCATTAATTGAGGAGTTCGAGATTGATTGGAAGGCGTTTTGCGATTTTTACATCGCAAAAAGCGCAGAGATTCTTTATGCTTGTCTTGATTCGGTGTACGCTTTGATTGACTCTGATGAGTGTGACGAATGTTTTGTGAATCCGGTGACTTATGTGTGGCAGACGATTTTGGATGAATTGCACACACACCAATCAATTGACTTCAATAAAGAGACATCGTTATCGGATGATTGTTCCTGCCTTTCTGGGGTAAAGCATGTGAGTCTAGATATTGTGCGACCTGACATGAATGGGTGCACTACTGTGGTTGATTCTTGTGCGAATCTTGAAAGATTCTCTCCTGATTGCGTGAAGTTTGAATCTATGCGATGTAATGCCTGTTTCTCAGATGTTCCTGCAGATTGTGATCAACATGAATGTGCCAGTTTTCTCAAAGATATGTGGGATCCCTTGTCATCTAAGAACAGATCTTTAAGATCTTCCATCTATGATCCTGCTATGGGAAAAATTCCTAAACTATGCAGCATCAAAAGTGAAATTAATATGCCTAATAAAGTTTATTCTGTTGATGTCGCTATTTCTTCTGCAGATGAGTCTCTGTCTCACCCTGTTCACACCTGTAAGGGCCCGTTGCCTGGGGACAATTGCTCCAGTGTTTCGACCCTAGATGCCTTGCAGTCTGCTCCGCAGATCGCGGAGATTTGCGCTATGGAAGCGTCAGTTTCACAACCTAAAGCGATCTTGGATTCGCAGGTTTTGCGTTCTGGCTCCTCGGATTTGACATTGTTAGCCGAATCTAAGAGTGAGACAGCGCTTCGGTTTTGCGAATCTGACTCTGAAACATCTTTGCTGGGTCCAGAGAAAGTTTCTCTGAGCCTGCCCTGTACCATGAATAACAATATGATGTCCAATCACACTGACATTTGTGAGTCCCTTTCTTGTTCTGAGGAAAGTGCTGATTCTGCACCCTGTACTCTGGATGAGTTAAGATGGCCTTGTTTAGAGTCTCCTGCAGTGTCCCTAGAGGCTCGTCTAGGTATTGCCACTATACTCACCTGTTTTTCTGCAGTTTTGGAGTTACAAGCTAGTTTGACTGCCACACAGAATTCTGGGTACAGTGAGAATGAAGTTAGGGAGTCAGTGTGTGTTCCAGTAAATATACTTGTACATTCCCCTCATGATGATGAGATCCAGTCTCAGGTTATGGTGGAACCATTCCTGGGACATCTGCCCTGTCCACAAAATAAACTTCCAGTTTTGCCCTGTAACATGGATAGTTCAGAATCCTTCCGAGAAAACTTGAAAAATGATGTTCCTGAGGTCTTGTTTGATGTTCTGGAGGTCTCAGAGTTCCTCCCAAAGGGTGCAGAACTTGTAGGAGATGTCTCCTGCCCCCCAAGTCCTTCTGAGGTGTTACCCTCTTCCGTAGGCATTGCTGCCTTGCTGGCTACCTTTTCAGCTCTGATGGAGCTTCACTCATATGTAGTCAATGATGATATTATTGTCACAGAAATTTCTGAATTTGTATCCGAGTCTTCTTGTGAAAGTACAGTGCCTGTGACCTCCACTCATGATGATTCGCTGTCCGGTACTGGTTTTGGTCTTGTCGTGCCGGACTCTGAGGTTGGCAGTTCCCCGACATGTACTGAGGTTTCTCCTGTGCTGGTGTACCCCAGTGTGCTCTGTGACCCAGAAAGCCCAAGTGTGCCTCGGTTACCAGCGTACTCAGATGCTTCCTCGGTGGAGACATGCTCTGATTTAGCCTGCCTGCTTGCATGCCCAGAAGTGGTCCCTGAAAGTCTTGATCTTGATGGGTGTCCTCGTAATTCTGAATCCGGAATTGTCATTGGTTCCATGGGGGTTCTTGGTAATTCTCCATGTGAGCCTGGTGATTGTTCTGCCCTCTTGGGATCTCTGTGGAGCTTCAAAAGGTTCTGGGAGATTCCGGGAGAGATTTTGCTTGGTCCCCTGGATAAGATCAACGGTGGCTTTTGTGTTGTAAGGGACACTTCGAACAGGTATTGTGGCAGGTTTGGTATTTTCGGACGCTCGTTGGAAGGTGGTGGGTATTGTCTGGAGGGTGTCGATGGCTTTTTCTCTGGTATTCACAGTCCTGATGGGTGTTACGCTAAGACTGGTAGTACTGATGGGCATGTTTCGGTGGCTTCTGTTTCCGATGAGGTCGGTTTCGGGTGGACTGACTCTGGAATTGGACCTTGTCGGGCTGCCCCGACCTTCATGAGTCTTCAGTTAGAGTTTTTTGGTAACGCCAGTTTTGAAAGACGTCTGGAATTCGTCCCTAGAGGGGGGGGTACTGTAACGATCCGCTCAGCTGCCTGCGCAGGCAGGCAGCCTTTTGATCATTATTCAGGTCTGCATGCTGCAGGACTCTGGAAAGAAGTCCTTCTGTCAGTTTTGCAGCTTGTGCTTGCTGAGGAATTTGCATACGTTGTCATGCAAATTGCCTGGCCACATTCATTGGAGGCGTGTACTATAAGTACTATGTGTGTCCCACAATGCTTCGCTGCTCATAGAGGTTTGTTCCTGCTGGACTCACCTGGAGTGTCAGCCACTGCTATCTTAGTATAGTTAATTCCTGGGGGTTGCTTTAGGCTCCCCTTCTAGCTCAGTCAGGTTGTATTATCTGTACTGCCTGTTCTGTCTTGTCTTGCTTGTTTGCCATTGTCCTGTCCCTATGGTGGTGGACAGGAAATGGTTCTGATCTCCGTTCTTGGAGTATAGCTGGTGCAGCGGTTGCTATCAGCTATCTCTTCTGTTCTGTCTCCTGGGATCGCGCTAGCTACTTTTTGCTAGTGCCGGGGATCCTTCTGTTCTGTCTCCTGGGATCGCGCTAGCTACTTTTTGCTAGCGCCGGGGATCCTTCTGTTCTGTCTTGTCTGTCGCGATTGCGCTGTCACCAGCGGCGGTTGATAGCGAATCGTTCTGTCTTGTTTGGATCGCACTGGCCTCTAGCGGTAGCGGCTGTGGATCCTTCTGATCTGTGTTCCTGCTCGGATCACACTTGCTCTGGCGGAAGAGCGGTGGATCCTCTCTGCCTAGTTTCTGTTTTCGTGTGTCTGTCTTGTCTGTTGCGACCGCTTGCTGAAGGCTCGGTGAGGTAACCGTTAAGCAAGCGTCGCGTCTTCTGTTTCATGTTTGTCTGTCTATGGTTAGTTAGGCGTGCTTGTCTCTGTTGTGCTTATCACGTGGAGACCGCGCATAAACCGCGTGCACTGTTGCGAATGAGTGCGGTGTTCGCGGTTAGCTAGCGTTTATTATTTTCCGTATCTCCTCATTGTATTATTTGCTGTGCCTTTGCTAACCTCGTATTCTGTTCTGTTCTGCCTTGTGTCTCGTCTGGCGATCGCACCTCTCGCGATCGCGTTCCTATTTCGTATCTGCTGTTGTGTGTGCGCGGTCGCAGGGTGGCGACTAGATTGGCGCACACACATACAACCTATCCCTTTGCTCAATCTCATTCGCAATCGCCTCTCTTGCGATTGCGTTCTGCGCTTCGTACAAATTCCTGTCTGGCGTTTGTGGAGGTACAGAGGATTGGTTCCTCTGCACTCCCCAGCGCCATCTGCCGACAGGAATTTTCCCTCTACTGGTGCTTGCACCAAAAGCTGGGTTCTAGTATCTTGACACGCTTGTGGAGGACCTCCGCAGTGTCAGCGCACATCTTTGTGCGCTGAACACGGAGATATCCCACAATCGTTACACTGTGCTTAGTCCACAAAAATGAAATAAACCAATCAAAATTAGTTACTTGTGCTGCTTCAATAAAGCAGTCCCCGTATTTTTAAAGTCAGATATACACATCTGATTGTGACTGTATACATGATGTGTACACAGGAATCTCTTATATATACTAAATAACATCTATGCTGTAAGTATAAAGTCTGATGTGTAGCTGTGTCACTAATAGAGATGGTCAATGAGATGGAAATAATTCTGCGTTGATTCTGATTTATGCAAATGTACATAAATCAACTGCAGCAGTACAGTTGATTTAATTGCTCATGAAATAAAATAATTTTGGTTTGGTGACTACGAATTAAATGGTACCTGAGAAGGATGAAAAGAAAAGTGTTATATATACCTGGGGCTTCTTCCAGCCCCCTTCAGGCTAATCAGTCCTTCGCTGTCCACCTCCCCCACCTGGATCTTCTGCTATGAGTCCCGGTAATTCAGCCAGTCAGCGCAGTCCGGCCGCATGCCGCTTCCACAGCCAGGAGCGTTCTGCACCTGCGCAATAGTGCTGCGCAGGTGTAGTAGGCTCCCGGCGGCGGAGTGTGTGCATGCGCACTACGCCAGAATGGCTCAAGTACCTGGACTCATAGCAGAAAATCCAGGTGGTGGAGGAGGACAGCATGGGACTGATTAGCCTGAAGGGGGCTGGAGGAAGTTCCAGGTATGTATAAAACTTTAATTTCATCTGTCTCAGGTTTACTTTGTTCCACAGTAGTACTATACTCTACATATGCACTCCCCACAGAGCTTGTTGTGCACATTGAACACAGAGGTGTTGTCTATCACCCACCATAAACCTGGTTCAGATTGTGCATGAAGAATGTGTAATAGAGGAAGAATCTCCTTATTCCCCTGCAGAGTACCTGCACATCACTCTTACATGTACACACAGTTACATTGCCTAGGCAGAGGCGTAGCTAGGGTTTTCAGCACCCGGGGACAAAGACCATTTTTGCGCCCCCCTGGGGATGCCTGGGCAATGCAATGTAGGTATTTTGGACAATATAGGTTTAGATTTAGAATAAGGATTAGGATAATGGCTATAGGGATACAATTAAGGGAAAACATTACGTCTGGAACACATGATGCTACTTCCCGTCAGATCGACAGGTCAAATCAATAATTTCTGGTATGTCCGACTTGTTCCCGATCAAGAACAGGATCTTATGAAGTAGTGATCCTAAAATCGATCCTGTTCTTGATCAGGTGTAGATTGGAAAATGTAGAAATTATTGTTCTGAGCTGTTGATCTGACAGGAAATAGCGTTCTGTGTACCAGCCTTTAGCTTAGTTAAGGTAGCCATACACCAAGGGATGATGGGCAGATTCAACCAAGAGATAAATCTCTCTCTATTCTAATCTGATAAGAGAGAGATCTGTTGGCTGCCCATACACCGCAGGCCAATTCACTATCAATTTCATGCTGAAGTGTGCCACATCTGCCATAGTGTATAAATGTACATGTCCATGTGTGCATTTATACATTACCTGTCCTGTGTTGCGGTGCCCATTAGTCTTCCAAATCCGCCACTCTTTCATTAGCACTATACACGCCACTGGTGTGGAGTGAGTGTGACTTCACACACGTGTCGCATGCTATGTGCCGTAGCATTTATGGGGCTAATAGAAGAGTGGTGCATTCGGAAGACGGGTGGGCACCGCGACACAGGACAGGTAATTTATAAATGCACACCTGTACATGCACATTTATACACTTGGGGAACAGCACCGGGGGTTATCAGAAGTAGGAGAGGGGGATGTTAGAGATACTAATAGATCAGGATATTGGGTATTGACAAGACCTTTTGGCCATTTAGGGTAAGGCTAGGAATTAGACAATAAGATTATGGGAAAAATATACAGTAAAGTATCAGTTTAGGGTTAATGATCACACGATTAGGGTGATTAAATTGACTATGAAAGGTCAGTGACATGACTATGGACTCTGTAAAGTGCTGCAGAAGAGGTCGGTGCTATATAAATACATAATGATAATATGGTAGGACATTAGACTATGACTATGGTAAGAATAGAGTGTGAGCTCCTCTGAGGATAGTCAGTGACATGACTATGTACTCTGTAATGTGCTGCAGAAGATGTCAGTGCTATATAAATACATAATAATAATAATATGGTAGAGCATTAGACTATGACTATGGTAGGATTAGATTGTGAGCTCATCTGAGGACAGTCAGTGACATGACTATGTACTCTGTAATGTGCTGCAGATGTCAGTGCTATTTAAATACATAATAATAATATGGTAGGACATTACACTATGACTATGGTAGGATTAGAGTGGGAGTTCCTCTGGGGACAGTCAGTGACATGACTATGTACTCTGTAATGTGCTGCAGGAAATGTCAATGCTATATAAATACATAATAATAATATGGTAGGACATTACACTATGAATATGGTAGGATTAGGTTGTGAGCTCCTCTGAGGACAGTCAGTGACATGACTATGTACTCTGTAACATGCTATGGAGGACATCAGCATAGTATAAATACTTTATAATAATTAGGGTGACACATTAATGGGCTGCTGCAGGAAGAGAAAAAGTGCTGGTGCTCCAAGATAGAAACATTATCCTGTAAACAGCTGGGTGAACCACTGTGCTCAGAAGACCAACCAACCGTCCTCCTCTGATCCGCCGTTCCCCGCCGGCGGCACCGGGCAATAAGACACCGGGCAGCTTACTGCGCAGGCACGGTACAAAGTTTTCTTGTACTGCGCCTGCGCAGTAAGCTTCCGATGACGCGTGTGGGAGCAAGCACGCGCACAGCCGCAGTGTGATGAGATGCCACGTTAGACTGGAACTGGCGGCGGGGAACGGCGGATCGTAGGAGGATGGCGTGGGACATTATAGCTACAGGGGGGCCGGTAGAAGCCCCAGGTAAGTGTCTGTTTTTATTTTCAACACCCCCCACCCCCCAGAGTATCCCTTTAAGGTGTCCATACATCAGAAGATGTATGGGCAGATCGACCAAGCGACAGATCTCTCTCTGATCGAATCTGCTGCCTGCCCATACACCACAGGCAAATTCCTGATAGATCTCAGCATAAATCTCTCGGGACTCAGCCTTGTTGTGACACCGCAGCCACCATCTCACTGCCTCCATGCTGTCCCCCTAATGTAAATTGCCCTCCCAGTGCCCGGTGCAGTATATTTTACTTGTCTGTCACTGGCTTTGGCTACATACATGCGCACCATGTGATTGCTGACGTATACTTGGGCACGTGTGTGGCATCGCCCACGTAATGCCTGGCAACAACCAGGTGGGGCGCATGTATGTAGACAGAGCCCAAAGCCAGTGACAGACAAGTAAAGTATACTGGACCAAGGGGAACATTTTACATTACAGAGGACAACGCGTTCCGTCGCGTTCGTCCCGATATTGTACGCCGTTACCGCCATGTACCCGATCAAGCAAGTTTACATGTAACCAATTTCCTGAAACCCGAAATAGGTTGCATCGTCAATCAAGCATGCTCTTGGCAGCACCAATTTTCATCAGATGAGATTATAATGATCTAATTGGATGGTCGATTTGCCACAAAGTCGCCTGATGTATGGTCACCTTTACATGAACCCACGTTAATAGTTTTTAGAGTCTGTGTGGGAATGAAAAGGGAGATGACTGGGGGAGGAGAAGAGCTGCCTGATAAGAGAGACAGGGCTGCATGAATGTAGGGGAACTGATAGAAGCCAGCCAGCTGCAGTGTAAACCTATATACAATTGTATGGGCAGCAAGTCATCTGCAGCACTGCATATAATATAACACAGGGATATAGCAGACCTTTGCACAATATTAAGTACAAGTAAGAAAGCATACTCCATTATCATTGAAAACATACACATTGCTCTGCAATCATTCAACAATGAGTGCCTCCCCGCTGGTCACTCGCTCTCCACAGTAGCTCAGGACCAGGCAGCTAAAGTAAACAAAATGCCTTTTCACACACTAGTTCTCTACCTCCTGGATTCTGACAGCAGCATCTCCTCCACGCTCATTAGCTAGATGCCAGCCATCTCCTCTCTTCTCGGCTTGAATTACCCGGTCTGTTTGGCTCAGCCCCGCCCCTCGCTCAGTGTCACAGTGGAGAGAAGAGGAGGGGCGCTCTTCTCTGTATACACACAGGCAGGAGAGACTGGAGAACAGCGCAGCAGCAAGCCGAATACTGAGAAACAGCTGGTCTGCTGCCCGTGTGTGCTCTCCTGCCGCTCACCAGTCACTCTACACTGCCAAAGCGCCCCCCAGATGCTGTGGGGGGGCAGATGTACCCCCCTGACCCCCCCTCCCTACGCCCCTGTGCCTAGGGCCTGATAGATGTTCTTTGTTCCGGTCTGTACCTTTTACAAGTACTCTTACCAAGGACTAGTTTTAGTCTATGACTAAAGGGAATAAATATGGCAGTCTCCACATCCTTCTGACTTCAGTTGTCTTTTAAAATTCCTAAGCGTTGGCAGTTAAGAGACAAATTTCATGTTACATACTTTCAATCAACAAGATTGTAATATGCAAATTAGAGGAGTCGGAGAGTTGGAGTCGGTGCAATCCTAAACTGAGGAGTCGGATTCGGTAGATTTTTGTACCTACTCCACAGCCCTGGATTTCGGAATGAGTGACAAATCAATGAAACCCACACCCCTGCCACAGTAATGTATAAATGTTCCCCCTGTGTGTGCATTGATATATTACCTGTCCAGTATCAGCCACCCCACAGTGTCCGTAATCTCCGGGCGGCCTCCGTACACGTCACTGTTGCATAGCATCTAACGTCGGCGCATAGCGTCTGACGTCAGTCGCTATGTGCCAATGACGTGTATGGAGAGCCGCCCGGAGGTTACAAACAACATGTGCAGGCTGACACAGGACAGGTAATGTATAAATGCACACACTGAGGGGCACATATATACATTAGGGGGGCAGCGGCGGGGCGGACACGGCTGGCTCAGCCAATTCCCTGAAGATTTCATGCTGAAATCGGACCTGGAATCTGCGTGCAATGCATGGGCAGCTCAGATTCGATTAGAGATAAATTTGTCTCTTTGTCAAATCTGCCCATAATCTTCTGATGTGTGGGCACCTGAACAGTGTGTGCAGAAATCTTACAGATAAGAAACCGTATGTGGGAAAGCTTCTGTGATTTTTTTTTTCCTAGTGAATTTGCAGCATTGTTATTATTAAGCATCACAGGTTGGCAAAATTATTTTCAATTGAAACAATACACCTGCAAAAAATGATCTAGAAGCTAGACTTTCAACATTTGGTAAGTTGCCCCAAATATATATGTCACTAAAGATAATATTAGCCACAATAGGAGATCCTCTCCTTCCATCATCTATCATGAAGGTTTGCATTCTATAATTTTAAAAAAAAAAAATGTTTCTAGAGTTTATTTTGTGTGCGTGTTGTAATAAAGGTTGTGCCCCTTGTCATCTGGCCATAAAAAGAAACTTAACCTCTACAAAAAAAAAGTTGGTCATCTTTTGTCATTTACCTATATAAGACCATGCATGTAAACACATGTGACAGTTGTTCTATAGGCTACAAGTGACTGACAATGACAATGAAAAAGCCATTATCATTGCATTCTGATTTAGCCTGTGTGGATTCTAAAATATCTGTAATTTGTGAGTCAAAGCTCTGTACCTTGGCGCAGACAATGGGCTTGATTCACAAAAGAGTGCTAACTGTTAGCACAGGCATTTTTGCGCAAATTTTTGCATTGCGCGCGATCGCGATTTTTTGCGTGAAACGTTAACAATTTTGCGCGCAAACGCAAATTTTCACTCAAACGATAGCGATTTCATGGGAAAATTCATGCTTGCGCGCAAAACCGTTAACGTTTCACGCGAAAATTCGCAATCGCGTGCAATGCGAAAATTTGCGCGAAAACGCCTGTGCTAACAGTTAGCACTCTTTTGTGAATCAAGCCCATTATATGCTCTTTAAGGCCTTGTTCACATCATAAATTGCAATCGCTGACGCCAGCATTTTGCAATTTTGTGGGTGATTTTTTTTTAGCGCCTCCCGGCGCTTACCTGCACGGTAGCTTTGTTTTTTTTACAGCGCTTTTCTAAGCACGTCTGCAGAGTGATTTGCTCAAAAGAACGCTCCCTCTACCATTGGCTAACCCTAAGACCACCCTAGTGGTGCATAACCTTAACCCGTTGGGGGTGCCTAACCTTAACCCTCTTGGTGCTGCCTAACCTTAAAGAGGCACTTAAGTGAGGAAAAAAAATTGAGTTTTACTCACCTGGGGCTTACCTCAGCCCCCTGCAGCTGTCCGATGCCCACGACGAGTCGCTCTGATGCTCCGGGTCCCGCTGGCGGCCACTTCCGGTTTCGCCGTCAGGACCCGTCAGGCTGGGGCACGCGGCTGATTCTACGTGTTCCCAGCCTAAATAGCACCCCTATGCGGCCATATGTCCGCATAGGGGTGCCTATGCGGACATATGGCCGCATAGGGGTGCTATTTAGGCTGGGAACACGTAGAATCAGCCGCGTGCCCCAGCCTGACGGGTCCTGACGGCGAAACCGGAAGTGGCCGCCAGCGGGACCCGGAGCATCAGAGCGACTCGTCGTGGGCATCGGACAGCTGCAGGGGGCTGAGGTAAGCCCCAGGTGAGTAAAACTCAATTTTTTTTTCTCACTTAAGGTTCACTTTAACTCCCCTGGTTGTGCCTTACCTTAACATCCCCCAGTGGTGCTTAACCTTAACCCCCTCATCCCAGTGGTGGCTAACCCTATCTGCCGACACCGGGGTACTGTTGATAAGGGTGCCCATTAAATAGCTCGCCACTAGTGATGAGTGAACATCACAATTTTGTGTTTGTGAAAGCATTTGCAAATTCTACCATGAAAGTTTTAGCAATTTACGAAACTATAATTTGCAACATGCTCCATTGACTTTAATGGCAGGCAAACTTCTAACACCTGCAGGTCATCTCTTCAGCCACAATTTCTTTAAGTAAGATGTACAAAGTGTCCCAAAACCGGAACAGTGGCATGGTGGGGGGGGGGGGGGATATCAATGGCAAAATAGTCACCAAAACTACATACTTTACGTAAATCCTTTTTAAAGGACAACTGAAATGGGAAGAATATGGAGGCTGCGGTATTTATTTCCTTTTAACCAATACCAGTTTCCTGGCAGCCCTTTAGTGCCCTCTGTTGGTCTTTTAACTAACCAATAAGGATTCCCATTGGTGTGTTCAACACCAATGGGGGAGGGGGCACTGGAGAGGATTTCAAAGGTGCTCTGGGTCTTGCTATACTTAATATAGCAACTCCCGCCACAGCAGCAGCTGTGTGCCTCTCTCCCTGCACTCTCCCCTAGGTTCTGTGGGTGCCCTGCCCTCTGTGACACACAGATACAGCAGGGGAGGGTCACAGAGAGAACAGCAGGGGCTTGTACTACTGCTAAGTATAGCAAGTCCCAAGGATCTTTGAAATCCCCCCTGTGTCCCCGATTGGTCTTTTAACAGTCCAAAAGGAATTCTCATTGTTTCAATAAAAGACCAATAGAGGGCACTGGAGGGGATTTTTTTTAGCTGCTCTTGCGTTTGCTTTACTTAGTATAGCAAGTTTAAGGATGAGGACGCTGGTCGACTGTCGTCGGGGCAAGGATCAACACATGCAGAGTTCTCCATGGTTCGTCAGGTATCAAGAGAATATGGTGTTGGATTGTTATGTTGTGCTTGAACTATGCTTGTATTCCCAAAGTTGGCTCCTTTCATTTTTTAAGAGAGCTGTCTCATCACTGTATTAATTCTGCAACTACACACTGAGGTGGTTCACTGTTTATTTGTAAGTATTTAAGGATTTTTAAATAGCATGAGGGCCTTAACACCCATTTACAGTATATGACCTTCACTTTTGGTAGGATTTTTTGCATCCCATGTACAGAAAAAATCAGTTACCCATTCCCAATAGCTTGCACTAGATTGCACCCTCTAAGCAGCTAGTTAACGATATAGTTCTCTTCATGAATTATAGACCAGTGTGATGTCCAAAAGTGCAAGTGCTGTAACCATACAATAAATGTTGTATGGGAAGCTGTGCATTGTATACTTTATTTTTATGAACAAGTAGCTTGCTGTTCCACCTCCACTTATTTTGTATTGACCTTCACATCATTATTGATTTACTCTGTTCACCTTGAGAGATGTCAACAAACAGGTAAAAACCATTGAAGTGAAGGTAGATGTCTATTCTATTGACTGATAGCTGCCTTTGTATTTATATATATTTATCCACATAATTTTAGACAACTGATGTATCAGAGGCAGACCTTTTCTAAAGTGGTTCAGAAAGTCCCTGAAGCATTAGTGATTACTTTGTATTGATGCTGTCTTCGTAGTAATGGCTTTAATGCTGCTTAAAATGTTGTTAATTCTGAATGCTTTATGGTGCTTCTGGCTGTCACTCACCTTAATCTGGACAAGGTTCTTCAGAGATTTATGTCATCATGAATAGAATAGAAAATACTTGCAAGCTCTGTTAGATTTATTTTTTTCTGTGAAAAGTTCTAGAATTGACATTTTTTTCTCACCTCGTGTCGCAGCTAGAGAGTCACCAAAAAACAGAAAGTAAAGTGACATATCTCCCTCTGCTGTCAGCTGTCTGTGGTCACATAAAACAGGATTTTCAAAAACAGGAAATGAGGAGTGATCTACCCTATGGGACCATGGGCCAAAGTAAAACATGGCAGAGATTCTAATTCTTCTTTGGTGTGTCAGAAACTAACATTAAATGAAATATTTTAG
Organism: Hyperolius riggenbachi; assembly: GCF_040937935.1. Taxonomy (NCBI): domain Eukaryota; kingdom Metazoa; phylum Chordata; class Amphibia; order Anura; family Hyperoliidae; genus Hyperolius; species Hyperolius riggenbachi. Next base: position 436,660,074 of record NC_090646.1, read on the forward strand.
CTGGACGGTATGCATTCAAACTACAAACTCAGTTTAAAGGTACATAAAATCATTATCTTTTGGTTCAAAAGGTTTATTCCTAAATAAATAAATGTGTGTTTCATTTATTAACAATGTCAGGTTTGAAACAAATAAAAATGTATCGCTAACTATGGTATGTATTCATTTTGCTTATTCCATATTTAGTTTCATATTTCTTTGTTTTAATTGTTAGCAGGTTAAATCCTGAAGTTCTAGAAGTGAGTCTCTTGTCTTAGGGCTAGTTTCCATATGTGTGCAGGGACATCAGACAGTGCACAGCCCTTAGGTATGCTTGCGTCATTGCTCCTAATTGCATCAAAGAGAACTTCATTACTGTCTACAGAGCTGTAAAACTGTAAAATTGTGTAAAACAGGTGTACATATCAGGTATTGCATCCAGAATTTTTTTTTCTGGTTGTTTGAGAATTCTGGTTAACTGAGTGCTGAATAACTAGGGTTTCACTGTAATTAGATTAGTACGATGCCAAATGCAATTCAAAATAAGTCCTGTCAGACATTCATATGCTGCCCGTTTTTATCACACAGATACTGACCTTGCCAATGTTTAAGCATAGGACCTAGTGCAGGAAAGAAAGAGTGCTAGACATGATGCCACTCTACATTTATATAGTACTCATGTAACTGTAGAACTTTCTGCAGTGCTTTTACTGAGTACATTACATTCATGTCATTAACTCTCCCTCAGCGGGCTTCAATCTAATGTTCCAGCCATAGTCATGAGGCCTTACTCAATTACAATGATGAATAGTGTTTAAGTGTACGTATAGGGAAACAGATGCCCCAAATGAGCACATACCTCAGTAGAGGGAATCCTCTGTAGAATCCAGAGGCTTAACCCATCCCCTTTGCCTCAACTGATCCAGCACTAGAAACCCCACAAACCTCTTGGACACGGGCTTGTCAAAGAGTGCTTACAGCCATGCTCCTGCCCGTGAACAAGTGCAGCCACACCGCACAAGATGTTTTATGCCATAGAAATAGCATGGACCCATCAGCCTTATGTTTTTCTGCTAAACCCAGGTGGACTCCTTGCTACTGTGCAGGTGCGAGGCAAGCATGACTGCAAACTTCCACAAACAGAGGGTGGACACAGGGTGGATGGTGTGGACATAGCCTACCTTAATACAACCACTATGTGCAAACTTCCACAAACACGGGTGGAAACATGGTGGAGGTTGTGGACATGACCTACCTTAATAAAACCTCAAACCAATTGCAGATTTCCACAAATACGCAACCTTGTTAATCATCATGATTTTCCTGTATAAATCATTGGTTGTTACAATAAAAAATGTCAGTTAAATATATCATATAGGAAACACACAGTGATATCTGAGAAGTGAAATAAAGTTTATTGGATTTACAGAAGTGTGCAATATTACATACATTTGGGCACCACAAAAAATAAATGAAATCAATATTAAGTAGATCCTCCGTTTGCAGAAATTACAGCCTCTAAACGCTTCCTGTAGGTTCCAATGAGAGTCTGTATTCTGGTTGAAGGTATTTTGGACCATTCCTCTTTACAAAACATCTTTAGTTTATTCAGGGTTGATGGCTTCCAAGCATGGACAGCTCTCTTTAACTCACACCACAGATTTTCAATTATATTTAGGTCTGGGGACTGAGATGGCCATTCCAGAATGTTGTACTTGTTCCTCTGCATAAATGCCTTAGTGAATTTTGAGCACTGTTTAGGGTTGTTGACTTGTTGAAAGATCCAGCCCCGGCGCCGCTTCAGCTTTGTCACTGATTCCTGGACATTGGTCTCCAGAATCTGCTGATACTGAGTGGAATTCATGTGTCCCTCAACTTTGACAAGATTCCCAGTCCCTGCACTGGCCACACAGCCCACAGTATAATGGAACCACCATCATATTTTACTGTAGGTAGCAGGTGTTTTTCTTGGAATGCAGCGTTCTTTTTCCTCCATGCACAAGGCCCCTTTTTATGCCCAAATAACTCAATTTTCATTTCAGCAGTCCACAGCACCTTATTCCAAAATTAAGCTGGCTTGTCCAAATGTGAAATTATAATAAAAAGGAGCGCAGGTGATAAATAGTAGGATATTATAATTTTATTTTATTTTGTTCAAAAAGGAGATCATTCTCACACTTCCCCCCACACTTTTAACACACTTCACATGCACACATGAGAGTTGCGCGGTGTCCTAAAAAATGCTAATAGTAATGAGGGTTACAAAAAAGATGCAAGCTGGTAGCTCTATTATTTATAGTCACTGCAATAAAACAGCTCCACCTCTAACCTCCTCATAAAAACATAATATCAGAGGCATAAATATAAGGAGTCACACCGCTTGTAATAATGTTCCAGCAAGTAATGAAGTAAATATCACCTGTACCGTCGAAACTTCAATTCCTCCGGTATCACTTGGATATGTGGCTAAGCAGCCCAGGGTGAATCAGTGGTTTCCTCTAAGGGACCGGGGCGTATTCCAAAACAAACTCCGCTGTTCCTACGTGTTAAACCAAGGCAGCGTCTATATACCATAGCCGTCAGGAAAGCTCACGAGAGGACGGTCTGGTGCTATGATTAACCACGGTAGGCTCCAAGGGATTCCTGCCATGATGTCACCCCTAAGAGTTGCCGGGTGATTCTCGCGATGACTGTCTTACTGTGCGGTTCAACTCAAAGCAGGAATCCGGATTTCCTGGGTTCCACAGCGGCCCACAGCTCTTCCTGGTTTCCCAAGAGCTGTATAAGATAATTAGAGCAATAAAAACGTCCTTTAATGATATATATATATATATTTTAGTACAAAAAGCAGGACACCACCACTCCCTAAGTACACCGCAAGGACTCCCCATACATGCCATACATCAGTAGAGATTAATGCTCAACATTCTCATAAAAACCCGAAGACCTCCATTTCCTCATTAAGTCCTTTCGGGGCCAGAGTCGAAAATCCATCTACTTTCCTACCTCGAGATCTTGGCCACATAATTCCCCCCCCCCCCCCTCGGGTCCCATTCAATCATCTCTATTCCAAAAAAATATGGTATTATATACACTGCGTGCATGATATCTTTTGTAGTGTTTGGATAGGGGGTGTTCCTCCCAACCCTTCCGTATATTATTAAAATGTTCTCTAATTCTTCTATGGAGCTCCCTTTTGGTACGTCCAATGTATTTTTTCCCACATGGACAAATTAGACAATATATGACACCCTTGCTGTCACAAGTCATCAGCTGACCAATCTCATATTCCCCTTGTGGTCCTTCCACTGTTTTTATTTTTCTGTAACCCCTAGTACTACGGCAATTTTTGCACCTGCTGCACCTCACAAAACCCCCACTAGACAACACTTTGTCTTTTCTGTTCTGACTCACTGCTGCCATTGCCACTCTTAGGCCCACATTCCCAGGTTTCCTATAAATGAACTCTGGGTGCTCAGGCAGTAACTCATTAAATATCCTATATTCTCTCAGTATATGCCAATGCCTGGCGATCAGTTTTTTAACCAAATGGCTTTGTGCACAGTACTTAAGATTAATTTTCAATGTATGGTCATTGGTCACGTGTTGTATATTTATATCTTTTAATTAAAAGGTCTTCACGCTCCAACTGATCTACAGCATATTTCGCATCCTCAATTGTACTGTCCCCATAACCCTTTTCTTTAAATCTCTTACTAAGTTAGTCTCTCTCTATCTTATACTTTCTTTCATCAGTACAATTATGTTTAAGCCTGATAAACTGTCCCTTAGGGACGTTGTTAAGCCAGGCAGGCAGATGGCAGCTTGTGGCAAGAATGTAACTGTTTACATCCGTGGGTTTTCTATACGTGCATGTTTTCACTTGGGTTGTCCAAATGTGCTTTGGCATACCTCAAGTGGCTCTGTTTGTGCTGTAGGCGGAGAAAAGGTTTCCTCTGCATCACTCTTGCATACAGCATCTCCTTGTGTAAAGTGCGCCAAATGGTTGAACGAGGCACAATGACTCCATCTGCAGCAAGATGATGTTGTAGGTCTTTGGTGCTCGTCTGTGGGTTGACTCTGACTATTCTCACCATTCATTGCTTCTGTTTATCCGAGATTTCTCTTGGTCTGCCACTTCGAGCCTTAACTTGAACTGAGCCTGTGGTTTTTCATTTCCTCAATATGTACCTAACTGTGGAAAAAGACAACTGAAATCTCTGAGACAGCTTTCTGTATCCTTCCCCTAAACCATGATGGTGAACAATCTTTGTCTTCAGGTCATTTGAGAGTTATTTTGAGACCCCATTTTGCTACTCTTCAGAGAAAATTAGGAGGAGATGAACTTAAAATTGACCCCCTTAAATACTCTTTATCATAATTGGATTCACCTGTGTATGTAGGTCAGGGGTCACTGAGCTTACTAAGCCAATTTGAGTTCCAATAATTAGTTCTAAAGGTTTAGGAATCAATAAAATGACAACAGTGCCCAAATTTATGCACCTGCCTAATTTTATTTAAACAATTATTGTGCACGTTCTGTAAATCCAATAAACGTCAGTTCACTTCTAAGATATCACTGTGTGTGTCTCCTATATGATATATTTAACTGATATTTTTTATCATAACAACCAATGATTTACACAGGAAAATGATGACGATTAACAAGGTTGCCCAAACTTTCGCATCCCACTGTATTGTATTATAATCTCATCATGCCGTAAGACATTGCGCACAGTACGCTGCTTAATACAGATCAGTGACTCTACCCCATGTAACAATAACTGTGCCATGGCATGAAAAGCATTTCGATTTTTATTTTATTATATATATATATATATATATATATATATATATATATATATATATATATATATACATATATATATATATATATAGACTTTTTTTATATATCAACTGCATGTTTGTCGGTACTCTGGCCTCATTTCTACGTTTTTCTAAATGTATTTATTTTGAATTAATTTTTAATGCAGGATTTGATCCAAAATCAAAAGTAAAACTTAACAGTTGGTTGCTGGAATGCGCAGGTGTGTAAATGTTGTTAAATGTTACTAGGTAAACATTTTTTTATGTGCTAGAGAGCGGGGAAAAAAATGTATTGATGCATTTTAAGCAATGTTGAAACCAACATTTATGAAGCAGCTAATTAACACAGCATTTGTAGTGCATTTATTATAATTGCATCCTATATAATTGAACACAGTCAGAAGTGTTTTGGGGGACTTTGATGAACAACATTATAAAAAATCTGTGAAGTGTATAAGTAGCATAGTGTGATTGAAGAAGAAAATAAAACAAATATAATCAAGATTCCTAGCATAATGATCATTACTTGCAGTTATCAATATGCAGGTTCCCTATTGTTTTTATTTGCATCTTAACAGCGAAGAGGCAATTAATTTTTGCAGTCTGTTTTATTTAGGTTCACAGTATAAAATAAAAACACATTGCATATAGCCTCCACGGGGTGGTGGCGGGGAAGTTAATTAATCGTTTTTTATACAACATCTGAAGCGCTCCTGTCTGGGAAGGAAAGACAATCAACCAGGACTGGCATAAACATAATAACAATGAACCATGGCTATCATTGATCAATTAAAAAAACTATACCACAATGGGAACCATGGGAATAGATACAATTTCAAAAGACTAATGCAACCTCAGATCTGTAACATCACACGTTGTAAAGCAGAGGATTTGTTTTCCAAATGCATTACAAATCTTGCAGGATCCAATTAATCTAGCTTAAAGCGGACCTTTCACTAAAAATGCCACTTCCCATGAATCAACATAAAACATGTTAGAGTTGAAAAGAAATAATCACAGGATTCTTTTTTTTTTTTCTTTTCGCATAAAAGTACCACATTCTTGCTATGAAGAAAAATACTTGTTCAGACTTTTAAGCCGGAGATCAAGATAAAGTGACGTGATGAATCTAGGGAATTGCAGTGTACATACATAGTTTATGATGACATGCCCGCATGAGAGATAACAAAGGCAATAAATGAGACAAGAGGCACGGTTACAAGGCAAATTTCCTTTTGGACATTCTTGCATAATCTAATGCCTAGTACACACATGATGCAATTGATATTTCCGACTGATCCGTTCGTTTTTCTGATCAATTTTGTATAGACATCATCAGAAAATTGATCAGAAAAATAATCAGAAATCAAATTGGACATGTGAGAAATAATCGATTCCACTGTCAATCTGACAGAAAATTGCATTGTGTGTACCAGGCATAAGGCTCTGTGCACACTTGCAACTCAGGTCGTCAAGTGATCGCATAGCTCGTATTGCACTCTTTCTCTTTTTTGTACACATTTACACTGCAGCAGTCAACTCACTCCTATGTGTCCAGTTATCTCTCCTCTCCATAGTGCAGGACACACTGCTCAGCCAAGAGCCAAACTGCTTGTCTGTACAGTGATTGCTCTAAAACCACTACCCAAAATGATCTGTAAAGTTTGTTTTGGGTGCCAAAAGTTTAAAATATGTACAAGACTAGCTTCAGTTCAAACCCCCCCCCCCCCCCCCCCCATTTACACATAACTAAACTGCTACTCTACTCAAGTCAACTAGGTTAGCAGTGACCTCATGTCCTTCTCATCCCATCCAGAGCCCCTGAAAAGTCCATTGAGAAGAAACTGGTCAGATACACATGGCATTTATGAGCCAAAGGGAGTGGAGAGAGTGGTGAGGCACTAATAGATGGTTTGTTTGGAGCAGTAATCTATGTGGCAACTTTCCTTGCTACCGTAATCCAATTATATTATTTTAGTATGCTTGTAGTAGACATATATGGAAATTGTGAGAGTTGTTTACTGATCTTTTATTGAAAGATAAACCTTTTAAGAAAACGTATCACACTATTGGGAGCCTTTTTCAATTTACAAACACACCGGAAGGAGGTCTATTCATCAGCAATGCTTCCAAACCTGCCCATTCAAACCTGAAGGGCATAGGCTTTAACATAAGGTCACATGACCAGTTGGTATGGTATGCTAAGTAAAAAAAAAAGTTCATAAATTACAGTTAAACAGTTAGTTTAAATCTGCAGCACTGATACATGATAGCAAGTAGTGAGAGTGAAATTCCAATTTTAAGAGAAACTCCAACCAAGAATTGAACTTTATCCCAATCAGTAGCTGATACCCCCTTTTACATGAGAAATAGAATGATTTTCACAAACAGACCATCAGGGGGCGCTGTGTGACTGATTTTGTGCTGAAACCACTCCCACTAGAGGCTCTGAATACCGCGGTACTCCTGGCAAACTGCCACAATGTAACAATGTTCACAGACAGGAAATGGCTGTTTAGAGCTGTCTAACAGCCAGAACAGCTAGAAACAGCTACATAACATGCCCACAGTAACAATGTCACCATGTAATACATGTCAGAATGTGAATCTGGGAGAGGAAAGATTTTACAATGAGCAAACACTGACTAAATCATTTATACATAATTATGGTAAAAATGAAGCACTTTTTTTATTACATTATTTTCAGTGGAGTTCCTCTTTAAGTGGTCAAAACTTTTATGATTGATTGCCACTTTTCAGGAATCGCTATTCGCTACTACTGCCATTATGTATTGGTATTTTAGTGAGAATTGCCATGTCATATTTTATAAAGCAGCGATTAGGCTGATCATGACTTTACAGTTTGACGAATAGTATTCATCATTTTAAAGGTAGAGAATGCCATAACATCTAATGCAAACAGTGATGTTTGTTTCAAACACCCTGTTATACAGTTCCTAGCAGGTTGCCACTTAAAAATAATGTCACTGGCCTATGCACTACTTCTTTTAAGTAGAAAGTATTGGCCACAGTGGCCTTCTCCATCAAAATATATAAAGCTTTGATTTACAAGGTTCATAAATATGTTATGGCCGTCAAAGCTCTGATTACAAACATGCAAAATGTGACCACACCTTTTTTCCAAAGCAAAGAACAAAGAAGTGTTGTGAGAGCAACACTTCTTTATAAATAGACCATGGTGAGATAGCAGAAATTATTGTTGGATTTTTTTCGCCAATTTTGAACTAATGTCATGTAGAGGTGAAAACGCTGTGTAGTCCTGTATAGTTTATCAATCTGCATACTGTTGTCAGATCTAACCTTACAGAAGATTAATAAAATAATAATGTCCAAGCACTCCACTAGTATTGCAAGGAGAACGCCAGCGCATACCACTGGTATGCGCTGGCGTTCTCCTCGCTGTTCTACCAAATTTAAGTTACACATTTTTTTTGCATAGCTGCTCCCGAGGTTTTAAATTTAGGTTAGGTCACTTGCCCGGAGGTCTGCCTCACCGTGGCACAAGTGTCTAGTATAATATACTTTGCATGCAAACCACATTGGAAGCTAAAGTACCTCCTAGTTTAATAAATGTTAGCACTTGTCTTGGATGCAGGGCATGCATTTTTCAGTCTGGCAGAGGCGGTGTATGCCTGTGCGATTAACCATTCAATTGCAGCATGTGTTTAGGGATGCACAGCCTTTTCCCCCCACCTTTCCTTAACTACTCCACTAGTATTGCACATACATACCGTTAAGTCAATGCGTCACACTGCTCAAATTGTTTTGTGTATTATACCAGCTTTTAGTCTTCTATCCTCCAAGCTAAATCTGCTGTCTCTGTACAACTCTTTTTTATAGGCATTTAAGTCACCAGGAAATGTAACATAAAAGCGAAAATTACAAAAAGATCATCAAATGCTGTAATTGGAGTGTATGCAACTGTCAAAGAATAGCGAGCTTCAAAAGCAATAAATTGGCAATTCAAAAGATTCAGACCTATGAATTAATAGAGCGAGGATAGGCAAACAAAAGCTTGATGTAAATGTTAATTTTGTCATAAGGGAGTAAAACCTTTAAACTTAAAAGAAAATCTTATTTTGGCTTATGCACGTCATTGGAGTAAGGCTGATAGCATTTACTGACTAATTCAAAAGATTGATGGTAACTAATAAATGTTATCTTCTTTACTCCAACGTTTTTGCTTTGACTGAATGCCAATTATTGGTAATTATTTTTATTCCCAATTTTTTGCTTTAACTGATGGCTAACAAAGTACACCACTACACATGTCACTGTGCTGATTAAAGTGAAGGTCTTGACAAGTATCTAACATGAATAAAGTACTTGGCAAAAGTTTTAGACATTTGTGAAGAAAATGCTATAAAATGGAAATGTTTAAAAAAAACTATGCAATCAGTAGCTTTTATTATTCTGAAAACGTTATAGTGCAGTAAACAGAAAAAAAGTATATCCAGTAGCTCCAAGCAGCTGGTATTTGCATTGAAGTTCCACTGCAGGCTGTAGGTGTCTTGCTTTTGTCTCAGCAAATATCTCCCAACTTGTTTTTTTTTTAATGTGGAGATCAGGGGTCTGCAGGGGTCATGCCAATTTTTGCATTATATCTTGCTCTTCGTTCCACTGGAGATAGTTCATTATGGTCTTGGGATCTTTGCTATGTTAAAAATGGGCAGCTGACTTGTTTGAATTCCAGTAACAATGTATTTACCAAATGGAAGTGACTCATCAGGGTCTTAGGAGCATGAAAGGTCAGTATGGCACTAGACTTAACAGAAGTCACTGACGTTCTGCCTCTCTGTTCAAAACAAGGCTTCCTGTTCCATTGCTTATCTTAATGGCTCTCCAAAATTGCTTGCAGTGACAGAATAAATGCCTTACAGAAAGAGGATCACTCGGAATAGTGTGAAACCACAAGAGACCATTTAACAAAGGCTAAACAAGGGCTAAAACAATAAAAACATATCATATAAAGTAACGTCATCAGAAAATCTCAGTTGTCTTTAAATATACTGTTTAACCATAAACTAAACGTTCTCAGTTATTACAGCAAGGCTAATGATGACAGAATATGTACACATACAAATATATAACGTACCTATCATTCATAAATAGATTTTAAAGTTGACCTGAACTCTTGCACATGACAGAAGGGAAACATAGAGAAATGCACCCTGTGTGTATTTTGAGAGCTTAGCTTGTCTAATTCTCCCTCTTTTGTGACTAAGTACAATTTGTAATTTAATCCCTTAGCTGTAAACTGACTGCCACGGCAGAGACCTAACAGGTAAACACAGGATGTTAACAATATGTATGCTTCCGTGAAAGCAGGAAGTAGACAAACTGCAGATTTATTGCCGGATTTCTGTCAGCTGTAACAAAGAAATGTTTATCTTTAAAGGTTATTCAGCTGTTGCATATCTTAGTTCTGAGTTCAGGTCTGCTTTAAGCCTTTTGTGAAAATCTCCAGGCGTTCCTATGCAGTACTATTAAAAGTGATTATACTTTACCTTGCCTGCCACCAGCAAATGACAAATGCTTCACAATATAAAACAATGCAATGACATAGATCAACAGTCCAGCAGCTCAGATAAAACAATTTTCAAATACTCTACAGCACAAACAATAGTAATCTAGCACTAGTGCTGCACTGAACAAATATAATTTTAACCAGCTCACCTGGGACCCATATTATAAGGTCTGAAAATCATATTAATCAGCATTTCTAATCTAATCTTTACTGTGCAGGGAGGGCATGACAACTTTTTAAGTATGTCAACAAGGTATCATACATTATGCAGTTAGCTTGACCCACATTACCTAGGCAACATAAGTGTTGTTAGAGCAACATATGCTACACAAATAGTGTAGCACACCTTACCGTAGCAATACTTGTGTTATCTAAGTAATGTGAGTTGTGCTACATGCACAACACAAACTATACTTTCAGCATAATTCATGGTAAATTGCCATTGTGAATATGTCCCTTTTATCAGATGTCATAGTTAAATGCATAGTCGACACAGTGTTACCTAGAGTACAGTGTTTACATTTTCAGTTGCTAGTGTTAATCCAGCTTTACACATTCTATTACAAGGCCTGTGTTTGAATTCACTTTGTAATACTAGTAGTAGTTAAAAAGATTGGCAGACCCATGACTTCTCTTTAATAGCTCTGGTTATTAAGCACTCATTCATTGATATAATATGCACACCTGCTATTCACATATACAAAGAAAAATCACATACTACTTTTCAGATTTTTTTCTTAATGCAGGAGAAGACCAATCCATGACAGAAAATAAGTTATTCTGAGCATTAGAAGTGACATAAAGAGAAAAAGATACTAGGGGAGATAGACACATCTGACCATCTACTAGCAAAGTTAAGTACTAGCAGTAAAGTATTGTACAGTGTTAGCCATGAGAAAGAGCAAGAAGTTCTGAATCAGAATAATACAATTTATTGGTTACATTGAACATATTGTCAGCATACAGGAACTGAGTCGGAAGAAGGCTTATCATCTGAAACACTTTCTTACACTTTTTCTTCCCTGTTACCCAATAATTGATATAATCCGGATTCCAAGCTTCTTGCTAGAAGTGATAGTACTTCAATTGTGAACAGAATAATAAATGGAATGACAAACTGTATTGAGCATACAGTTTGGTCACTGAGGAGGGCCTTCAGTAAAAGCAATGTGAGTGGGCCCTATGATCATGCCAAACAAGGTCGCTGGATGGCTAAATATTATTTAGGTGCCGGGCAGTTTGGCGCAGGCCGAGCCAAATGACGGTTCTCCCAGCTGCAGCAAATGTCCCCAGAGGTGTTAAATACTATTCCCACTCCCAGTTGTAGCAACTCGGAAGGAGATGTAATTCGGGGTCTGGTGATCGCTGCATCCCCATATTATCCTTACGCGGGGCACCCAGCAGAGAATTGCTGCTATGATGGTGCCCAGCTTCGGCATTCGGTGCTGAAATAAACTGCTTCGCATTGGATGGCATGTGCTCCTACTTCAACATCCTATGCTTTTTGTGACTGCCATTACGGCATTTGTCTTTTGCAAAAATTTGATTTTGCAACCACTTTGAGCAAATAGAAATATGTGTTAAGAGGGAGACCGATAGTTGCCTTTCTCTGATGAATATTGCAAGCGTCATTTGTTTACGCATTTTGTGCCCCTGGCACGTTAACATATCAATTTCTAACTTTAAACTACCCATTGTGAAAAAACGCGGAAAAGCTGCAGCACGTTTTGACAGCAAGGCGGCTGATTCCGCGTCCAATGCGGCGGTTTGCACGCGGAGGCGTGCGTCTGGTAACATGGCAGAACGCGGAAAAGCCGCCGCATGTACTGACAGCGAGGCGGCTGGTTCCGCGTCCAGTGCGGCGGTTTGCACGCAGCAGCATGCGTCTGGTGTGGCTGAGTCTGTTAGTTCACACAGGTTTAGGAATATGCGCACGCGCGCTGAGAGGCAGAACTTTTATGACGGCCAAGAGGGGACCAGGCTGACCAGGCTGGTCAGCTGACGCCAGAGCAAGTTTCTATTGGTCCATCACTTAGAGATGGCGCCAGAGAGCGATACACTATATATAGTTGCTGCTGGCCAGTCACAAGTTGTCTGCCGTTGCGAACACTGCGTGGAAGCACTCAGACCTTAGTCAGATCCTGCAGTGTGTTTGAACCAGGTGGACCTGGGAATTCACACTGAGCCAGATTACTTGTATTGTATTCTGTTTATGCTTAGACCAGTTCCAGGGTGTAGAGACCACGGACCTCACACCCAGACTAGGGAACCTGTGTTATCAATCTGTTTATGGTTAGACCAGTTCCAGGGTGTAGAGACTAGTGTTGGGCGAACAGTGTTCGCCACTGTTCGGGTTCTGCAGAACATCACCCTGTTCGGGTGATGTTCGAGTTCGACCGAACACCTGATGGTGTTCGGCCAAACCGTTCGGCCACATGGCCGAACTAAGAGCGCATGGCCGAACGTTCCCCGAACGTTTGGCTAGCGCTGTGATTGGCCGAACGGGTCACGTGGTTCGGACCCGAACGCACTCTGATTGGCCGAACTGTCACGTGGTTCGGGTAAATAAATACCCGAACCACGTCATATCTCCGCCATTTGTCTGTGGGTTTAGCTTTGGGTAGGCAGGCAGGGTAGTTCGCGCTCCAGCCACGCTAGCCAGGGTCCCCCCAGTCATTGTGTGTCGCTGCTGGGAACAGTAGTACACCGCTCGCTCAGCCACACTATATAGCATTGTGTTTACTGCCACTCTGTGTACCTCGCTCAGCCACACTATATAGCATTGTGTTTACTGCCACTCTGTGTCTGCTGGGAACAGTAGTACACTGCTCGCTCAGCCACACTATATAGCATTGTGTTTACTGCCACTCTGTGTACCTCGCTCAGCCACACTATATAACATTGTGTTTACTGCCACTCTGTGTCTGCTGGGAACAGTAGTACACCGCTCGCTCAGCCACACTATATAGCATTGTGTTTACTGCCACTCTGTGTACCTCGCTCAGCCACACTATATAGCATTGTGTTTACTGCCACTCTGTGTCTGCTGGGAACAGTAGTACACTGCTCGCTCAGCCACACTATATAGCATTGTGTTTACTGCCACTCTGTGTATCTCATTCTGGACAACACCAATTACTGGGTTTATACTCTTCTGGATCCACGGTACAAACACAATGTTCCAAAACTGCTTGAAGAAAGAGTCAGACAGGTCAAAATGGAAGAATACCAGCAGGCCCTTGTGGAGACTTTAGAGAGGAGATTGACATCCTCCCCCTCCTCTAGCCAGTTGTATGCCGACAGACTGACTTCCGCAAACCCAGGACGACCAGGAGGGCAGCAAACAACGCAAGCCGCAGCTAGTGCCCAAAAGGGAATGGTATCGGCAGTGTCCTTGGAGTGGGAAAATTTTCTGACACCCATGCAGCAGCAGCCCACAGAACAGCAAGCGTGCAGATCCACCTCCAACACCGATCGCCTGCAGAAGATGGTCAAGGACTACATGTCAGATGGCGTAGCTGTGTTGAACAATCCATCTGCACCCTTCAACTATTGGGTATCGAAGCTAGACACCTGGCACGAACTGGCAATGTACGCAATAGAGGTGCTGGCTTGCCCGGCAGCCAGCGTTATGTCGGAACGCTGTTTCAGTGCTGCCGGAGGCATCGTCACAGATCGGCGTATCCGCCTCTCCACAGAAAATGCAGACCGTCTGACTCAAATTAAAATGAATCAATCCTGGATTGGAAACGACTATGCAACACTCCTGGACCCCAACCAAGTAACATGAACAATGACCATCTGTGATGGGTTAGCGTTGCCGGTCCCTGTTTATTGAACCTCTCATCTTTATTACATTTATGACTGCATGGCGGCAAAAAGCATTGCTATATCCGCACGCTATTTGTCCTCATGCAAGGCCTGGGATGTTGTGTCTCAAAAAGCGTGGCCTTCTCCTCCTGCGCCTCCTCCTGTTCCATCACGTGTGCTGCTGCTGCTGCTGGCCTGGGTTAGCGTTTCCGGTCCCTGTTTATTGAACCTCTCATCTTTATTACATTTATGACTGCATGGCGGCAAAAAGCATTGCTATATCCGCACGCTATTTGTCCTCATGCAAGGCCTGGGATGTTGTGTCTCAAAAAGCGTGGCCTTCTCCTCCTGCGCCTCCTCCTGTTCCATCACGTGTGCTGCTGCTTGTGCTGGGTTAGCGTTACCGGTCCCTTTTCCTGGAACCTCTTCTCTGTATTGCATTTATGACTGCATGGCGACAAAAAGCATGTTACCTGTGCAAAGAAACATGACATTTTCCACATTTAAAAGACAGTTTTTCCTTTGAAACTTTACAATCAATTTTCTCAAAAACTATAAGCTCTTTTTCAAATATTTTTTTTCCTCTTGTACCCACTCCCAAGGTGCACATACCATGCAAATTTGGGGTATGTAGCATGTAAGGAAGCTTTACAAAGCACGAAAGTTCGGGTCCCCATTGACTTCCATTATGTTCGGAGTTCGGCGTGAACACCCGAACATCGCGGCGATGTTCGGCGAACGTTCGCGAACCCGAACATCTAGGTGTTCGCCCAACACTAGTAGAGACCTCGGACCTCACACCCAGACTAGGGAACTTGTGTTATCAATCTGTTATACATCAAACTAGTTCCAGGGTGTAGAGACCACGGACCTCACACCCAGACTAGGGAACTTGTGTTACCATTCTATTATACATCAGACTAGTTCCAGGGTGTAGAGACCACGGACCTCACACCCAGACTATGGAACTTGTGTTACCATTCTGTTATACATCAGACTAGTTCCAGGGTGTAGAGACCAAGGACCTCACACCCAGACTAGGCATTGTTTGATATCTGTTATGACTTATTGCTTTCCTGACTACTCCTCTGATCTCTAATTCGGTACCTCGCACATCTGATACTCTGTTGCCAAACCTTGCTTGCCTTGGATACCGAATCAGCCTTCTGTCTATGTACCTTATCTGACCATGTGTTGCCGACCTTGCTTGCCCGACCTCGAGAGCTATCTCTACTATTAAGAGATAGTCTCCAGATCACTCGGTGACCTTTATCTTGATTGTCACTCACTCTCTGGACCTTCCTTCTTCCAGCCTGACTCCGCCCCTTGGGGAGTCTCAGGCTACTGGAAGGTTTCCTTATCTCTAGAGCAGTATTGCCCATACTGTCTCTAGTTTCCTGTGCTATACTCAAAGTACTACCGTTACACCAAAACACTCACATTATCCAGGTGTCCAGAGGTTAGCAATATATCTGTATTATCGGTGATTCTCCAGATCATCAATAATCAGGTATATATCTGTATTCTTGGTGATACTGCAGATCACCAATAATCAGATTCTCTCTGCGTGCTGACACCGATCGTTACACACATTCCCCCTGTACTTATTTCACCTGTACCTCCATCTCTGTTGTCCACCCACATACTCTTTATCGTAACTAGAGATGTCGCAAACCTCCGATTTTCGGTTCGCGAACCCAGTTCGCGAACCTCCGCAAAAGGTTCGGTTCGCGAAAAAGTTCGCGAACCGCAATAGACTTCAATGGGGAGGCGAACTTTGAAAATTTTAAAAAATTCTACTGGCTAGAAAAATGATAGAAAACATGTTTTAAGACCTCTAATACCTGGAGGCACACCTGATTGAGTGAAATACACATCACTGCTGGAGGACCCACCCTCCCTCCCTCCCTCCTTCCTCCAAGCAAGGTCCTTTATACCATTTGACTCAGTTGTCTGCCTACACTAATTAGTTATGGGACAGCTGCTACACACTCTGCTAGGGAGATTTTAATTAGCCTCTTGTGGGTCCCTCCCACCTCCCTTCTAGCTAATCCCTCCTCCCTCAGGGAGGAGGGTCTCTTCTGCCAGGGAATTATACTATTTTAAAAACCAGTATACATCATACCATGGCTGGGAATCGAACCCAGGTCTCACTGTGTGGTGGCCAAGCCACCCTAACCACTGTACCACTACAGTAGTAAATGAAGCTGGCCTAAAAATTTATGATTTATGCTCAATGCAATAGAAACATGTTGCTTACAGGGAACCTTAACTGATGGTGATATGGATGTTTCCTGTAAACAATACCAGTTGCCTGGCAGTCCAGCTGATCTTTGTGACTGCAATAGTGGCTGAATCACACCCTGAAACAAGCATGCAGCTAATCCAGTCTGACTTCAGTCAGAGCCCCTGATCTGCATGCTTGTTCAGGGGCTGTGGCTAAAAGTATTAGAGACACAGGATCAGCAGGCGATTCCGGCAACTGGTATTATTTTAAAAGGAAAAATCCATATCCTTCTCCGTTTAGGTTCCCTTTAAGGATTTGTAGCATAAAAGCCAACTCACATTGGCTGGGATTTGAACCTGGGTCTCACTGTGTGGTGGGCATGCACCCTAACCACTGTACCAACTGAAGCTGGCCTAAAAATTACCATTTATGCTCAATAAAAGAGAAAAAGTAGACAAGACAAATAACATTTATATCACACTTTTCTCCTGGCGGACTCAAAGCACCAGAGCTGCAGCCACTAGGGCATCCTCTATAGGCAGTAGCAGTGTTAGGAAGAGAGAGAGAGATATGAATCTACCTGGCTATCTGGGGTTCTCTTTGGACAACTGTTGAACACAAAAGAGAAGGCCATGTCTGGCTACATATCTGTAAGCAGTGGCTGCATGGTGTAATGGTTAAGGGCTCTGCCTCTGACACAGGAGACCAGAGTTCAAATCTCAGCTCTGTCTGTTCAGTAAGCCAGCACCTATTCAGTAGGAGACCTTAGGCAAGTCTTCCTAACACTGCTACTGCCTATAGAGCATGCCCTAGTGGCTGCAGCTCTGGTGCTTTGAGTCTGCCAGGAGAAAAGTGTGATATAAATGTTATTTGTCTTGTCTACTTTTTCTCTTGCATTGAGCATAAATGGTAATTTTTAGGCCAGCTTCAGTCGGTACAGTGGTTAGGGTGCATGTCCACCACACAGTGAGACCCAGGTTCAAATCCCAGCCAATGTGAGTTGGCTTTTATGCTACAAATCCTTAAAGGGAACCTAAACGGAGAAGGATATGGATTTTTCCTTTTAAAATAATACCAGTTGCCTGAATCGCCTGCTGATCCTGTGTCTCTAATACTTTTAGCCACAGCCCCTGAACAAGCATGCAGATCAGGTGCTCTGACTGAAGTCAGACTGGATTAGCTGCATGCTTGTTTCAGGGTGTGATTCAGCCACTATTGCAGTCACAAAGATCAGCTGGACTGCCAGGCAACTGGTATTGTTTACAGGAAACATCCATATCACTCTCAGTTAAGGTTCCCTGTAAGCAACCTGTTTCTATTGCATTGAGCATAAATGGTATTTTTTAGGCCAGCTTCAGTTGGTACAGTGGTTAGGGTGCATGCCCACCACACAGTGAGACCCAGGTTCAAATCCCAGCCAATGTGATTTGGCTTTTATGCTACAAATCCTTAAAGGGAACCTAAACGGAGAAGGATATGGATTTTTCCTTTTAAAATAATACCAGTTGCCTGAATCGCCTGCTGATCCTGTGTCTCTAATACTTTTAGCCTCAGCCCCTGAACAAGCATGCAGATCAGGTGCTCTGACTGAAGTCAGACTGGATTAGCTGCATGCTTGTTTCAGGGTGTGATTCAGCCACTATTGCAGTCACAAAGATCAGCTGGACTGCCAGGCAACTGGTATTGTTTACAGGAAACATCCATATCACTCTCAGTTAAGGTTCCCTGTAAGCAACATGTTTCTATTGCATTGAGCATAAATGGTAATTTTTAGGCCAGCTTCACTTACTACTGTAGTGGTACAGTGGTTAGGGTGGCTTGGCCACCACACAGTGAGAGCTGGGTTCGATTCCCAGCAAAGGTATGATGTATACTGGTTTTTAAAATAGTATAATTCCCTGGCAGAAGAGACCCTCCTCCCTCCGGTAGGAGGGAGGAGGGAATATGTAGAAGGGTGGAAGGAGGGAGGAGACCCACAAGAGGCTAATTAAAATCTCCCTAGCAGAGTGTGTAGCGGCTGTCCCATAACTAATTAGTGTAGGCAGACAACTGAGTCAAATGGTATAAAGGACCTTGCTTGGAGGAGGAGGAGGAGGAGGAGGAGGGAGGGAGGGTGGACGGGCCTCCAGCAGTGAGAGAAGTGTGTTTTACAATAACATGTCTGCTGACAGTGATATGGAGGGTCAAAGTTTTGCTCAATCGAGCATTATGGGGCGAATCGAACTTCCGCAAAAGTTCGCCTGATGCAGGCGAACGCGAACCCCCAAAGTTCGCCTGGAACTGTTCGCAGGCGAACCGTTCGCGACATCTCTAATTGTAACCACTGTGTTTAACATCTTTTCTCAGCCCTCATCATTCTCCAACCTCTGCTCCACTTCTTACCAGCTTACACCATCACCTTCCCTGGGCCCCACATCCCTGAATCCCCCTTATCCTTTTTTTCCATCTTTCCTAATCCTCCATGTGCCCCATAAGTCTCATCATTCCCCCATGTTTGCTGACACCATGTGCATCTTGTTTCTGCTAATCTTCCCTTATGAGCCCAGAATCAATCTTTTTCCACCACTCACATTTTCCACCAGAGGTAGTTCCCCTCTGCCCCTCAAAGTCAAAGGGTGTTATCCATGGCTTGCTTACCTCATTGCTGTGCAGTGTACATATTATTATCCATGCCACAGTATTTCTAATAAATGCCATTACATGTTTCCCTTCTGACATGTGGCTGCACACTCTGATCCCACTTGGACATGCATATCAACATAGCTGCATAGCTGCACTTAAAAGCCAAGTAACACAGGTTGCAAATTGTAGCTATGTTCGTATGTAGTTATGTTAGTATGTAGTTATAAGGCAGAATGGTATGTGATTATATATCACCACATGAGTGTCTATGAATTGTCAGTGGCTTCTGATATTAGTCTGTAGTTGAGATGGTTACTGATGCTTTGAATGTTGAAATAAGTTTCTCCAATTATATAGAGATCAGCACTTTTGCCAATGACAATGCTATTGCTTCTGGCATGCAATCTGCTGCTGTAGGCTGGTGCACTGGTGATGCTGCATGAGTTTTCTTTAACCACTTTACCCCCAGCGGTACGAATTTCTCCGCCCCTTTTTTCCCTCCTAAAAAACCAGGGACGGAGAAATCCGTACCTTTCGCGCTACCGCCGCTGTCCGCGCTCCCGCTGCTCGTGCGCGCGCACCCGCCGCTCGTGCACGCCGTTGCCCGCTCGCCCGGAGATCAATGAATGGGAAAATCCATTCCCGTTCGTTGATCTAGCCCCCGCAATGATCTGCTGCTTCTTTCAGAAACAGCGAGATCATTGTGCGTCTCCCAGCCTCCTACTGCTTCCTGTAAGCGTCCTTCCGGACGCTTACAGGTCGCATGTAAACAAACACTCTGTGGCCATCTTGTGGGCAAATAGTAAACTACACCCTAAAAGCATTTTACATATACAAACATTACATTTACACAATAAATTAACTCATTACCTCCCACACTCCCCAATTTTTATTTTTTTTTTGTAATTAAAAAAAAAAAAAAAACAATAAAAAAAAAACATAAATAGTTACCTTAGGGACTGAACTTTTTAAATATTTATGTCAAGAGGGTATAACACTGTTACTTTATAAACTGCGGGCTTGTAATTAGGGATGGATGCAAAACTGAAAAAAATGCACCTTTATTTCCAAATAAAATATTGCCGCCAAACATTGTGATAGGGACATAATTTAAATGGTTTTATAACCGGGACAAATGGGTTAATACATGTCATGGGTTTTAATTACAGTAGCATGCTTTATTTAAAAACTATAATGGCCGAAAACTGAAAAATAATAATTTTTTCCCACATGTTTTCCTATTTCCCCATTAAAACACATTTAGAATAAAATAATTCTTGGCATAATGTCCCACCTAAAGAAAGCCTAATTGGTGGCAAAAAAAACAAGATATAGTTCATTTCATTGGGATAAGTAATAATAAAGTTATAGACGAATGAATGGAAGGAGCGCTGAAAGGTGAAAATTGCTCTGGTGGTCAGGGGGTAAAACCCCTCAGTGGTGAAGTGGTTAATATGTTTGTGTACATAACAAGACAAAAACAGAAAAGCTCTGAGTAATTAGCATTGACTCAAACAAAACATCATCTATGTTCATAGATAATAGATAAGTGATAAGGTAAATGAATGACAGAAATGGCAATACTGTACACATATATTGTAGTATTGTTTTGTGGAAAAAAAAGACCCAAATCAAGCTTCAATTTAAAGAGGACCTGTCACAAAAAACTTAAAATTTAAAACACATACAAATATGAAGTACATTTCTCCCAGACTAAAATGAGCAATAAATTACTTTTCTCCTATGTTCATCAGAATCATCTTTATTCTTTCATCAAGCACGACTGGGTCGTGCCCAGAATTGGTCTTGGCACAAAAAACAGGGCTTAAGTACAGGGAAGGACACACAATAGAGATGAAAGAATTTTTTTTCTTGTTTCACAAAATAGAGATGACAGAGATAACAGGGTAGCATACATCAAGCAAAAGCAATAATAGTTACATAGACGAAAAACATCTCCACAAAAATCTGAGGTTCAGCAGTGTAGACATGCTGAACAAGTTGTCACTTACAGTAGGTATTAGAAATCTGACATTACCGACAGATTTTGGACTAGCCCATCTCCTCATGGGGGGGGGGGTTCTGGGTTCTCTTTATTTTTAAAAGCACTTACCGTATTTTTCGGACTATAAGACGCACTTTTCCTCCCCCAAAAGTGGGGAAAAAAAGTTGCTGCGTCTTATAGTCCGAATGTAACATGTTATAGTCCTACCTCCCCTGGTGCTGGTTTCCGTCAGTTCTACATGGAGTAGCAGGCGGCAGCAGCGCGATCCAGAGTGTTAAGTGGCTTAGCAGCAGCCACTGTAATTATGCAAATTGCTGGTCCTTTGATCTAAATCTTCTTAGCGGGCCCCGCAGCAGCGCGATCCATAATGTTTCTATGCGGCATAGAAGCCGCTGATATCCCCAATGCTGGTCCTTTAATCTTACATTCTTTATATGTCCCGCAGCAGCGCGATCCGTAATGTTTCTATGCGGCATAGGAGAAGCTGCCGATATCCCCAATGCCAGTCTGTCCCGCAGCAGCGCGATCTGTAATGGTTGTATGCGGCCGTTCGTCCCAATGCTGGTGCTTTGATCTCGCCCAGCATCAGTGCAATCCCGGTGTATTCAGCCGCTATAGCGCAGGGTCCTCAGAGGCTTCCGTACTGCCCTGTCTACTTGCGCCCTCTCATGACCTGAGGCGCACGTGCGCCGGGTCATGGGGTGACGCACATAAACAATGTAGTACGGAAGCCTCTGAGGACCCTGCGCTATAGCGGCTGAATACACCGGGATTGCACTGATGCTGGGCGAGATCAAAGCACCAGCATTGGGACGAACGGCCGCATACAACCATTACAGATCGCGCTGCTGTGGGACAGACTGGCATTGGGGATATCGGCGGCTTCTCCTATGCCGCATAGAAACATTACGGATCGCGCTGCTGCAGGACATATAAAGAATGTAAGATTAAAGGACCAGCATTGGGGATATCAGCGGCTTCAACTATGCCACATTGTGGAACATGCTCCTGCGGGGCAAGAAGGGGAGATTAAGATCAAAGGACCAGTAATCTGCATATTTACAGCGGCTGCTGCTAAGCCACTTTGAAACATTGTGGATCACATGGTGCTGCTGCTGCCACCCCACTGTGCATCTCATTAAGATCAATTGCACAGCATGGACACCCAGGCTGGTGAGATATCATTTAATGTAATGTTATTGGTTAGTTAGTGTAGCTGAGGAAAAGGGGGAGGAGGTTGTGTAGTGTAGTGTAGTGTAGTGCAGTGTAGCTGGGAGGGGAAGGAGGAGGGAGCAGGGGTTTGTGTAGAGCAGTGTAGCTGGGGTGGGGGGCAGCAGGGGCACTGAAGTGTAGTTTAGTTTGTGGGGGCAGCACTGGTTAATGTAGCTAGGCAGTATAACAGACAGAAACATCTAGGGGGGGGGGGGGGGGAAGGAAAGGTCCATAAGACACTCCTGGACCATGGATGCACCCAGGTTTAGTATGTATTTTTTTCCCCTGGTTTTTGTCCTCTAAACCTAGGTGCGTCTTATGGTCCGGAGCGTCTTATAGTCCGAAAAATACGGTAGTATGAATGGCAGTTGCTCCGTCTAACTGCTAAAATAGTGTACCGTGAGCAGGGAGGCTGGCCAGGATCTTCGTATTAATCAATTTCAGGGAATGTCTTTATAAAGAATAAAGGCCATGCATGCTGAGAATCCCCCATGAAGAGATGGACTAGACCAACTTGTCGGTTCTGTCAGATTTCTACTACCTACTGTAAGTGACAGCAACATAGGAGAAAAGTATTGTATGTATGGATCATTTTACTCTGGGAGAAATATACTTCTTCTTTGTATGTGTTTTAAATGTTAAGATTGTCATGACAGTTCCTCTGTAAGCATGAAAAGACTTAACTCGTCTGTGAATTGCTTGTTAACCACTTGAGGACCCACCCTTTACCCCCCCTTAAGGACCAGCGCTGTTTTAGCTGATCTGTGCTGGGTGGGCTGTACAGCCCCCAGCACAGATCAGGGTGCAGGCAGAGCGACCAGATCGCCCCCCTTTTTTCCCCACTAGGGGGATGATGTGCTGGGGGGGTCTGATCGCTCCTGCCTGCCTGTGTGTTGCGGGGGGGGGGCACCTCAAAGCCCCCCTCCGCAGCGAAATTCCACCCCTCCCTCTCCTCCCTCCCTTCCCCGGAGATCCGAGGCTGCACAGGAACGGATCTGTCCTGTGCAGCCTCTAACAGGCTCCTGCCTGTCATGTGACAGCGGTCTCCTGCCACTGATTGGCCGGGGATTGCTGATCTGGTACAACGCTGCTACTGTTAGCAGCGTTGTACGAATGTAAACAAAGCGGATTATTTCCGCTTGTGTTTACATTTAGCCTGCGAGCCGCGATCGGCGGCCCGCAGGCTATTCACGGAGCCCTCCGCCGTGAATTGACAGGAAGCAGCCGCTCGCGCGAGCGGCTGCTTCCTGATTAATTAGGCTGCAGCCGGCGACGCAGAACTGCGTCGCTGGTCCTGCAGCTGCCACTTTGCCGACGCGCGGTATGAGTGCGCGGTCGGCAAGTGGTTAACAAGACTATTTCTTGTCTCTCCCTCTTTGTAGACAGCAGAATAGCTTTCATTTCCTCCTGTCTCTGGCTGTGTAAAAAACACAAGTGCTGTTGTCCAGTCTTCCTGCGCCTTTTATGGAGGGAAGGATGGCTAATTTATGATTGGCTGATAAGGCTGTCTATATATTATTATTATTATTATTTATATAGCGCCAACATATTACGCAGCGCTGTACAGTATATATATATATATATATATATCTTGTCACTAACTGTCCCTCAAAGGAGCTCACAATCTAATCCCTACCATTGCCATATGTCTATATTATGTAAGTACTGTAGTCTAGGGCCAATTTTTAGGGGGAGCCAATTAACTTATCTGTAAGTTTTTGGAATGTGGGAGGAAACCAGAGTGCCCGGAGGAAACCCACACAGACACGGAGAGAACATACAAACTCTTTGCAGATAGTGCCCTGGCTGGGAATCGAACCAGGGACCCAGTGCTGCAAGGCGAGAGAGCTAACCACTACGCCACCGGGCTGCCCATATATATATGAACTTGAGCACCACAAGTAATACCTAACAACATTCAATTGGCTGTTCTAACTTACAGAACCTAAAACGACAGAACCACTCCATGCAAGACCACATAGAATGTAATGTTATCATCATTATTATTTATAAAGCACCAACATATTCTGTGGTGCTGTACAGAGTAAGAGATTGAATTGAACATATATTCCATTGAATTCCCACCATGGTGGAAACACAGATTCAGTTGCAGAACTCATTTTCTTGGAAATGTCGCCACTAGTGATGAGAAGGCAGCTATAATGTGGTGATCTATTGCCATTTTATAAATAGGCCTTTCAGTATTGCCATGCTTTTACACAGTCTTGAACATTAGCATGATATCATACCATGAGCTTTATGCACAAAAGTGTGGTAATGTTGCAGTGCACAGTCAGGGCATAGCAATATTGCATGACCCATGGTACACGAGTAGCGAGAGCGTTGCTACAGTAATAAGTAGAGTTGGGCCGAACGGTTCGCCCCATAATGCACCTGAGGGTCAACTTTGACCCTCTACATCACAGTCAGCAGGCCCAGTGTAGCCAATTAGGCTACACTAGCCCCTGGAGCCCCACCCCCCCTTATATAAGGCAGGCAGCGGCGGCCATTACGGCCACTCGTGTGCCTGCATTAGAGAGAGTAGGGCGAGCTGCTGTCTGTCTCTAGGGAAAGATTAGTTAGGCTTAGCTTTTCCTGGCTGCATACCTGTTCTGTTCAGTGAGCCCTCAGCCCACTGCATACTGTACTGTGATCCTGCCACTGCATACCTGTTCAGTGATCCTGCCACTGCATACCTGTTCAGTGATCCTGCCAGTGCATACCTGTTCAGTGATCCTGCCACTGCATACCTGTTCAGTGATCCTGCCAGTGCATACCTGTTCAGTGATCCTGCCACTGCATACCTGTTCAGTGATCCTGCCAGTGCATACCTGTTCAGTGATCCTGCCACTGTATACCTGTTCTGTGAACCCGCCACTGTATACCTGTTCTGTTCAGTGGACCCACCACTGTATACCTGTTTAGTGAACACGCCACTGCATACCTGTTGTGTTCAGTGAACCTGCCACTGCATACCTGTTCTGTGAACCCGCCACTGTATACCTGTTCTGTTCAGTGGACCCGCCACTGTATACCTGTTCTGTGAACCCGCCACTGTATACCTGTTCTGTTCAGTGGACCCGCCACTGTATACCTGTTTAGTGAACACGCCACTGCATACCTGTTGTGTTCAGTGAACCTGCCACTGCATACCTGTTGTGTTCAGTGAACCTGCCACTGCATACCTGTTCTGTGAACCCGCCACTGTATACCTGTTCTGTTCAGTGGACCCGCCACTGTATACCTGTTCAGTGAACCCGCCACTGTATACCTGTTCTGCTCAGTGGACCCGCCACTGTATACCTGTTTAGTGAACACGCCACTGCATACCTGTTGTGTTCAGTGAACCTGCCACTGCATACCTGTTGTGTTCAGTGAACCTGCCACTGCATACCTGTTCTGTGAACCCACCACTGTATACCTGTTCTGTTCAGTGGACCCGCCACTGTATACCTGTTTAGTGAACACGCCACTGCATACCTGTTGTGTTCAGTGAACCTGCCACTGCATACCTGTTCTGTGAACCCGCCACTGTATACCTGTTCTGTTCAGTGAACCCGCCACTTTATACCTGTTCTGTTCAGTGAACAGTTTGGTGTGTCAGTGTGAAGCAGTACCTTAATTACACTACCTGATTGATGTATACACATGCAAGATGTTTTAAAGCACTTTAGGCCTGTCATTTATTCAATGTGATTTCTGCCCTTAAAACGCTGCTTTGCGTCAAATCCAGATTTTTCCCGGGGACTTTTGGCATCTATCCCACTCCGCCATGCCCCCCTCCAGGTGTTAGACTCCTTGAAACATCTTTTCCATCACTTTTGTGGCCAGCATAATTTTTTTTTTTCAAAGTTCGCATCCCCATTGAAGTCTATTGCGGTTCGCGAACTTTAACGCGAACCGAACGTTCCGCGAAAGTTCGCGAACCTAAAATCGGAGGTTCGGCCCAACTCTAGTAATAAGCATTACTAACATTACCATTGAGCTACTTGAGTACCATGGGTCTTGCTAATAGTGTAACTTGCGGTACACGCTGCTGGTAGTAAAGGTCATATTGCTGTGTGCTGTCTGTGCAGGGCAATATTACCGCTCTTTTGTGTATCAAGCCCCATTTGAGCCATAGATTGCAGGAAAGAGTTCAGTTATAGGTAATGTCTTTTTTGCCAAGAATTGTATCTATTTATCTTAAACATTAAACAAAATGAAAAGTCCCATTGATTAAAAAAACAACAAAAATATTACATAGTTGACTTTTTGTACTTTTCCTAACAAAGATGGCTGTTTTTACCATTGTGTTAGGTCAGCGATCTGCAAACTTGGATCGTCAGCTGTTAAGGAACTACAAGTCCCACGATGCATTGTGGGAGTCTGACAGTCACAATCATGATTCATAAAAGGCAAATGCATTGTGGGACTTGTAGTTCCTTAACAGCTGGAGAGCCAAGTTTGCAGATCACTGTGCTAGGGGAATAAATTACCATAACATGAAATTATGTTGGAGCCTAATATCTTGGTTTGAGGTGCCACATTCCAAAGTGTATGCACATTTTTAAACAGTGGCAGGGATGGTGGCGTGAACATTTTCCTCATAGTCCCTTTTATTAGCATACACATCTGCCTATCCTTTATAATCTTGACACAGGCATCTGTGTGGTAGGAATCACTGTGGCATCCAAGTCTACTGGGTAGAAATAGTTTATATAAATGTGTCTAACCAGCAAAATTATGAGACAATACACAATGCAATGACTTGCAAATCATCCTTTCAGGCATCACACTGACATGTCCATATGCCTGAGAGGAACTAAAGTGACACACATATCTTCCTTACAAGCAGAGCTTCAAAACACACATATGTTTGACAGGCACCAGAATACCATCCTCATCTTCTTGGCAGTATCAAAACATCACCCATCTGCTCAATAAGTATCAGGTGGCTGAGGCATGCAAACACCACTATCTGCTTTCTGTATTTAACTTTGTTCCATCCCGTAGCAAAAAGACTACTACTTACAGCCCCATACACGTATGTCACCCAGGAGGATCTGGATCCGATCCCTTGGGCGACATTGCAGGACCAAAACTATACAGACATGTTGCTAGCATGCAGGCTATTGTGCTCCGCTACTACGCCGTGGGAAGGGGAAGGGAGTGGTGTTAGTGTGATATCACGTGGGAGCTGGGTAAATGGGGGGATATTGCAATGCTCTCAGCCATCGCTCAGCCAAAGCAATCAGCCAGGCATCTTTCTGGCCAAGTGGCTTAAGATGGTCAAGGGCTGCTCTACACACACATGGATTCTCAGCAGAGACAGTCATTACTGAATGCCTTTGCCCAGTTTCATTTTGCGTGTGCTTTAGTTTCAACATTTCTGTTCTTTAGTTTATGTTAGATATTTTAGATGCCAGTTGAAAGTTTATAGTGGGTGAAATCAAATCAAGGTTGAAGTGGGATAGCCCACCATTGTAGTGTTTTGTGGTCATGCTGTGTGGGACAGAACCATAGCATATAAGATGAAATGATCAGACAAGGAGACAACAGGCCTAGTTCATGAAGCCAGTGGATTCAAATTATAGTGTCTACTACTTGGGTATAGTGCTTTGACAGATGGCTTGCACTAATTTTATTAATTTGCAGTGTGTAAAAAGTGTGTAAAAAAGCCTCTCCCCCAATAGTAAGGCATTGACTATTTGGCCATGCAGGTAGGGTGGGTGACAAGAAGGGAAATGCCAGTGAACATGTGGCCCTGCTGAGAGCAATAGTGCCAGGTGTTCGGCAACATTGTAGGCCTTTTGTTTATAGCCCTGGCTTGACTGTTTAATTACTGGGTTTAGTGTTACGAGTAGGAAAGTGGAGGTTAGTGTCAGGAGAAGTTAGGGAGAGGTTAGTGATAGGCAGAGAGACATTGAATGGTTGGTGTGAGAATTAGGATACAGAGGGTAATTGTAAAATAGCAGCATAGTACAGATATTCTACTTCAGGAATAGTAGAATATTGGTAAAATGATATTCTACTATGATTATTATCTCATGTCCATTTTTCTTGCTCCCCTGTTCCATGTATGCTTTGGTAATGCCACTGGGCTGTTCTGATTTGGTCATCAGGGCTACTTTTGTATAGAGAAAAGATCAATTAGAGGCTAACAAAGCCTCTGACTTGTCAGTAGTTACCCTCAAAACCAATGGTTAATTGTAATTGTGCTTAATAAAACACATATTTTATGGTATTGTTGTATTTATCAGTAACAATAAAAAAATGAAAATGTAAAATGTGCTTACTTTTACAACAAAAACAGTTAAGACGGGGGATACAATAAAAACAGGTTACAGTGTAAAGTAAAGTTAGTGTTGATTACATCATGCGTTGTCTTTTGAGGGCCTGTTCAAAGACTAACTACAGAGTAGTTTTATCATTTTTAAGATATATTTAGGTCAAAGAAAAAATAAAATGTCACCTCAAGATTGTCTCAAATCAGCTTAAGACCAAACTATGATTAAGGAGAAACTTCAGATCTGTGAAAATCATATTCATAAAAACAAGGATAAAAGAGAATTATTAGATCAAAGAAAACAAGCGAATGATTTAGAGAATGATTGATTGAGCTTAGAATATCTAGTTTGTCTGTAACGATGGTAGACCTGCAAGATAGAACACTTAACAGCACGGCATGTACAATGGTATCATTTTTCAACCAATGGAAATGTAATTAAATCATCTTTTTTCTTGAATATGCTCATAAATATGGAGGGATAGTTAAAAGTCTTTGGTACAGTGAAAAGTATGAATTTTAAACTTTCAGCAGGTAATTTTTCCACTTAATTCAATTTCTTTTCTTAGTATGTGGAGAGAGCTCACAGTAGACAAATCTTAATTTTTTTAACCACTTCTTAACCACAGGTTTTTCCCCTTAAAAACCAGAGCAATTTGCACATCACACTTTTCTCATTCATTCACCAGTAGCTTTATCATTACTTACTGTATTACTTTAAAATGATCTATATCTTGTTTTATTTTCTACGAATTAGGCTCTAGTCTGGTGGTACTTTTTGCTAAGAATTATTTTTTTTATCTAAACATGTTAAAAGGAATAACAGAAAAAAATGGGAAAAAAATCATTATTTCTCAGTTTTCAGCTATTATAGTTTTAAAATAAAATGTGCCTCAATATATAAAACCCACACATTGTATTTGCCCATTTGTTTATTACAACATTTACATTTTGTCCCTAGTACAATGTGGTGATAATATTTTATCTGGAAATTAAGGTGTATTTTTTGCGTTTTATGATTTTTTTTAATTTTGCAAGCTTTTATTTGCAAAATTAACAGTAATATACCCTCATGGAATACATATTAAAAAGTCCACAGGGTAACTATTTTTTTTTTTTTTTTTTACAAGTGTTTTATTTTGGTAACTATAGGGTAGGGGTGTAAGGGGTTAACATTTTATAAAAATGGAATTTGGTGAATGAACAGCTGTGTCTTAAAGACGCGGCTTTTCATTCGCTACAAGCACTGTGATTGTGTCTGAGAACAAGTATTCTCATTTCCCGATCACCGGGCAGTGAGATGGGGGCAGATCGGTGGCTCTGTGATGCATGGATGGGAAATGGCAAGGTAAACAAATTTGTTATGTTTATATATGCCGCCGGTCATGAAGCATTGGTCAGGAGGCAGATAAATTGCCCTCATTTTATTTTTCTATGGTGCCAGAGAAATAGTATCAAGCTGTTTAATCTGCATTAAAAATTCGAAAACACTGCTACTGCATAAAAGAACGGTGACCAAACACTTATAATGATCTACTATGTAAACTATGATTTCAACATTAGCAAAATCTTCTTAAAGTGGTGATTTGTAGTGATGAGCATACATTTAGGATAGTTGTAATGTCACATCAAAATTCTCAATTATGCAAAATCATAATGAAAAAATTTGGAAAAAAATTAATTCAGTCTGTAAATGTAATAATAATATTTTTCAAAAAGACCTTGTAGTTTTTGAGAAAATTGATAATCATGAATAGGGACGTTTTTCTCTAATTAAATGGTTACTCCATCTTTTGTGACATAGCAGTTTTTGGCAACATCCTGGGTCTTCAGCCTTTTTCCTTCCTGCAGCTGGTAGTATGTAGTGCTTTGGCTTCTGTAATGTGACACCTGCTGATGTTGGTAACATAGCATTCATTTTTGGATTTCTGGATTTTTTACATGCCTATCATTTTGACTTTTTATACATTTTCTTTTCAAGTTTATGGTATGTAGTTTGTAAGTAATGTTACTAATATTTCCCTGCACATTTTGTATGGTGATTTTTTAGTTAGGCTATTAGTTACTGCATGTGATTACCAAGAAATATAATGAACAATTCCAATTACTACTTTACATGCACAGATTGCTAGCAAGCTGTTAACAATTATTAGCAGAAATGTGCAGTGTACATGATGGAAGTATTTAAAGCTGAACTTCAGGTTCACCAACCAACTTAAAAAACAAAACAAAAATAAAGTATGATGCAATGTGTCTCTGACTCTATCGTTAAGCAAGTTAGGCAATTACTACATTAAACAGATTGTTTTATCTTCTAAATACAAGTAAACCATTGTTTTTTTTCTAATAGTTTCTTGAACGCTATTTAGCTGTAATAAAATGATGGTTGGGTGCATTTCTATGCAAAGAAGCACTTAAAGTGGAATATAACCCTGCATTTCAACTTTGCTCTCAAACATTATATACAGCATATTATATGCAACCAGCATTTGTTTTTTACTAGACAAGCATTCGAAGGGTTACACACAGAGCATGAAAGTTCCATGCAGAGAGAGGCTGCCGCAGCTGAACTTTCAGATAATGATGCATTTAAGTTCAAAACACATTTGGTGTTTCAATGCAAGTCAATAAGAACTCAAAGATTTGCATGCAGTTCTGAAGTTAATTTGATGTACTTTCCTGTAAAGTTGTATAATATTCACGGGAAAAAATTGCAAAGAGAATTTTCACATACAAATGCATATAAACATTGCAAAAAGTGCACACAAATGTTTGTTTGAAAACACATACAAAAATTGCAACTGCAGAATCATGCATGCAGAAAATCACATGCTTTGCCCACAAGGACTAGTGTGAATGGCTCTCAAACTAGATTATATAGACTTCAGACCCAAATAAAGGCAGAATGTGATTCCACCACAACCTGATTTTAGCAGAATGAACCTTATTGTTACAGGGGTTTCTTGTATCTTTATATGTCTGGGAAGAACCTCAGCAGAAATGCTAATATTCAAATTTTAATAAATGTTAAATTTGTCAAAATATTGTATGCTTGTTTCAAAGCATGCATTGCTGTGAAAAAACCCGAGCGGTTCTTGCCTTTTTCATGAATGCTAACTCAGTAAAGGACCAGCCCTTAAAGCATTGCTATCATATAAATCCGGCATAGTGGGGTCTGAACCCTCTATAACAGTAATTATAGATTGACGGTATACCTTGAAATGAACCAGAGCACTCAGTATATGATTTTATATAAAAAATTGTATTTGCTTATCATACAGCATATATACAAAATATGAGAAATTCCAAGTAGTGTTTCCTTCTAACAGTATTCCATCTCTTCAAGGCATTATAGCCAAGCGATCATCAATCTTCTAAGCACATTCAAAAAAGAATATAACAGTTGTGTTATGTAGAATAAGATCAAAAGTAGTCTCATCTGTATCAATAGCTGTGTATCTAGTAGCTGTGTAAAACTTGTAGTAATCTTCTTAAAAAAATAGCATACAAAATAACTTCTAAAAAAACTTCTTGCTAACATCTTATCAGAACTTAATGCTGAAAAATGAATAAAGTAAATCACCAGAATATTAAGCATATTACCACTTCTCTGTCATCTCTTCAGCATCTAGAACCACGTGTGGGAAGGTAGCTTCTGCCTCGTGTGTCTTCTCAGGAGATTGTTGGGCTTCTACAAACTATGAGCTTTCAGCTCCTACTTTTATAGTGATTGGATGCAATATTGCTGCCTAATCTGGAAGTTCCCTGAATCCCAGGTTCTGATTGGCTAAAGCTTCCATGCGTCAATGCTTTATCGTGTTTTGAATACCTAAATCATAATATTATTGTTTATAAATTCTGATTAGGTCATTTCTGACGCAGTTGATTAAAAATGGACGTCACCAGCCATATTGGCTGCTGGTTGACTTTTTTGCCCCAGACATTAAGACTAAACAATGTCATTCATGATGCATTTCTGAT
This sequence comes from Hyperolius riggenbachi, assembly GCF_040937935.1. NCBI lineage: Eukaryota > Metazoa > Chordata > Amphibia > Anura > Hyperoliidae > Hyperolius > Hyperolius riggenbachi. The sequence continues at coordinate 436,692,553 of NC_090646.1, forward strand.
AATGTATCCTTCTGCTAATTAGTTTGGAATGTGTCTGTTCTTTCCCAGACATAAGATTGGTCAGGTTGACACTGTAAGAGTCTTAAGCAATTTTAAGGCTTATTGAAACATACAGGGCTTCTAATATACTTATTTAAATATAAAGCTTATTATTCAATTAATTAATCATATAAGATATAACTGCACATTAAAATGTAATAATATAAAATCATGTTCTGTATATTTTCCTTTCTTAAGAAGATATAAATATAATATTTTCAACTGGCAGCTGTCAGTATTTCATTATGTAAATAAGCAGTATTAATAATATTAATTATAAGATTATGGAACCGCCAGGTGGCATAATTGTCCTAAATATGGGACAATAGAAAAAACCTATTGACATTCCAGAATTTTTGATAAGACCTCCTAACCCAAACAGTCATGTGGAATGCTTCTAATGTGTTTTGAAACTTTCACTGCAGAATCCACCATTTAACTGTATTTCAAAGTAATAAATTCTATTATTTGTAATTATAGGTTTAACAATAATTATCTCTTTCTTTGGAAGGACTGTATTGATTATTAATATTTAGATTAATAATTTTTATGTGTAATAACTGAGCAAATGTACATATATGATTGCTGCAGTAATGTGAATTTTAAACTTCTTCTTTTCAGTCCTCACACAGTACACAGTATCTATAACCTTGACATTTGAAACACTTGAAACAAAAAGAAAAACCGAGAGCCCTATATAGTGCAGTAAGTCTAACAATTGTTGGCGAAATAATTAACAGATGTGGATATACTCACAAACACGGGTTACCACATAGGCAACCACTTGAACTGCAGGTGGGGAGTATTAGAACCTGACCCCACTCAGGTTTAAGAAGTCGCTCTCTGTAGATAGAAAGAAGGGGACAGTCCCCTCCACCCAAGGTGGACTATATACTGTGCAAATTTGTACAGAGGCGCCAGGCAGGTTAAAATGATCTAAAAACAACTAAAAAGGAGGAGTACAGGTGGACTTACCTCCTGAAATGATGGACAATCGAGATTGTTCAAATCGCAAATAACAATTTATTTTGGCACTCCGCAACGCGTTTCGCAGGTATAACCCGCTTCATCAGGCAAGGAGTGCAAGCTCAAAAAGGTCCAATAGTGGCAATGCGCCTCTGTCAGAGGCAGAGGCGCATTGCCACTATTGGACCTTTTTGAGTTTGCACTCCTTGCCTGATGAAGCGGGTTATACCTGCGAAACGCGTTGCGGAGTGCCAAAATAAATTGTTATTTGCGATTTGAACAATCTCGATTGTCCATCATTTCAGGAGGTAAGTCCACCTGTACTCCTCCTTTTTAGTTGTTTTTAGATCATTTTAACCTGCCTGGCGCCTCTGTACAAATTTGACATTTGAAAGATGCTTGTAGCATAGCAAAGAATGTTTTGGCTTCTGTAACCAAAATAATATAATAATTATAAGTTTCACTGTCTGGAATATGCTGAGATGTCACAGAGCAATATTTTAAAAAAGTCCTCTAACTTTACAGTTTACAATGACATTTTGCATAGAACATTAAAACTTAAAACATACACATATGACAGCTTTTCCTGCATAAATAAAACCGCTAGAATTCTGACATTACTGTTGCATCAGTTAAGCTTGATGAATCTAGTGTCAACATCTACCTGCACATGCTAACTTTGTATGTTGTCTTAAAGGACATCCAAGCTAATAGAGAAAAGTCACTCTTTTACTTACCCTAGAACAGGGCTTTTCAACCCTGTCCTCAAGTACCACCAACAGTGCATGTTTTGTAGAAATCCACAGAGGTAGTTAATCACCTGTGCATGTTTGTGGTTTTCTGCAAAACATGGACTGTTGGTGGTACTTGAGGACAGGGTTGAAAAGCCCTGCCCTAGAAGACTATCTGGTTCATCTCTGCAGCTCCACTGCCCTCCAGTATGCTGCTAGCTTCTCTGAAAGATCCCTGATCACAGCTTCTCGGCATGTGTGGGCACAACTACACCCCTCTCTTTATTGCCCTTCCATAGTCGGCAGTGTTCTGCACTTGCACAATTCACAAAAGAGGAAACTGCACAAGAGCAGAATGCTCCTGGCCATGGAAGCGTGATCAAGAGAGGCCCGCTGTAGAAGCCCACAACCAGAGATGGAATAAATTGAAAGGAGAACCTAAACAAGGTAGCATATTTGGCTCCCTGTCTGAAACCTGGCGATTTTACTAAAGGGAGGAGGACAGAGCGAGAAGAGTTATCAGTAAGGTTCCTGGACAGCCAACAACCCTTGCGGGTGATCTGGCTCAGGAGACACATAGAAACGTGTCCTGTTCAACCCACATAACTACATCTTCAATTTTGGGGAATGACTTACTATAATTACTCTTACAATCCTCAGCCTTACTTTTTGAAGTTCATTTGATAAAAACCTTGCACCACATTTTTACATCAAAATGAACTTTTTATAGTAAAAAAATAGTTACAAGATTACAACCCAGATTAATATAAAGATTGCAGATAAGTTTTAAGCAAGCCCCATTAGATAGCATTTTATAAAGATCACAGAAAAATCATTGCAGCCCGCAGCCTGTGTCTGATGACTCTACAAGCAAGGGGAGGGGAAAGAGGCAGGAGGGAGATAAACACCAACTGTGTAATTCCTTATCTTACTAACTAGGCATTGCTGCTGACTAGAGCTTGTATTTTACAGACAGGAAGCTTTTAATTAGGATAATACCATTTATTGGATCGTTTAAAAGAATAAACAGTAAGCTTTAAGCTAGTAAACCTTCTTAATGCTGGGCATACACGGCTCGATTTTGCTGCTCGATTCTTCTGCTCGATCGATTCCCCGCTCGATTCCGCAGGCGATTCTCTTATCTTCCACTCGTTTTTCTTATCTTTTTCCATTGTGTTCAATGCAGAATCGAGCGTGGAAACGATCAGGCGGGAGATCGAACATGTTGGAAATTATCTATCGAGCCATCTAAATGGCTCAGAATCGAGCCATGTATTCCCAGCATTAGACTCTATTCCTGTTGACTGACAATGTTAGAACATACCATCAGAAGGCAGTAGAGACATTTTTTGTAAATTTAAGAATTTAAGTGACATCCAGATACATTAATTACAAGGGATCTTGCAAGGATTGTGAGGTATTTATAGCAAATAGATAAGACCCCTGGTCTAATTAATGCCTATATAGACTCAGGCTGGAATGTATAGGTATTTTACAGACCCTATCCTGTTTAGTGTACACTCCTGGAACCTGGGGACTGTGAACTGTATGTTACTATGCAGAAAGGGGCACTCAGAGGGGCACAGTAATTCCCAGGAGAAGGGAGGGCAGTGCCCCAGTGTGCCCTAGTGTAGCCGCGGCACTGAGTGCAAGTGATATTCCCCATAGAGATCAGTTCTGGTGTTGAGTTGACCTAGGTGGCAAGGAGATAATTGATCAGCATCTAGTAGACATAGATAATTTACAACCTTAAAATACTGTATGGCTAGCTTAAATCTGATTTAGGGTTAGCAGATAGAAACTATTGTGTTCCTCTTCCAGACCTCTTAATTATTAGTTAGAGCTTTATAAAATTGATACCTCAAACAGTTAAAGAGGAACTGCAGTGGAAATAATATAATGAAAAAAAGTGCTTAATTTTTACAGTAACTATTCATAAATGATTTAGTCAGTGTTTGCTCATTGTAAAATCTTTCCTCTCCCTGATTTAAATTCTGAAATGAATCACATGGCAACATCTTTACTGCTGGCAGATGATGTCTGTGGAAGGAGATGCTTCTTTTTTGGGCAGTTGAAAACAGCTGTTATTTCCTACAGTGCAACACGTTTTCCATAGTGTGATGCCAGTACCTAGGTGGTGACATCACACTGTGGGAGGGATTTCACCACAATATCAGCCATACAGGGCCCCCTGATGATCCGTTTGAGAAAAGGTAAAGATTTCTCTTGGGAAAAACAATATTGTATACTGATTGGGATGAAGTTCAATCCTTGGTTACAGTACCTCTTTAACCACTTCCCCTCCCCTGGGACAAGTAACTACATCCCAGCAAAATACCATAACTGTTTGCAGGGGTGTAGCTACTACGTCCCTCCCAGTGAGTTTTGTTTTCTTATTTTTCCTGTTAAAACAGTTTTAGAATAAAATAATTCTTAGCAAAAAGTACCCCCCAAAAGAAAGCCTAATTGATGACAAAAAAAAACTAGATATAGATTGTTTTGTTCTGATAAGTAGTAATAAAGCTATAGGTGAATGAATGGAAAGAGTGCTGACAGGTGACTATTACTCTCTATTGCTTTTTTTTTTAAGGGGAAAAACCCAAGGAGGTGAAGTGGTTATACTATATAATAATATTAATAATAACAACAATAATAATACTTCTACTAATTCAGTAAAGAAAAATGACTTGAGAAGTGGAACGAAAATCATACATGATTCCAAGCATTTTTTACAAATCAATAACTGCAAAGTGGAGTGTGCGTAATTATTCGGCCCCCTTTGGTCTGAGTGCAGTCAGTTGCCCATAGACATTGCCTGATGAGTGCTAATGACTAAATAGAGTGCGCCTGTGTGTAATCTAATGTCAGTGCAAATACAGCTGCTCTGTGACAGCCTCAGAGGTTGTCTAAGAGAATCTTGGGAGCAACAACAACATGAAGTCCAAAGAACATACCAGACAGGTCAGGGATACATTTATTGAGAAATGTAAAGCAGGCTTAGGCTACAAAAAGATTTCCAAAGCCTTGAACATCCCACGCAGTGCTGCTCGGATACCCCTTTTCAAAATCCGGATCCGATTCGGATCCGGATACCCCGCTATCCGATCCGGGTCGGATATCCGAATTCAAAATTTTCCGATCCGAATCCGATTCGGATATCCGACCCTAGTATCCGATCGGATTCGGATATCCGTGTTTAATCCCGGAAGTGGCCTTTAAATTGCTTTAAAAAGGTTTTTTAGGGTATATGAGGCATGTAGCATCATAATTTTGAAAATGGAAACACTGATGATGTGGGGAGTGGACGTAAAATCCCCCCCCCAAAAAAATGGCTGTCAATCAACATCAGAGTGGTATCAGGAAGCAGTCGTACTGACGCAGTTGGGGCCTCCCCACAACTCGGACAGCAGACACCTCCAAAAAAAATTACACAGCTATTGTGTTTAGATAGTTGACCATGGCACTGTTGTAGGTACCACGGCACAGTAAAAAATTAGGAGAGGTTCCAGGAAGCGGTCGGTCGTATTGCCACAGTTGGGGCCCCACAACTCGCACAGCACAGACACCTCCAAAAAAATGACACAGCTATTGTGTTTACATAGTTGACCATGGCACTGTTGTAGGTACCACGGCACAGTAAAAAATTAGGAGAGGTTCCAGGAAGCGGTCGGTCATACTGCCACAGTTGGGGCCCCACAACTCGGACAGCACAGACACCTCCAAAAATATGACACAGCTATTGTGTTTACATATTTGACCATGGCACTGTTGTAGGTACCACGGCACAGTAAAAAATTAGGAGAGGTTCCAGGAAGCGGTCGTACTGACGCAGTTGGGGCCTCCCCACAACTCGGACAGCACAGACACCTCCAAAAAAATGACACAGCTATTGTGTTTACATATTTGACCATGGCACTGTTGTAGGTACCACGGCACAGTAAAAAATTAGGAGAGGTTCCAGGAAGCGGTCGTACTGACACAGTTGGGGCCTCCCCACAACTCGTACAGCACAGACACCTCCAAAAAAATTACACAGCTATTGTGTTTACATAGTTGACCATGGCAGGTACCACGGCACAGTTCAAAAAATAAGAACCTGGCTTCATGAAGATGGAGTCAGGAGGTTGTGGTGGTAAAGGGTGGTTAAGCAGGCATAGTGATAACCACTCAGCCACTTCATTTCCCCCTCTTGCCAACAACAGGGGCCAGGAACTCACCAATTGCCCAAGCCTCGTTCATCTTTAAAAAAGTCAGTCTGTCCACAGACTGGCCTGACAGACAAGAGCGCTTCTCAGTGACCACGCCACCGGCCGCACTGAAGCACCTTTCCGACATAACGCTGGAAGGCGGGCAGGACAGCACTTCCAGGGCGTATTGCGCCAGCTCGCCCCAGATATCCAGGTGCTTCACCCAGTACTCCAAGGGGTCCACAGGGGTGTCGGTGTCAAGCCCGCTATAGGACCCCATATAGTCGGCCACCATCCGGGTCAGGTGCTGGTTCTGGCTTTGAGAGCCGGATGCTGCTGCAGGCACCTCCTCTGTAGGCAGCGGTACTGGTGTGGCATAGAGCGCCTTTGTCAGAGACAGCAGGTTTGTTGGGCGCCTGCTGATGCTGGATGCAGGCACCTGCTGCTGTGCTGGCTGGACTGAGACAGCAGGGGGGGTGGGAGTCCGGGGGAAGGCTTCCTCCAAGCGCAGAACCAGAATCCGCTGCAAGTCCCTGATTCGGTGCACAGGGTCTCCTCCTACAGGCAGGAACTGAGCCAGCTTCCCCTTCAGCCGTGGGTCCAGCATCAGGGTGATCCAGATGTCCTCCCGAGCACTCATCTCCTTCACCCTTGGGTCTTTGCGCAGGCACTGCAGCATGTGCACTGCCATGGGGAAGAGGGCTGCCATCTCTGCTGACCTATCATCTTCTGCACCGCTGACACTGCTGTCGTCCTCCTCTGATTCCGGAGCCTCATCTTGCTCTCTCCACCCCCGCACTACTGCAGCTGCACTCCGCTGTGCCCCCTCCTCTTCAAGGTCAGGGACCTCCAACTCCTCCAAGTCCTCCTCCAACTCCTCCGAATCCTCCTCCTGCTGCACAGAGGTGGACTGTGAAGTGTGCTGCTGCTGCTCCTGCTGCTGAATCAAGGCTTCCTCTCCCACTTCCAGCAGAGCATCGAGGGCCTTGTCCAGCATGCACACAATGGTCAACCACTCACACAGCGATGCATGGTCCCGGCTGACCATGTTGGTGGCCTCCAGGAAGGGTGCCAGCACAAAGCACACCAGCTGCATTTTTCCCCACTCAGCAGGGCGGATGATGTCTGGGAGGTGGGTGGTGCCGGTCCCCAACAAGTTGGCATCCATGGTGGCTCTGGCCAGGTACAGGTTGACAGCCCGCCTCTGTTCAACCAGACGTTCCAACATCGCCAGGGTGGAATTCCAGCGTGTTGGAACGTCTATAATGAGGCGGTGCTGTGGGAGGTTCAGCTCCATCTGCACGGCTGTAAGGGTCGCTGTGGCACCACCCGAGCGGCGAAAATGACCCACCGTTTTCCTTGCCGCTCCCAAAAGAGTGTCCATCCCCTGGTAGGTGTGCAGGAATTTCTGCACCACTAGGTTCAGGACGTGGGCCAGACAGGGGATGTGGGTGAGGTTTCTCCGCTGGATGGTGGCAACCAAGTTTGCCCCATTGTCGGCCACCACCTCTCCGACTCTGAGGCCTCTGGGGGTCAGCCAACTCCTCTCTTGCTCTCGGAGCTTGGCCAAGATGTGGTCTGCCGTCAGCTTGTTCTTGCCCACCGTGACCATCTGCAGCAGCGCTTGGCAGTGGTGGGCCTTCACGCTGCTGCTGAGGCGGGGTTGTTTGGCGGCGGATGGAACCGGATCAGAGCTGGAAGCTGCTGCACTTCCCCTGACCCTGCTGCGGGGTGGCACCACCCACCGGGGTGATGATGCTGCTGTCTCCTCTTCACCCCCTTCCACCAAACTGACCCAGTGCGCGGTGAAGGACAAATAGCGGCCTGTCCCGAACCGGCTGCTCCATGAGTCCATTGTCACATGGACGCGCGCACCAAGCGCATGATCCAGCCCACGCTCCACGTTGGCCTTTACAAAGCGGTGCAGTGCTGGGATGGCCTTGTGTGCGAAGTAGTGCCGGCTGGGGATTGGCCAATCCGGCGCTGCGCACTGCAGGAGCGCACGCATCCGGCTCCCCTCCTGCACAAACGAGTACGGGAGGAGCTGGGAGGACATGGCCCATGTAAGCAAGCCGTTCAGCTGGCGTATGCGACGGCTGCCGGGAGGCTGAGCCCTGACCACAAAAGAGTCACTCAGCAGGGTCTGGTGGTGGGGGCGTTTTAGGCTTGCACGGGAAGCTGAGGAGGGAACAGAGGAGACCACTGAGGAGGACTGGCTGCCTGAACAGGCCTCAGTGTCAGCAGGAGTGGCAAAGCTGGTTATAGTGCTCTGACCTCTGCAAGGGCCAGCGCCAGCTTCCTTCAGCATCTTGAATTCCTGATGCTCAGGTTTGTGCTTATTGCCCAGATGGTTGATGAAGCTGGAGGTGCCATAACTGGAGGGGTGAGACCCTCTGCTCAGCTTCACATGGCATAATTTGCACGTTACAAATTTGCTATCCAGTGAGGGCAGATGGAAAAACTGCCATATTGGGGATTGGAGTTTTCCCTTACGTGGCTCAGAACGGGATGCTGCTGTGGATTTTCTCCCGGTGGTGGTTGGGGCCTGGGGTTGAGTGGTGCGGCTGGTGGTAGTCGTGCCACTGACAGATGGAGCAGCAGCCTGCGGGTCACGTATTCCATGCCCACTGCTGCTCCTGCCAATCCCTGCAATGCTCAACCTGCGTGCCATACACACTGACTCCTCCTCCTCAGAGTCAGAGCTGACATGCCCCTCCGGTCGCTGGTAGTCCGGGTCCTTCACCTCATCATCAAACTCCCCTTCGTAAAACTGCTGGGATGATGAGCCCGCCTCAAACTCCTCTTCTGCTGACACATCATGGACGGGCTCCCCCCCAACAATTACTGTCAGCATCTCAGACTCTTCTGTAAAGCCAATTTTGCTGAGAATATTTTCTCTTGGGCTAGGGCTGGTGGTGGTGGCCTCACTGTCACTGGCTTGCTCCTCGTCATGCGCCATCTGCTGCATCACAGACACGGCGTCCTTCTCCTCCAATCTGCGCCGCTGACCCTGCTTGAAAATTGACGCAACACGCTGCTGCGTCTCTGCAGCGTGACTGCCAGTGGGTAGCGGCGGAATGACTGATGCGGCAGAACTGCTGCCGGAGGCCGCAATGTTGCTCACTCTCCTTCTGGCCTTGCCCCTCCCCCGTCTCACACTGCCAGTGCCAGACATAGTACAATACTCACTGTCACTGATGAGTCGACGTCACAGATGATGTGTGTGGGGTACTTGGTGCACTTTTATTATTGGCGGCGGGCTTGGAAATGATCAGCAGATTGACAGACAGGAGTACAACAACTAAACACACTGACACTGCTCACTCAGCAGCAGCACAGCAGCAATAATCTGTAGTACTAGCACTGTCTGCAACTACACAATATAAAACCACAGTAGCAGTAGTAATAGCAGCCCAGTCAGCAGCAAGGAGCCTGGAGTGTGTGCACACAGACACAGCACACACAAAGACACAGGACCTAGGCTAGTAGCAGGCACAGGCAGCTGCTGCAGCTGAAAGACTGACTGACAAGACTGACTGACACTAACAATTTACACAGACTAGCTAAGCTAACTACAACACAGTAAAACAGAAGGTGTTTTAGTGTTAAAACGCTGGGTGTTATCACTGGGATAATGTACTTGCTTCAGCCAAACACACTGGACAAACTATCTCAGTGGCAGTCACAAAGCAAGGACGAGATTCTTAACATGCCCCCCTCCTTATATACAGGAGGGACTGGCCAAGGTTCCCCTCTGTGATTGGGTGCTTGGGCTTAGGCTGGGAGCGCTCTGATTGGCTGAATGACGTCATGGACATCATGTCCATGGTTACAGTACCCGGATTCGGATATCCGACCGGTATCCGCGGATATCCGGGTTATGCGACCAACTATCCGCATAGAGCTATCCGGATTTCCGTCGGGCTATCCGGAATCCGGATCCGATCGGATAGGCCTAAAAAGTTCGGATATCCGAGTCTATTCGGATATCCGGTATCCTGATGAGCAGCACTGATCCCACGGAGCACTGTTCAAGCGATCATTCAGAAATGGAAGGAGTATGGCACAACTGTAAACCTACCAAGACAAGGCCGTCCACCTAAACTCACAGGCCGAACAACGAGAGCGCTAATCAGAAATGCATTCAAGAGGCCCATGGTGACTCTGGATGAGCTGCAGAGATCTACAGCTCAGGTGGGGAATCTGCCCATAGGACAACTATTAGTCGTTCACTGCACAAAGTTGGCTCTTATGAAAGAGTGACAAGAAGAAAGCCATTGTTAACAGAGAAGCATAAGAAATCCCATTTGCAGTTTGCCACAAGCCATGTGGGGGACACAGCAAACATGTGGAAGAAGGTGCTCTGGTCAGATGAGACCAAAATGGAACTTTTTGGCCAAAATGCAAAACGCTATGTGTGGCGGAAAACTAACACTGCACATTACTCTGAACACACCATCCCTACTGTCAAATATGGTGGTGGCAGCATCATGCTTTGGGGTTGCTTCTCTTCAGCAGGGACAGGAAAGCTGGTCAAAGTTGATAGGAAGATGGATGGAGCCAAATACAGGGCAATCTTGGAAGAAAACCTCTTGGAGTCTGCAAAAGACTTGAGACTGGGGCGGAGGTTAACCTTCCAGCAGGACAACAACCCTAAACATAAAGCCAGGGCAACAATGGAATGGTTTAAAACTAAAACGTATCCATGTGTTAGAATGGCCCAGTCAAAGTCCAGATCTAAATCCAATCGAGAATCTGTGGCAAGATCTGAAAACTGCTGTTCACAAACGCTGTCCATCTAATCTGACTGAGCTGGAGCTGTTTTGCAAAGAAGAATGGGCAAGGATTTCAGTCTCTAGATGTGCAAAGCTGGTAGAGACATACCCTAAAAGACTGGCAGCTGTAATTGCAGCAAAAGGTGGTTCTACAAAGTATTGACTCAGGGGGCTGAATAATTACGCACACCCCACTTTGCAGTTCTTGATTTGTAAAACATGTTTGCAATAATGTATGATTTTCGTTCCACTTCTCACGTGTACACCACTTTGTATTGGTCTTTCATGTGGAATTCTAATAAAATTGATTCATGTTTGTTGCAGTAATGTGACAAAATGTGGAAAACTTCAAGGGGGCCGAATACTTTTGCAAGCCACTGTATTGCTATGTGTAGTTTTCAGGGTCCCTCCTGTAGAGTGTTCTGTCCATTGCAGTGGAGCTGCAAATGGACAGTTCTAGCTTATCTGTTTGCATTCGGTTGTGCAATCGCAATAAGTCTCATTGTTATTTGCAATCGCTCTGCAGTTCTGGACAGCTCAGGATGCTGCTATCATTCCACCAATTGCTTGCTGCAGCTGAGCTGCGGCCAGATAGCCCTGGATTTCCTGCATGCATGTTGTTACATAATACTGCATGCATTTCTTATGGGAGTCCTTTGCATTCACAGCCAGCTAGCAAATGGTAATCAAGCCAGCTCAGGATTGAATGATTACCATTCAGCTGTGTGGAAATTTGCATGCTTGCTTCCACTGGTTGATGCCGGCATAAAAGTCTGCCTCCCATTTTAGACTTTGCCCGACCTAGCGGTCAGTATGCTGGTCTGCTGGGCACTTTGTTACTCTGTAAAAGATCTGTTATTGTAGTTCAATGCAACCTTATTACTTGTGCTTTAGCTAGTTTCTTGATAAATATATATGCAGACTTGCTAATATATATTTATCCGTTAGTTGAGCCATTTCCATGCCTGATGGACGTTAGTTGCATCCACGGTGGGTCAGTGAAGTCCATTATCCTGATAGATTGGCTTCTGCCATCACCACATTGGTGATTGGTAGTATTCCTGCTACTCTAGTTTCTAGGAATGTAACTAAAGGCTGCAGTTGCTATTAGTTACGTTCTTTCCTGTAGTCTTGCCTGTGTGGATGCCTGCTGGTGACTGTTGTTAGCCTGCTTGCTCTGCTTCTGTGGACGTGAGTGTGAGCTGCCATTGCTACTAGTTACCCTCCAATCTATAGTCCTGTCTTGTACCTGTCTCAATGCTTGCTATCGCTAAGGCAGCGCAAAATCGCACTGCGCTGTCATTGTGTCTTATTTGTAGCGATATCAAAAGCCCAGAGCTGCAGTTGTTCTGGGCAACCTGTGTAGCCTCTTCCATTATTAAGCTATCAGCCTTGTTTCTCTGGGTGGTCAAAGTATAACCCCCAGGCATTACAGTAGTGTTGCTTTACCCACGTCCTAAACTTGACAGCTTGTTTGCTGTCTTTAACTGTTGTAGATTGAATATGGCACACCAAGAAACAAGCTGATCAGCTTCTTAAATAAAAATACATTTAAAAAGGAATAATTCTGATTTCTCTGATGAAAAATAGTAGAATACACACATGCATTTATACAGAGAAAGGTGGTGGGTAGGCTGATAGCAAGAGTCACAAGAAAATATGCTTCTTTTAACAAATTGTGATTATTGTAGCATAAAGAAATCTAACAGACGGTAAAGCCAAATCATCAAAATAACAGATGGCAAATTATTCCCAAATGGATAATTGTCAAATCATTATGGGAAAAACGTAATGGGTAACATAAACAATATGCATAGGTAATAGCTGCTGGAGGTGGCATATCAAAAAATAAATTATACTGTACTTCATATTTGCAATTTTACCCATTCCGTTGCTTTGCATCTATAACTTTGGTGTAGTTTTTTTGGCATCAGATCAATTTGCCGTAGGATATCAGATTATTGCAATGATCTCTGATATAGATGATCAATCTATTTTATCTGAATTCTCCAATAAAATGAATAGAAAAGTAAGTGATTGATTGACTTGATCTGCAAGTTTCTGAAAGGCTGATCAAAATTGCATGACCATGTTTCACGTCTGCTCACTTCTGCCAGTCATCCAGAGACGTATAAGTCACCTTACTAAACTGATTACATGCAACTATTTAAAGTTTCAAGGAGAATTTATATTGAACAGATATATAATTTTTTAATATAATTTTTACTTCTCAAAAATGTAACATTTTACAAAAAGGTTCAATAAAATGCATCTATACAATCATGATCTGCTATCAAGGCAGGGCAGGGTCATCCTCCTAATGTTTACTGTTTTTGTAACAATATTTGTGCTGCTTGGAACTCTGCTGTATATTTGTTAGTTGTATCTATGTTCCTAATGTCGTCTTATTGTGCTTTGTAAAGCGCTGCGGAATATGTTGGCGCTATATAAATAAAAAATAATAATAATAATAATAATAATAATATCAACTAATAAAAGCCTCTCTAGGGAAAGGCATTCATCTTATTTTCTTTTTTAAGAGAATATTTGCTTGCTCATTATCACTTCAATAACCACCTAAAGTAAATTAACAAAAAGTAATTTAATCAGACTCTTATCACCTATACTTCCCTATATCTAATGTTACCAATCCCCGATAAATTCGACCCCCCCTCCTCTCTTGGGCAGACATCCATTGTTCTCCCGCCACCTCCAGAACACATAGCCACCTCCCCCTATCCCCCTTGTGAATTGGATATGACCCCCCCAAAACACTTGCTGCAATCCCATACAAGCTGGGTCCCCCCATTTATCCCTCACCCACCCTCACACCTCTCTTCCTGCCTTATTACAATCTCAGTCCCACACCCATGTAGAGTACAAACCCTTTCGCTCCCCCATCCCTCTCCCCCTCCAATTTCCCACATGAACATCACATTAAACTCCATTCTCATATTGTACAAAAGTTGGATACAAATACAGTGTCAACCTACTACTATACACATAGCATTGTAAGAAATATTCCCAATTAAATATTAAAAATACACAACATTCTACCCACATGCAATCTTAATAGTGTTTATCTACAATATACAGTATATAATATCACTTATTGACGTGCATTTTCTTGCATATACAATTCTGGTTCCTTACATCCCCTTTTTACATTAAAGTAAACATCCCTTATGTGAGCCTCTAACCGGCTCCCCCCCAACCTCTCCACTCTCCATATTCCTCCACCCTTGCCCTACCATATCCCTCTCTAGGGGCAGGATGAAAATGAAGGAGGAAGAAGAAGAAAAAATACAGGATAGGAGAAGGGGAGGAAAAAAAAAAGGTAAAGAGGAAACACAAAAAACACACAATTCTTATGATTCTATTTCATTCAAATCCCCTTTATATCAAGGGGGCAACCACCCCTTTACTACTTAGTTGTATATTTAAGCCCCTGGGGGGCTTTGCACACCTTTGTTGGTTTAATTTCATTTGCAGCCTGTTTAGGAACGCTGCCAATATTTTGCTGTACTTAGTTAGTTCCATTGGGTGTCTTTTGATCTGTGGGGCACACTCAGATAGATACTGTCTGGGTTCCAATTTGGGGCATCTACTGGTTTCAGACCCAGTCGGTGACAGAACTCATGTTTCAGGTGGCTTACATTCACAAATCCTTGCCCCTGTCTCACTACCAGCTGTAACGGGAGGTCCCATTTATACACAAACCATTTTCCCCCTAGGGCTACCATCAGCCCTAGGGGAAAAATCCCGGGTCAACCAAGTAGAGTTGAGCTGAAATTTTCGAAATTTCGCATTACTATAATTACGCATGCGAAATTCGCGATTACGATGCGAAATTGCGGTAGCGTAATTGCCATTAAAATCGTAATTGAAAATACCGTAAGCGTAATTTTCAATGCGAAATTTCGCGTTTCGTTCATGCCGTAATTTCGCATTAAACGCTACCGTAATTTCGCGTTAAACCGTAACGCTCCGTATAATATAAAAAAGCCGCCGACTTTAAGGGTTAATAGCAAAGCCCCCTTAAGTGCTAAGAGCCTCAAATTTGGAGAATATATTAAGGAGATCAGGAGGAATAAGAGGAAAAAAATTTTTTTCAAAAAGACCTTATAGTTTTTGAGAAAATCGATGTTAAAGTTTCAAAGGAAAAATTTAAACATTTAAAAACCCGCCGACTTTAACGGTTAATAGCAAAGCCTGTTTAAAGTTTAGGAACACCAAATTCCCAGGGTATATTAGGGGGATCAGTGGGAATAAGAGGAAAAATTTTTTTTTTTAAAAAGACCTTATAGTTTTTGAGAAAATCGATTTTTAAGTTTCAAGGGCGAAAATGTCTTTTAAATTCGGAAAATGTCAGTTTTTTTTGCACAGGTAACAATAGTGTATTATTTTCATAGATTCCCCCAAGTGGGAAGAGTTTTACTTACTTCGTTCTGAGTGTGGGAAATATAAAAAAAAAACGACGTGGGGTCCCCCCTCCCAGACCTCTTTAACCCCTTGTCCCCCATGCAGGCTGGGATAGCCAGAATGCGGAGCACCGGCCGCGTGGGGCTCCGCACCCTGACTATACCAGCCCGCATGGTCCATGGATTGGGGGGTCTCGGAAGGGGAGGGGCAGCCAAGCTTTCCCCTCCCCCTCCGAGCCCTTGTCCAATCCAAGGACAAGGGGCTCTTCTCCACCTCCGATGGGCGGTGGAGGTGGAGGCCGCGATTTCCTGGGGGTGGGTTCATGGTGGAATCTGGGAGTCCCCTTTAAAAAGGGGTCCCCCAGATGCCCACCCCCCCTCCCAGGAGAAATGAGTATAGAGGTACTTGTACCCCTTACCCATTTCCTTTAAGAGTTAAAAGTAAATAAACACACAGACACTTAGAAAAAGTATTTTAATTGAACAAAAAACATAACCACGAAAAAAGTCCTTTAATATTCTTAATTAACCATTAATACTTACCTGTCCCTTTAAAAGCCAGTTCCCACGCAATATCCTCGGAAATATACTAATCAGTTACAATATAACAAAGTTATTGCAATGTAACAACTTTGTTACATTGTAACTACGCCGCACCCGACGCCACTCGCCGCTCAGCCGCCGCACCCGCACGCACCCGACAGAGCTCTGAGCTATATAGCTCAGAGCTCCGTAAGCATCTTTGTATTTGGGCTCCAAGGAGCCCCATTGGTCCTTAGCAGACCAATGGGGTTCCTTTAAATCAGAAGGAACCCCATTGGTCTGCTAAGGACCAATGGGGCTCCTTGGAGCCCAAATACAAAGATGCTTACAGAGCTCTGAGCTATATAGCTCAGAGCTCTGTCGGGTGCGTGCGGGACGCTAAGTCCCCGCCGCCTCCCGCTGTCCACCCCGCCTCTCCCACATGTCACCCACATGTCACCCACATGTGGGTGACATGTGGGTGACAGATGTGGGCGGGGTGGACAGCGGGAGCCGGCGGGGACTTAGCGTCCCGCACGCACCCGACAGAGCTCTGAGCTATATAGCTCAGAGCTCTGTAAGCATCTTTGTATTTGGGCTCCAAGGAGCCCCATTGGTCCTTAGCAGACCAATGGGGTTCCTTCTGATTTAAAGGAACCCCATTGGTCTGCTAAGGACCAATGGGGCTCCTTGGAGCCCAAATACAAAGATGCTTACGGAGCTCTGAGCTATATAGCTCAGAGCTCTGTCGGGTGCGTGCGGGTGCGGCGGCTGAGCCGCGAGTGGCGTCGGGTGCGGCGTAGTTACAATGTAACAAAGTTGTTACATTGTAATAACTTTGTTATATTGTAACTGATTAGTATATTTCCGAGGATATTGCGTGGGAACTGGCTTTTAAAGGGACAGGTAAGTATTAATGGTTAATTAAGAATATTAAAGGGACTCCGAGCAGTGCAGAAACTATGGAACGATGCACATCATTTTAAAGCTCTCTTTCTCCTCTTTCCAATGATATATAAACCGCCACCCTACGCCTTTTAGTTTTCGCTATTTTCGCGATTGAAATTGCCGCGGCCGCGATTTCGATCGCGAAAATAGAGAAAACTAAAAGGCGTAGGGCAACGATTTAGGTGTCGTCAGAAAGAGGAGAAAGAGAGCTTTAAAATGATATCCATCTTTCCATAGTTATATTGTATTACACAGGGCGACTTTTTGTCAAAGTCAGCAGCTGCATTCAGCAGAATGGAGCTGCTGACACTGGGGAAAGTGTCGTCCTGTGTAATACAATATAACTATGGCTTGATGGATATCATTTTAAAGCTCTCTTTCTCCTCTTTCTGACGACACCTAAATCGTTGCCCTACGCCTTTTAGTTTTCTCTATTTTCGCGATCGAAATCGCGGCCGCGGCAATTTCAATCGCGAAAATAGCGAAAACTAAAAGGCGTAGGGTGGCGGTTTATATATCATTGGAAAGAGGAGAAAGAGAGCTTTAAAATGATGTGCATCGTTCCATAGTTTCTGCACTGCTCGGAGTCCCTTTAAAGGACTTTTTTCGTGGTTATGTTTTTTGTTCAATTAAAATACTTTTTCTAAGTGTCTGTGTGTTTATTTACTTTTAACTCTTAAAGGAAATGGGTAAGGGGTACAAGTACCTCTATACTCATTTCTCCTGGGAGGGGGGGTGGGCATCTGGGGGACCCCTTTTTAAAGGGGACTCCCAGATTCCACCATGAACCCCCCCCCCCCCAGGAAATCGCGGCCTCCACCTCCACTGCCCATCGGAGGTGGAGAAGAGCCCCTTGTCCTTGGATTGGACAAGGGCTCGGAGGGGGAGGGGAAAGCTTGGCTGCCCCTCCCCTTCCGAGACCCCCCAATCCATGGACCATGCGGGCTGGTATAGTCAGGGTGCGGAGCCCCACGCGGCCGGTGCTCCGCATTCTGGCTATCCCAGCCTGCATGGGGGACAAGGGGTTAAAGAGGTCTGGGAGGGGGGACCCCACGTCGTTTTTTTTTTTATATTTCCCACACTCAGAACGAAGTAAGTAAAACTCTTCCCACTTGGGGGAATCTATGAAAATAATACACTATTGTTACCCGTGCAAAAAAAACTGACATTTTCCGAATTTAAAAGACATTTTCGCCCTTGAAACTTAAAAATCGATTTTCTCAAAAACTATAAGGTCTTTTTGAAAAAAAAATTTTTCCTCTTATTCCCACTGATCCCCCTAATATACCCTGGGAATTTGGTGTTCCTAAACTTTAAGCAGGCTTTGCTATTAACCGTTAAAGTCGGCGGGTTTTTAAATGTTTACATTTTTCCTTTGAAACTTTAACATCGATTTTCTCAAAAACTATAAGGTCTTTTTGAAAAAAAAATTTTTCCTCTTATTCCTCCTGATCTCCTTAATATATTCTCCAAATTTGAGGCTCTTAGCACTTAAGGGGGCTTTGCTATTAACCCTTAAAGTCGGCGGCTTTTTTATATTATACGGAGCGTTACGGTTTAACGCGAAATTACGGTAGCGTTTAATGCGAAATTACGGCATGAACCCACTGCAATGCGAAAATTTCGCGAAAATTACGCTTACGCGAAATTTCGCGAAATCCTTTTTCATTACGATTATGTACTTACGGCCATGATCGTAATTACACTAATTACGCGAAATTTCGCGAAATCGTAATTAGGTCATTACGCTCATCTCTACAACCAAGGTCCTTTATGGTCCCCCCACCTGGTCAATGCATGTCTGTAGGCCCTCCTTATTCAAGAAGTGACAAAAATAGCTTTCAGGTTAGGAACTAACTCCTCTTCTTCGCATCCACACCCCTCACAACCTGTGCACCCACACATTATTTCATCATTTATGGTTTTGCAAGTCCTCAACCTGAGTCCTAACCAACCTGAGACAGCATTTAACCATGTCTGTCACTTAACAAAAGTCTTGAGCTCAACCAACTTCTTAGAGCTGCAATCTCCCCCTCAACATCCATCACCTTCTGAAACAAATTCACATTTCCCCTCTTACCACCTTGATCACAGCCTTGGTGGAGTCCAATATTGTATAGGTCTTTGTATCCAGTCTGCTCTTGTTGGCAGCTCCTGCAGATAGCTACAGATCTCATCCAGCTTTTCATGCCTGTATTTGTGCTTAGGTATCCTCAGGCTTCTGCACCCCATGGGTGACCAGATACCACCACGTGGCCCGGCAGGAAGCAGGTTCTTGATCTGCAAATTCCATGGTGGGGGAAGTGCCAACCCATTGCAGACAAATCAGTGACCTCCACTACAAGGGTAGCCCAGTGCTTTGCATTGATTCACCTGCTGGTGGCACTGTGTGCTAAGACTGTAGTAGCAATCAAGATTTTATTAGAAAGAAAAAAAAAGAAAGAAAAGAAGAACAGGAGACAAAAAAATAAATAAAATAAAATGAAAAGAAGTTTAAAAGTAGAGAAAAAGTTTACAGATGAAAATGTAACAAGAAGATTATGTCAAGATACACATATAAAGACACAGATATTGGGAACTTTATAACTTAAATGGAATATTGGTAAATGGATCACAGGAATCTGCCAAAATGAGATAATGATTTTGTAATGCTGTACAAAAGTCAGTACCAGAAAACATGTTCCCATAGGCTTTGCCAAGGGCTTTCTAACATCAAAAGCTATATTAAGTAAAGTCTTTCACTAAATCTATCTAAAATATCAAAAGGAAAGATTCATTAAATGTGCTCTTATTGAACTAGGGTAAAGTGCTCCATTTTATTTTTAATTTTATGATTACAAAACAGAAATTATAAGTCAATGTTCATAACATTTGTAGCTCTTTGATTTTTGATTAAATTGAGTCATGGCATCTCTCGTGCCTAAAAGGAAGACCTTTGTATTTTTATGTATTTGGTTTGGGTTTGTATTAAGTAGTGTGGTATTTATTTTCTTCTCATTTAAAAAAAATATACGTGAAATAGTCAGACTGATTGGACCTCCACCTGCTGGAATTGACGACCATCTAACGCCTAAAGAGAAGGGCAGTGATTAATCATTATACTGTCGTACTATTTTTTCCTATTTATTTATTGCAATATTTTGCACAGTAGTGTTTTGCTATACAGAGAGGCGGGGGGAGCCTTTCATGGAGGCGACAATGGGGAGGAGGCTAATTGACATGCCTCAAGTGTGCATATATATGTTATGTTTTTTCATACATAGAATGTATATATTTGTAGTCTCATTATCAAAATCATTATCAAATGAGTTGAATCTTATGGGGCAGCGTTTCCCAACTCTGTCCTCAAGTCCTCAAGTCCTACCAACAGTGCATGTTTTGTGGAAATGCGAAGAGGTATTTAAGGAGGTATTTATAGTAGATACATACTTGCTCTACTTACATAACATACAGTATGTATTGCACTGTCTACATTTTGATTTTAGTGATTTTTCTAAAGTAAAAAAAGAGAAAATCCTTCTTAAGATTTTTCATTTAGTCTGTGCCTATCTTGAAGCCAATCCTGGCATAATTTCCTCCCTTACTCTGTCTATCATTGTGTGGCAGATGTACCAAATAAGAGCCAGGGAAACTGTCAAATAATGTTTTATGGAGAAGAAAAGTAAGAGTGATATTTAATTTTTGGATTGCCTGGTTAGCATCCTTATTACTTGTGTACCAGATAAAAATAAAGAATTGATTTTTTATTTTATGCCTGACAGTTACTCTTTAATGCAAAAATTCAGATTGTTTGGGTTCTATTATAGTTAATATTACTTTGGTAAGTCTGTTGGCAATCAGCATATGCTATTGGCAACAATTTGCTCTAGCCATGCTTAATGCTGACTATGATTTGTTGAAGGTCTTCTCACTTTGGTTTACCTAAGAGTTCTCTGGGTTTTTAAAGGTCCTGGCCTCATCCTTGTCAATGAGAAACTATGAAACTCAGGGAATAGACAAGATCACCAAGTAAAGGGTGATTTGGTAGTCCTCATGCGTGGCTTTCACATTTCTGTAAGGAACACGCTAGGCCTTGCAATTTTGTGGTGGGTGTTTGCTAAATTTTGTGGTGCTCTATGAATATTTTTTTAATCGTGTTTTCTGCATGGTATCTTTTGTGTACATTTGCAGTTTTTCAGTTTTCAGAGAAATGCAATGTAATTGTAAATGTTTGTGATGTGCAAAGTAAAGCAGAAGGTTGTATGGTTTTTAAATGTGATAACAAATGTGCAAACAGAATGCAGGTGAACCCACACACACAAAAAAATAGATTCCTGGGCATTCAATTGACTTCAAATAGGGCCCTTTTCCACGAGCAATTGATAGGCAGTGAAAAACCTCTCAAACTCTCACAACTGCTTGCTACTGCCGGGAAACTGCTCACTGCTGCCTAGTAACTGCTCACAGCTGCCTGGCAACTGCTTGCTGACCACACAGTTCAACTGCCCATGGAAATGGGCCCTTATGAGAGCAGCAGTGCTTGTTTTGTCACATGCGGCAAAACACGCACGAATGTAACAAGTGTCTTTCCTGCATAAGGTTTCATGAAAAGGGATTTGATCCACACATTTTTACTTCCCGCGATTATATGTGCATATGGCCTTGGCGTTGCCACCAATTCAGGGACTGCCTTATATCGGTAAATAGAATAAATCCATAAGCATGTAATCAGATGCATTTGAATATTATGAATATTTTCATAGAAATTATTTATGGATGCATTTTCTCACCTCTAGAAATAATCAATGATCACCATGAGTATTTAAAATGTAAAAGAAAAAGGGGATTTGTGAACCAGCATAGATTTCATTGTAATTTAATTGCATGCAATGAAATGTAAAGTCGATTAAACTGAGCTTCGAAAGAGTCAAATGACGGTATAATTTTACTTACATAGAAGGAATTGAAACAGAATGCTAAACTTAGCAGACAAAATTGTTTATGGCTGCAACACGTGTGTATGTTTTTAATTTCAAGGATCATTACATTAGAAAAGAGCACACAGGCTTTGCAGATTCTTTCAGCTTTAGGCTAAATAGGCATTTAAATATGTAATAAATCTCAAGATTACAAAGAATGTACATAAAAGATTTCAAAGGCAGCATTTGAAAGGTCATTGCATCTAAAATAATATGTGCAATTTCTGTTATCAAACACAACTAATAATTAGGACTCAAACATAATATGCAAAGTAAAACATTGGCGTCTTCACATTAAGGTATTTGCGGGTCATCGTGTCTGGTGCATATCCAAAGAACAAGGGAATTATTCCTCATTTAAAGACAGTGAACAGAACCATTCAAATAATAAATCATTCTTTTGCATCCCTGTGGCCAACTGTGAATCCAGAACCACTGGTGTATAAAACATATGGCCTTAAGCATCCAGAGTCATGCATTATAACTTGCTTACAGTTGGCTGATTCATGTATTTACAAGTCATTACTTTCACCATATATAAAATGATTTGCATGGCGTAATCCACTCTCTTTTGAAGATTAATAATTCCCCTGATGCCACTTTTTTTTACTGTGCTGCAAGGGATGACCTAACCTAGAGCACGTTCTGTTTTAAGAACACATTGCTTTACTTCTCCACGGAGAGCTTTTTGGTTATTTCTCCCTATTGTAAAACGAGGCAGGGTATTCGGTTTCACTTATCTCACACAGCAAAATTACTGATGTAACATACAATACAAAACTGCCTACCACCTCTTCATTGCACATATTGTTGACCTCCCAGCATTATGTCAAAATAATGTACTCCTGTGTACAATCAACCCCCCCCCCCCCCAAATCCTAGTGTGGAAAGTGTAAAGGTGGCCACTAACAATCAAATTTCCACCAAACAATCGTTTGAGTGATTAGATAATTCTGATCAAAAGTGAAATGTTGTAATACATCTTTCATTACACCATCACCGAACCAATCTTTGCTTCCTATATCACAACTGATAAGAAAATCCAAATTTTAGTTCAACGAAAATCCAATTGGAGAACTGTTATTATAGTCGTTCGTAATGGATTGTGCCCATCAACAGAGATTCTTTACAACCAATCCGATCACATCCGATCAGAATTATCTGATTGCTCAAACAATTTCTCATTAGAAATTGGATCATTAGTCGCCACCTTTAGGAGCATCCTTTGTATATTAGAAATTCTGTTCATCTTTAAAGTGAAAAAAGCCGATATCTAACCAAACAGCTCAAAAATTAGGGTTTACATTACGTATAGTTTTATTATAATTATTTATTTTATTTATAATGCACCAACATAATACGCAACGCTGCACAAGACATAACTGGGTAACATACAAGGTAGGGCATACAAGAAACTCACAACAAAACAAGATCATGCAAATGTCTGATAACTGTAGTTCAGTGTCTTTGTGTTAAATAGAGTCTGTTCTAGACCACAAGAAGGGTTTAATACAGCAACATTGCATAATCAAGCTGTTATCACTAGGTGGAAGGGGCCTGCCTGATTCTTACAATCTAAAGGGTGTGTTTTAAATAATAAAAATGCCACAAACCACACTCTTTATTTCTGGACAGCATGTCCAGAGTGATCCTTGGATGATTGATGTATTATCTTCAACCTGTGGTGTGACATTTGGGAATATACTTCACATGGAATCGTGCTTGTGAAACGATTTAAATGTGGTGGATGTTTGTATGGTCCTTCTTGTAAAGGGATTGATGCATGTTCCTAAATACTCATAGAGATATTGATTTGTAACTTCTGCCTCTGAAGAAGTGACCTTTCAGGGTTGCAAAACGAGTGTCAAGCTGCACTTAATAAGACTGCCATAATGCATTGTGCATTTTTTACTCACCATTTCATATAGATTTTATATTTAGTGCATTAAAGGTTATGTTTCATTATTCAAAACTATATGCATTGTAAACACTCATTTTTGGGCTGTTTGGCGAGATATTGTTTTTTATAGGGGCGTGATACTACTTCAGTTTATTGTTCTGTGATGCATAAAGTAAAAAAAGGTGCCTAGTATAAGGGTAGCTGTCATATGTAGAGATGGCTCAAACCTCCGATTTTAGGTCCACGAACCTCGAAAGCGAACTTCGGGAACCGCAGTAAACTTCAATGGGGAGGCGAACTTTGAAAATTACAAACATTTATGCTGGCCACAAAAGTGATGGAAAAGATATTTCAAGGGGTCTAACACCTGGAGGGGGGCATGGCGGAGTGAGATACACACCAAAAGTCCCAGGAAAAAATCAGGATTTGATGCACAGCAGCATTTTAAGGGCAGAAATCACATTGAATGCTAAATTGGAGGCCTAAAGTGCTTTAAAACATCTTGCATGTGTACACATCAATCAGGTAATGTAATTAGTGTACTGCTTCACACTGACTGATTAAACTCACTGTGTAACGCTCCGAAAACAGCACAATAAGGGTCCCTTTCTTTTACCAAGGAGAGCGACCGCATCCAGGTCCCTAGGGAACACCCCGAGTGGAGTCAGGTTTGTTGTCTCCACCTGCTTCCTGTGGTCGGTTGCCCCTCTGCAACCCACCTTTGTGAGTAGTGTCTTACATTTATTACGTTCCATTGTTTTTGACATACTACACCATTGGGCTCCCACTTTTGTCTCCTGTATCTTTTCACTAGTGGATGTTTTTGACACCCACATCCCACTACGTCTGCAAACAGCAGTTTGTGTAGTAACGGCCGTGCTGGACTGGTGCGCACCATGGCGAGAGTGCAGGCGATAGTGGTTTTTAAGCCCATATGGTCGCCTGGCTGAGATAGCTCAACGATAGAACAACAGTGACTGTCAAGCTGATCGAATTTGGTCTGTCCACAATGAAAAAACGACCTTATTATCTTGGGTGTGCCCCCCTCCGACACACTCATATACCCGGCGGTCATTGCTTCATTGGGATACGCAAGCCCCTTCACCGCAGCAAGATAACAATCACGAAGGGGAATTGACACATGTACATGCCTTTTGTTTTGTTGTTGCAGCTGCGGTGCAGCCAGAAAAATTAGGCACTAAGCAGGCATGTACACACACCAGAAAAAATTGATATTGGTTTTGTTAGCGGTTGCTGCTAGCAGCGGCCTTAAAAATTCAGGAATCCACCTGGAGTCCTGGACCCTGCTGGTGATGGCAGGGAAGGCAGTCAAGCGGCCTGAGGGCAGAGGTGCCGTGTGGGGAGCGACTTAGTCTTGGGGCAGGCAGCCAGTCACACGGCGTGCAGGCAGAAATGCTGTGTGTGGGGACTGACTTAGTCTTAGGGCGGGCAGTAACCCTCCGGGATCCATGCCTCATTCATTTTAATAAAGGTAAGGTACTGAACACTTTTTTTGACCTAGGCGACTTCTCTTCTCCCTGACATTGCCTCCACTACACTGAAGGTCCTTTCTAGAACACTTGAGGTAGGGCAAGACAGAAGTTGGATGGCAAATAGTGACAGCTCTGGCCACAGGTCAAGCCTGTGCAACCAGTAGTCCAGAGGTTCATCGCTGCTCAGACTGTCGAAGGTTCTTTCTCTACCATTGTTAAAGAAAGGGTAAAGCCGGGGAATCAGGGTTCCATTCCGGTCCGGAGTGGGAGCCTGAGAAATGGCTACCACCACACATCCAAAAAAGGCAGCAAGCAGGCACGGCACGCAAGTCTCGACTCGGGGAGGTAGTGACGAAGAATAACAATACAGGACTCTTTCGAGGCCCTGTATAATGATGAGTACATTTGAAATCCTTTAACGGGAATCTGTTATGGAGGGCAAGTCTGCCATTCATTCAACTGTGTGGTCAACTCTTTTTGGTACTTTCTTCACCATAATGGCCGGGGAATCAGGGTTCGATTCCAGTCTACCACCACACATCCAAGGAAGGACCCAATGTGCTGTATAAGTAATGTACCTGCCCTGACCGTGCTTTGCAGACCAGGCATCTGTGGTCAGATTGACCCTTGACCCAACGCTGTGTTCCAGAGATGACACCACTTGCCTTTAATGTGAATCTGTTATGGAGGGCAAGTCTGCCACCCATTCAAGTGAAAGGTATGCACTGACTCCCAGGTATAATACAATGTGCAGTCACAGATGCAGTGAAAGGTATGCAGTGACTGGTATCAATACAATGTGCAGCTGTCACACACACAGGCACCGTGAACAGGTATGCAGTGACTGGTATATAATATAACACTGCGTGCTGTCACGCAGGTGCTCTGAACAGTTATGCAGTGACTAGTATCAATACAATGTGCAGCTGTCACACACACAGGTACCGTGAACTGGTATGCAGTGACTGGTATTACAAATGTGCAGCTGTCACACACATGCAGTGAAACGGTAGGCACTGAATGTGCTGGGCCTTGCAGTGGCACAGTAGGAATTAGCAAGGGCTAGCTGAGACTGACAGGACTGTATATGCAAGTGTCAGTGGGCCACACACACAAAAAAAAAACAGAGCACAAGAACAACATTAGCTCTCAAAAGAGCTGCTGTAGGGTGCTTTTTAGCAATAAGTATCAGCAAGGAGCAAGCTAACAAGCCTAACAAGAGCCTAACTAAGCTTTCCCTAATCTGTTCCGCAACCTATCTCCCTTCTCTCACTATCCACACAGCACACAGAGTGAGGAAATGGCCAATGCTGCTGCTTTTATACAGGGGGAGGGGGGCTCCAGGAGGGAGTGCAGCCTGATTGGCTACCATGTTCCTGCTGACTATGATGTAGAGGGTCAAAGTTTAGTTGAATGATGTAGTATAGGGGGCGGGTCGAACTCGCATATAGTTTACGTTTCACCGCGAACCACCGATGTTTGCGTGAATCGGTTCGCCGTCGAACCGTTCAGGTCATCTCTAGTCATATGATTCATCTAAATAAGATCCCTGCATTGTTTGCTTTTTAAACAGTCCTATCTGCTGCTGTCTGTTGATCAAAGGATTTTTTTGGCCACATTTTCATGTGTGAAAATATTTCAATTTGTACAGACTTGGTACTCTAGAAATTATGATATACAGTATATTGTCAATATGGATTTGTAGGATTTAGGCATGTATGGAACTTTTGGCACCCATTGCCAACTGTAAAATTTCATGAACAACGGTCACTCATACAAATAACTTCATTTTGCTGCTGTGTTCTATTTTCATCAGTTTGCCTCACAGGTATTTTGTCCTATATGCTTCGTTATTTTATTGTTAGAGCTTGAGTGCTGTTCTAGTAAGTTATCTCATATTCTATGTTGCACTGTTTATTGTTTTCCTCATCAGTCACAGATCATTTTTTTTTTACATTTTGGCACATAAGGGTATATTCACAAAAAATGGTGGTAAAATGTGCACAAACAGTGCATAGCAATTTTACCGGTACTGATGTTACTGACGTAGCACATGTTGCACAATTAGCATGACCTGCTTTTACAGGGTAATATGTGTACTGTTTTTCATTTGCAGACTGCAGGTCTCTGGCCCCTCAAGGACCAGAGACTTTTTTTCTAAAGAAAGAGCTGTGATCACTGTGATTGGCTCACAGTTATCACGGGGTCAGGAGCAAATGGAATTTTTTTTCTTATCAAGATACAGAGTTCTGCCATCAGCGTGACAGCAGAACGAGCAAGCTGCAACAGCAAAAGAGCGGCAAGAATGACAGGTCCATGTGGCAAGAGTGTTTGAAATCTACGCCCTGGCAGGAATAACAGAACATAAACAGAATGTAGATTTTAATCACTGCCCTCCGGAAGCAGTTAAACCCATGGGCTTGATTCACTAACTGGCGCTAAGTGGTAGCGCCGGAGTGAAAAGCCACTTAGTGCCTGAAAAGTAGCTTTGCGGCCGCGCAAAGCTACATCGCGCACAGCCCAGCATAAGTCCGCGTGCAGCTGTTAATAGTGAGCGCTGCGACAATAACGTTGCACCCGCTGCC
This sequence comes from Hyperolius riggenbachi, assembly GCF_040937935.1. Classification (NCBI taxonomy): domain Eukaryota; kingdom Metazoa; phylum Chordata; class Amphibia; order Anura; family Hyperoliidae; genus Hyperolius; species Hyperolius riggenbachi. The sequence goes on from NC_090646.1 coordinate 436,720,078, forward strand.
CTGCAAATGCTGCACCCAGTGTGACTAAAACAGCACATCAGGCATTGCGCCGCTTCGGGAGCACCCGGTGCGCCGTTTTCGTCACAGCGGGTACGATGTTTACAGGGCAGCAAGCGTGACGTTATCGTTGCACCGTGCACTATTATCAGCTGTGTGTGCACTACCCTGGGCTATGCGCGATGTATGGGTGCAAACCACCTAACTCCGTGGTTTGCACCCACTAGGTATTAGGGCACACTAACCAGCTTAGCACTGGTTAGTGAATCAGGGCCCATATATCTTACAAAACATTGCAATAAATTTTAAAAAATGAGTGATTTTTATGGTCTTGCAAATGTTTTAATATGTGGTGGCCACACACCATACAATTTTTTAAATATCTGTTCAATTTAAGAATTGCAATCAATTTTTCTGACTGATTGTAACATTTCAAAAAAT